>NC_086444.1:1078985927-1079305927 GCF_028390025.1 Pseudophryne corroboree
TCTTGGAGCAGGCTGCCCCTGTCCAGCTTTCTCTGGGCCAAAGGGCAGCCTCCTGGTTGTAAAGCTTTGGCAGCAGCAGCTGCAGGAGGTGACCAGAAAGAGCCTCGGCTCACACACTATCATAGTGGGAATCAATGTAATTTCTGTATTGCACATTTCTGTGCGTGTCTGCCTCAGCTCAGCTTGGCTGACACACAAAGAATATGTGTGGAGCAAGGGGATGTGCCGCCTGAGTGACAGGGGTCTGGAGACTTGTCTGCTTAGTGTCACCACTGATGTGGTCATTTTTTACCGCTTCAACTGGGCTATCTTTTTTATGATGATTGTGATTGTTTCCCATGGTGCCTTGCAAGTTATGCCCTGGAGGTCTCCTTCCAACGGGATACTAATTGTAGGGGTTGCACACTACTGGCAGCTAGCCTGCCTGAGGGATCCATGGAGCTGATCACCACAATCTTAATTGACAAGGCCTTGTCTGTATTTAGTAGCAGCTGGTCCCAGCGCTGGTACACCAGTTGCAGGCTTAACGCGACGCTTGTAGCCTGGAGGAGAGAGTGTAATCGTGGTTAAAATCAAGGAAGATTTATCATGTGTTCTCCAGGGTGAAAGGGACATAAAACAGCCACCACGATCCTCCCTGGAAGGGGTCCCATCCATCAGCCTCCCAACCTTTGTAAAGTGTCTAGCAGCCATGCTTCACATATAATTAATAATGTTGCGGTCGTTTAGGACAATTAGGCAGGTGACAATATTTTCAGACAATATATCACTGCAAACAAGCCAAGTGTGTGTGTGTGGGAGAATAATAAGCAAATCTGTAAGGGAGAATCCGAATATCGCTCATGCTGCTCATTCCAGGAGTTTATAAAATGTGAGGTTTGCTTGTAGGGACCCACATCTGGATATGCCTTGAGACATATACAGTACATACATGTGCAGAAAAAGTGTTGTCATGTAGATTATGCAATTATGAGAATTTATGTCATGTAGATTATGCAATTATTCTAGTTTGCAGGTGTTGTAACCCATAGCAACAAAACAGGGTATGTAATGTTTCTCATACAGGTTACAAGGAGCTGTAATAACCCATAGCAACTAAACAGGGTGTGAGATGTTTCAAATACAAGTTGCATGTTTTCGAAACCCATAACAACCAGTTTGTCATGTTTCTAGTACAGTTTACAAGATGCTGTAATCTATAGCAACCAATCAGATTATGTCATTTCATGCCCTGCAACATGACCTACATCATTCGGTACAAAATGCTTTGTTCCTGGACCAGTGACAGTTGCATAGGTGGGGCTGCAGCACATTCGAAAATTCAAATAGTGGAGGCACACCAACTGCCACCCCAAATATTGGCACACATCGCTGGCCGGGAGTACTCACTGGCAGTTGTTGTGGCTCCCCATTTGAACTTTTGACTGCACTGCAGCCCCACCTCTGCAACTGCCACTGACAAGGAAGTCCAACGGGATGCGGTTATGTGACTACCAGCCGGCCACCGAGCCCCCCCCCCCACTTCCTCCCCTCTGGCTACCTAACAACCGGGATCCCAGCAGCAACCAAACAGGGTCTGTAATATTTCTAATACAGGTTGCAAGTTGCTGTAACCTATAGCAACCAAATCCATTCTGTAATAATTGGGAACCCGAATAGTCACTCTAAGATGTGCCAGAAACCCACATGCATGGCCATGCCACCTTACAATTACTGGGTCTTCAACGAGCTTGTGGGGGCAGAATCTTCCTGATATTTTTCTAGTATAGATTCCAAATGATTGGTTGCCGTGGGTTGGCTACAGTACTTTTCAGATGTAGATTAGTTTTCATATAAATCTTTATATAGTTTAATGTCTCAATTAATCACATTAGTATGATCTCTCTGTATGGCTAGTAAGTAGCACCAAATATGGTGAAATACCCCATAATATTACTTAAGTAATAATAAATCACTGTAGCCTGTGGCTCACCAAGTTTTGCTATTGTTTCACATTTGCCTTGTGATTATTTCAAATAATTCTAAAGATTTTTATTTCAATGTTTCCCCACACCCTAATCAGGTAGTCATGCAAAATTAGATTATGAATACTTTCTTTTCTGTAAAGAATTTTTTTTTTCTTGATTATGTGGGAAACATTTTATTTTCTCACAGTTTGCACGTGTAAGAAAAAAAGGGGGATAATAGATTCCGTATCTTCATTCAAAATTGGATGGTTTTTTTTTCTCCTTTACTTTAAACAAAACTTTTCTAACTTTTTCTTGTTTTCTCAACTTTTCCTGCAGGAACAATAACAACATTGATGGCCACAGTTGGGAGTCTGCACAGTTGGAGATCTTTGCTTCCATTTTAGACATCTTTGGATTTCATCAATCAAACTGACTGCAATTTTCCATAAAAACCCCTGAATTTGGGTCAGAAAGTGGGCAATCTAGATAAAGATCATTCTGCTTGTCTTGTGAGATGATAAATAGGCAGCCTTTCACTTCAACAATGCAAGAAGTTTCAGATTTGTAATGCACGTCTATAGCTTGTGAATGCCACAGACTCAATGCCATTTTTGTATGTCTTTCCATGCTCAGAGGAAATGTCTTTATATTGCACTGTTTCTGTTAGCTGGATCCTTCTGCCCGACGTAGCTATATAGGGGTGCAGCGTTCTATGGACAAAAAGTAATTTACCTAGATATGTAACAGTATGAATACAGGTTGAGTATCCCATATCCAAATATTCCGAAATACGGAATATTCCGAAATACGGACTTTTTTGAGTGAGACTGAGATAGTGAAACCTTTGTTTTCTGATGGCTCAATGTACACAAACATTGTTTAATACACAAAGTTATTAAAAATATTGTATTAAATGACCTTCAGGCTGTGTGTATAAGGTGTATATGAAACATAAATGAATTGTGTGAATGTAGACACACTTTGTTTAATGTAGAGATGAGCGCCTGAAATTTTTCGGGTTTTGTGTTTTGGTTTTGGGTTCGGTTCCGCGGCCGTGTTTTGGGTTCGAACGCGTTTTGGCAAAACCTCACCGAATTTTTTTTGTCGGATTCGGGTGTGTTTTGGATTCGGGTGTTTTTTTCCAAAAACACTAAAAAACAGCTTAAATCATAGAATTTGGGGGTCATTTTGATCCCAAAGTATTATTAACCTCAAAAACCATAATTTACACTCATTTTCAGTCTATTCTGAATACCTCACACCTCACAATATTATTTTTAGTCCTAAAATTTGCACCGAGGTCGCTGTGTGAGTAAGATAAGCGACCCTAGTGGCCGACACAAACACCGGGCCCATCTAGGAGTGGCACTGCAGTGTCACGCAGGATGTCCCTTCCAAAAAACCCTCCCCAAACAGCACATGACGCAAAGAAAAAAAGAGGCACAATGAGGTAGCTGTGTGAGTAAGATTAGCGACCCTAGTGGCCGACACAAACACCGGGCCCATCTAGGAGTGGCACTGCAGTGTCACGCAGGATGTCCCTTCCAAAAAACCCTCCCCAAACAGCACATGACGCAAAGAAAAAAAGAGGCGCAATGAGGTAGCTGTGTGAGTAAGATTAGCGACCCTAGTGGCCGACACAAACACCGGGCCCATCTAGGAGTGGCACTGCAGTGTCACGCAGGATGTCCCTTCCAAAAAACCCTCCCCAAACAGCACATGACGCAAAGAAAAAAAGAGGCGCAATGAGGTAGCTGACTGTGTGAGTAAGATTAGCGACCCTAGTGGCCGACACAAACACCGGGCCCATCTAGGAGTGGCACTGCAGTGTCACGCAGGATGTCCCTTCCAAAAAACCCTCCCCAAACAGCACATGACGCAAAGAAAAAAAGAGGCGCAATGAGGTAGCTGACTGTGTGAGTAAGATTAGCGACCCTAGTGGCCGACACAAACACCGGGCCCATCTAGGAGTGGCACTGCAGTGTCACGCAGGATGTCCCTTCCAAAAAACCCTCCCCAATCAGCACATGATGCAAAGAAAAAGAAAAGAAAAAAGAGGTGCAAGATGGAATTGTCCTTGGGCCCTCCCACCCACCCTTATGTTGTATAAACAAAACAGGACATGCACACTTTAACCAACCCATCATTTCAGTGACAGGGTCTGCCACACGACTGTGACTGATATGACGGGTTGGTTTGGACCCCCCCCAAAAAAGAATCAATTAATCTCTCCTTGCACAAACTGGCTCTACAGAGGCAAGATGTCCACCTCATCTTCACCCTCCGATATATCACCGTGTACATCCCCCTCCTCACAGATTATCAATTCGTCCCCACTGGAATCCACCATCTCAGCTCCCTGTGTACTTTGTGGAGGCAATTGCTGCTGGTCAATGTCTCCGCGGAGGAATTGATTATAATTCATTTTAATGAACATCATCTTCTCCACATTTTCTGGATGTAACCTCGTACGCCGATTGCTGACAAGGTGAGCGGCGGCACTAAACACTCTTTCGGAGTACACACTTGTGGGAGGGCAACTTAGGTAGAATAAAGCCAGTTTGTGCAAGGGCCTCCAAATTGCCTCTTTTTCCTGCCAGTATAAGTACGGACTGTGTGACGTGCCTACTTGGATGCGGTCACTCATATAATCCTCCACCATTCTATCAATGTTGAGAGAATCATATGCAGTGACAGTAGACGACATGTCCGTAATCGTTGTCAGGTCCTTCAGTCCGGACCAGATGTCAGCATCAGCAGTCGCTCCAGACTGCCCTGCATCACCGCCAGCGGGTGGGCTCGGAATTCTGAGCCTTTTCCTCGCACCCCCAGTTGCGGGAGAATGTGAAGGAGGAGATGTTGACAGGTCGCGTTCCGCTTGACTTGACAATTTTGTCACCAGCAGGTCTTTCAACCCCAGCAGACCTGTGTCTGCCGGAAAGAGAGATCCAAGGTAGGCTTTAAATCTAGGATCGAGCACGGTGGCCAAAATGTAGTGCTCTGATTTCAACAGATTGACCACCCGTGAATCCTTGTTAAGCGAATTAAGGGCTGCATCCACAAGTCCCACATGCCTAGCGGAATCGCTCCCTTTTAGCTCCTTCTTCAATGCCTCCAGCTTCTTCTGCAAAAGCCTGATGAGGGGAATGACCTGACTCAGGCTGGCAGTGTCTGAACTGACTTCACGTGTGGCAAGTTCAAAGGGCATCAGAACCTTGCACAACGTTGAAATCATTCTCCACTGCACTTGAGACAGGTGCATTCCACCTACTATATCGTGCTCAATTGTATAGGCTTGAATGGCCTTTTGCTGCTCCTGCAACCTCTGAAGCATATAGAGGGTTGAATTCCACCTCGTTACCACTTCTTGCTTCAGATGATGGCAGGGCAGGTTCAGTAGTTTTTGGTGGTGCTCCAGTTTTCTGTACGTGGTGCCTGTACGCCGAAAGTGTCCCGCAATTCTTCTGGCCACCGACAGCATCTCTTGCACGCCCCTGTCGTTTTTAAAAAAATTCTGCACCACCAAATTCAAGGTATGTGCAAAACATGGGACGTGCTGGAATTGGCCCAGATTTAATGCACACACAATATTGCTGGCGTTGTCCGATGCCACAAATCCACAGGAGAGTCCAATTGGGGTAAGCCATTCCGCGATGATCTTCCTCAGTTGCCGTAAGAGGTTTTCAGCTGTGTGCGTATTCTGGAAAGCGGTGATACAAAGCGTAGCCTGCCTAGGAAAGAGTTGGCGTTTGCGAGATGCTGCTACTGGTGCCGCCGCTGCTGTTCTTGCGGCGGGAGTCCATACATCTACCCAGTGGGCTGTCACAGTCATATAGTCCTGACCCTGCCCTGCTCCACTTGTCCACATGTCCGTGGTTAAGTGGACATTGGGTACAGCTGCATTTTTTAGGACACTGGTGACTCTTTTTCTGAGGTCTGTGTACATTTTCGGTATCGCCTGCCTAGAGAAATGGAACCTAGATGGTATTTGGTACCGGGGACACAGTACCTCCAACAAGTCTCTAGTTGGCTCTGCAGTAATGATGGATACCGGAACCACGTTTCTCACCACCCAGGATGCCAAGGCCTCAGTTATCCGCTTTGCAGTAGGATGACTGCTGTGATATTTCATCTTCCTCGCAAAGGACTGTTGAACAGTCAATTGCTTACTGGAAGTAGTACAAGTGGGCTTACGACTTCCCCTCTGGGATGACCATCGACTCCCAGCGGCAACAACAGCAGCGCCAGCAGCAGTAGGCGTTACACGCAAGGATGCATCGGAGGAATCCCAGGCAGGAGAGGACTCGTCAGAATTGCCAGTGACATGGCCTGCAGGACTATTGGCATTCCTGGGGAAGGAGGAAATTGACACTGAGGGAGTTGGTGGGGTGGTTTGCGTGAGCTTGGTTACAAGAGGAAGGGATTTACTGGTCAGTGGACTGCTTCCGCTGTCACCCAAAGTTTTTGAACTTGTCACTGACTTATTATGAATGCGCTGCAGGTGACGTATAAGGGAGGATGTTCCGAGGTGGTTAACGTCCTTACCCCTACTTATTACAGCTTGACAAAGGGAACACACGGCTTGACACCTGTTGTTCGCATTTCTGGTGAAATACCTCCACACCGAAGAGCTGATTTTTTTGGTATTTTCACCTGGCATGTCAACGGCCATATTCCTCCCACGGACAACAGGTGTCTCCCCGGGTGCCTGACTTAAACAAACCACCTCACCATCAGAATCCTCCTGGTCAATTTCCTCCCCAGCGCCAGCAACACCCATATCCTCCTCATCCTGGTGTACTTCAACACTGACATCTTCAATCTGACTATCAGGAACTGGACTGCGGGTGCTCCTTCCAGCACTTGCAGGGGGCGTGCAAATGGTGGAAGGCGCATGCTCTTCACGTCCAGTGTTGGGAAGGTCAGGCATCGCAACCGACACAATTGGACTCTCCTTGTGGATTTGGGATTTCAAAGAACGCACAGTTCTTTGCGGTGCTTTTGCCAGCTTGAGTCTTTTCAGTTTTCTAGCGAGAGGCTGAGTGCTTCCATCCTCATGTGAAGCTGAACCACTAGCCATGAACATAGGCCAGGGCCTCAGCCGTTCCTTGCCACTCCGTGTGGTAAATGGCATATTGGCAAGTTTACGCTTCTCCTCCGACAATTTTATTTTAGGTTTTGGAGTCCTTTTTTTACTGATATTTGGTGTTTTGGTTTTGACATGCTCTGTACTATGCCATTGGGCATCGGCCTTGGCAGACGACGTTGCTGGCATTTCATCGTCTCGGCCATGACTAGTGGCAGCAGCTTCAGCACGAGGTGGAAGTGGATCTTGATCTTTCCCTAATTTTGGAACCTCAACATTTTTGTTCTCCATATTTTAATAGGCACAACTAAAAGGCACCTCAGGTAAACAATGGAGATGGATGGATTGGATACTAGTATACAATTATGGACGGGCTGCCGAGTGCCGACACAGAGGTAGCCACAGCCGTGAACTACCGCACTGTACTGTGTCTGCTGCTAATATAGACTGGTTGATAAAGAGATAGTATACTCGTAACTAGTATGTATGTATAAAGAAAGAAAAAAAAACCACGGTTAGGTGGTATATACAATTATGGACGGGCTGCCGAGTGCCGACACAGAGGTAGCCACAGCCGTGAACTACCGCACTGTACTGTGTCTGCTGCTAATATATAGACTGGTTGATAAAGAGATAGTATACTCGTAACTAGTATGTATGTATAAAGAAAGAAAAAAAAACCACGGTTAGGTGGTATATACAATTATGGACGGGCTGCCGAGTGCCGACACAGAGGTAGCCACAGCCGTGAACTACCGCACTGTACTGTGTCTGCTGCTAATATAGACTGGTTGATAAAGAGATAGTATACTCGTAACTAGTATGTATGTATAAAGAAAGAAAAAAAAACCACGGTTAGGTGGTATATACAATTATGGACGGGCTGCCGAGTGCCGACACAGAGGTAGCCACAGCAGTGAACTACCGCACTGTACTGTGTCTGCTGCTAATATATAGACTGGTTGATAAAGAGATAGTATACTCGTAACTAGTATGTATGTATAAAGAAAGAAAAAAAAACCACGGTTAGGTGGTATATACAATTATGGACGGGCTGCCGAGTGCCGACACAGAGGTAGCCACAGCCGTGAACTACCGCACTGTACTGTGTCTGCTGCTAATATATAGACTGGTTGATAAAGAGATAGTATACTCGTAACTAGTATGTATGTATAAAGAAAGAAAAAAAAACCACGGTTAGGTGGTATATACAATTATGGACGGGCTGCCGAGTGCCGACACAGAGGTAGCCACAGCCGTGAACTACCGCACTGTACTGTGTCTGCTGCTAATATATAGACTGGTTGATAAAGAGATAGTATACTCGTAACTAGTATGTATGTATAAAGAAAGAAAAAAAAACCACGGTTAGGTGGTATATACAATTATGGACGGGCTGCCGAGTGCCGACACAGAGGTAGCCACAGCCGTGAACTACCGCACTGTACTGTGTCTGCTGCTAATATATAGACTGGTTGATAAAGAGATAGTATACTCGTAACTAGTATGTATGTATAAAGAAAGAAAAAAAAACCACGGTTAGGTGGTATATACAATTATGGACGGGCTGCCGAGTGCCGACACAGAGGTAGCCACAGCCGTGAACTACCGCACTGTACTGTGTCTGCTGCTAATATATAGACTGGTTGATAAAGAGATAGTATACTCGTAACTAGTATGTATGTATAAAGAAAGAAAAAAAAACCACGGTTAGGTGGTATATACAATTATGGACGGGCTGCCGAGTGCCGACACAGAGGTAGCCACAGCCGTGAACTACCGCACTGTACTGTGTCTGCTGCTAATATATAGACTGGTTGATAAAGAGATAGTATACTCGTAACTAGTATGTATGTATAAAGAAAGAAAAAAAAACCACGGTTAGGTGGTATATACAATTATGGACGGGCTGCCGAGTGCCGACACAGAGGTAGCCACAGCCGTGAACTACCGCACTGTACTGTGTCTGCTGCTAATATAGACTGGTTGATAAAGAGATAGTATACTACTAATATTATATACTGGTGGTCAGGTCACTGGTCACTAGTCACACTGGCAGTGGCACTCCTGCAGCAAAAGTGTGCACTGTTTAATTTTAATATAATATTATGTACTCCTGGCTCCTGCTATAACCTATAACTGGCACTGCAGTAGTGCTCCCCAGTCTCCCCCACAATTATAAGCTGTGTGAGCTGAGCAGTCAGACAGATATATAATATATATATAGATGATGCAGCACACTGGCCTGAGCCTGAGCAGTGCACACAGATATGGTATGTGACTGACTGAGTCACTGTGTGTATCGCTTTTTTCAGGCAGAGAACGGATATATTAAATAAACTGCACTGTGTGTCTGGTGGTCACTCACTATATAATATATTATGTACTCCTGGCTCCTGCTATAACCTATAACTGGCACTGCAGTAGTGCTCCCCAGTCTCCCCCACAATTATAAGCTGTGTGAGCTGAGCAGTCAGACAGATATATATAATATTATATATAGATAATAGATGATGCAGCACACTGGCCTGAGCCTGAGCAGTGCACACAGATATGGTATGTGACTGAGTCACTGTGTGCTGTGTATCGCTTTTTTCAGGCAGAGAACGGATTATATTATGTACTCCTGGCTCCTGCTATAACCTATAACTGGCACTGCAGTAGTGCTCCCCAGTCTCCCCCACAATTATAAGCTGTGTGAGCTGAGCAGTCAGACAGATATATATAATATTATATATAGATAATAGATGATGCAGCACACTGGCCTGAGCCTGAGCAGTGCACACAGATATGGTATGTGACTGAGTCACTGTGTGCTGTGTATCGCTTTTTTCAGGCAGAGAACGGATTATAAATAAAAGTGGTGGTCACTGGTCACTATCAGCAAAACTCTGCACTGTACACTACTGAGTACTCCTAATGCTCCCCAAAATTAGTAAATCAAGTGTCTCTCTAATCTATTCTAATTCTAAACGGAGAGGACGCCAGCCACGTCCTCTCCCTATCAATCTCAATGCACGTGTGAAAATGGCGGCGACGCGCGGCTCCTTATATAGAATCCGAGTCTCGCGATAGAATCCGAGCCTCGCGAGAATCCGACAGCGTCATGATGACGTTCGGGCGCGCTCGGGTTAACCGAGCAAGGCGGGAAGATCCGAGTCGCTCGGACCCGTGAAAAAAAACATGAAGTTCTGGCGGGTTCGGATTCAGAGAAACCGAACCCGCTCATCTCTAGTTTAATGCACAAGGTTATAAAAAATATTGGCTAAAATGACCTTCAGGCTGTGTGTATAAGGTGTATATGTAACACAAATGCATTCTGTGCTTAGATTTAGGTCCCATCACCATGATATCTCATTATGGTATGCAATTATTCCAAAATACGGAAAAATCCGATATCCAAAATACCTCTGGTCCCAAGCATTTTGGATAAGGGATACTCAACCTGTATTGTGGTTTTGTCTTAGTTTGCATTTGAGTAGTTATTAAACACATTCCTATTACTGTATTGTATCTGTGACTGAGTTTGTAATAGAATGTACAGTAAGGTAGAAGCTTCGCACAACTGATTTATCTTGTTTTCTTGAGTTCCTTCACCTTCTCAAATCCACGGTAGCACCTGAGCAGTCAGTTCAATAAAGCCCAAACAAAGTGTTCACAGATACACTGAGCAGATTCAGCAGCTACAAATTACAACTTTTACTGCAGCAAAACCTGCGGCCTTGGCATTTTGGCATTCATTGAGAAAATCGTGTCAAGTTATTAACACTGGTTTCAAAGGGGAAATTGTGGCTTTTAGCTCACATCTCCAGCTGCTGTGCGAAAATATACGAATGTCGGAGGAGGCATATTGTGTAAATAGATGTCTTCTGCCGGCTTCATGGATCTGCTGCTCCCCTCTGACCGAAGATGCAGCTTCGGATCATACGGTATGCATGCACATTAGTCATATGGATGACCTTCAGGTTACTCAGGATAGCCAATTTTTCATGCTGCCAGGGCCTGTGAAGCTATGTCCAAGGATGCAGCCACTGGCCTAGGCACGCCCAGGAAATGGGCCCGACATGCCCCGATTTTTTCCAAACATTTGCCAAGCCGCCTTTCCCAGCTCTTGGTACCATTGTTGGACCATTGTTGCAGAAATTGACCAGATGTTGTGCAGTACAGATCATGCGCATACTCAGATCTTCAACCATAGGAAATGCACACAGACATCAGCAGTACCCTGGTATACCCCTGCCCTGCTCATGAATAATAATGTATTTAATGGTGCTTTAATAGTGAAAAATGATCATGTCATTTTCTCTAAAAAGCAGCAGAAAGCATGTAAATAATAATGTGGGGCATGTACAGTATGCTGAGGTGTTGTAGGGATGGGACTGAGTTATTTAAGTTGCAGTCCTGATTTGAAAGGACTGTCCAACTTTCAGATATACGCCGGGGTGGGGGACAGGATGGGAAATATTATCACAGTCAGCATTTTGTTCCCCAAAAAAACTGTAATGTGAGCAGGGCCACACCCACTACGATGCAAATTTACCTCCAGTGAGCCACTACCGCTCGGCCCAATTCAGAACCTCCAGCCATTGGGAAGTATGTCAAAAGGGGCAAGTTACAAGTGTAACATGTTCAGCTTTCTGCTAGATACATTCTCTCACAGAGTGTATCTAGCATTTATCTTTACTGTAGAATCTCCACGTTTGAGGGGGCTAAGCAGTCTTTTGTCTATTGCTGAACCCCACAAAATATCTTCTCAGATAAGGGGTGATTTATCAAAGCTTGTAGAGAGATAAATTGGAGAAAGATATTGGGGCACACGTATCAAAGCTTGAAGAGAAATAAAGTACAAACCAATCAGCTCATAACTGTTATTTTTCAAACACAGTCTGTAACATTGACCGTTTGATTGGTTGGTACTATGGTGGTCATTCCGAGTTGATCGCTAGCTGCATTTGTTCTCAGCGCAGCGATCAGAAATGGCAGTTATGCGTATGTGGCGCAATGCGCACGCGCGTCGTGCGGGCACTACGAACAGGGTCTAGCGAAGCATTTCAGTCGCACTGGTGGTCACAGAGTGATTGACATGAAGTGGGCGTTTCTGGGTGTCAACTGACCTTTTTTAGGGAGTATTCTGAAAAACGCAGGCGTGCCAGGAAAAATGCAGGCGTGGCTGGGCGAACGCTGGGCGGATTTGTGACGTCAAAGCAGGAACTGAACAGTCTGAACTCTGAAGTGATCGCAAGTGCTGAGTAGGTCTGAAGCTACTCTGAAACTGTACAAAAAAACTTTGTAGCCGCTCTGCGATACATTCGTTCGCTAAACTGCTAAACTAAAATACACTCCCAGTGGGAGGCGGCATAGCGTTTGCATGGCTGCTAAGAACTGCTAGCGAGCGATCAACTCGGAATGACCCTCTATATCTCTCTCCACTTTATATCTCTGCATGCTTTGATACTGTTAGGGTCTCCTGCCCTGTGCTGCCACGTCGTCATGGCAACCGGGAGACAAGTGCTAGTGGAGTAACCTGAGCGCAGCTGATACTCCGGTTCGGGTCTTTTGCTGTGCAGTGGTTATAGGCTCTGTGCACGGCAGGGGATCCGGTGCTGGTTTTTGTGCTCAAAGTCTGTGAGGTCTGAGTGGGGCGTGGACAGCACCTGCTTTATAAGGCCTCTTTTCAGGGTAAGCAGATGCTGCTGAATCTTTGTTGGTTAGTCAGTTCATGAAAGTTAGCCAGTACTGTGTAGCTTTGTATTTGTTTGTTGCTTACTGCAAATAGGCCTGGGGATTTGGTATTACACTCTGCCAATCCAGACCTAGCAGTAAGACTGGAGTCAGTCGTTTAGCTTGCTGGGGTTCTGTTACTACTCTGTGAACCTAGCAAGTTTGCGGCTGTATTCTAAGACTTGCCTGTCTAATCCTGTCTCACTGTGTTAGGTGTCAGGGGTCAGTTTAGTGGCAGTAAGCTAAAACCTGTGCACTGCAAGTGAGAAATAGGATTGTGGAGACTCTCCTTGTGTCTATCATTCCATCTCTGACCAAGGAGTTTACTGCCACACCCATTGGTAACCCTTTAGGGTTTTGCTGTTGCCCTTAGCAACAGCATTTCGGGTTCTCTACGTATTAAAACACAACATATTCAGCAGCCTAATACTCCTGTTGAAATTTTGTGGGAATATGGAGCATACCCCTCAAAATACGTTGCAACAGGTGGTCGATCAGGTGCAGGTCCTGACTCGACAATTTAATGATTTGTCCATTAAAATGCACACCTCCCAGGCTGCTGGCGGATCTCCCGCAGCAGCAGCACCTGCAGGGGTTAAGGAGCCGAAAGTAAATCTCCCGGATCGTTTTTCTGGAGATCGCTCGCAGTTCTTTTGTTTCAAGGAGAGCTGCAAGCTATACTTCCAGCTTAGGCCTCAGTCTTCTGGGTCGGAGATTCAGCGGGTGGGCATAGTGATTTCCTTGCTACAAGGAGACCCACAGGTCTGGGCATATGGGTTGCAGCCTGACTGTCCGTCGCTTACAAGTGTTGATGCTTTTTTTACGGCACTGGGCATGTTGTATGATGACCCTGACAAGACGGCCTCAGCCGAGGCTCAGATTTCGATCCTTAAGCAAGGGCGAAGGCCAGTTGAGGTTTACTGTACGGAGTTTCGGAGGTTGGCCCATGATACCCAGTGGAATGACCCAGCCCTGAGACACCAGTACCGAAGAGGTCTTTCTAACCAGATAAAGGACCAACTGGTACAATATCCCTTGCCTGATAGCTTGGATCAGCTCATGCAGTTATCCATCCGGGTGGATAGACGGCTGAGAGAGCGTAGGCTTGAAAGGGAGACTGAGATTTCCTTCCTTCCCAAGGGAACTTCAGACTCTGAGGAATTTTCTGAGGAGCCTATGCAGATTGGGGCTACCCGCCTCTCCTCGCGTGAGAAGACGCGGAGGAGACAGCAGGGGTTGTGTTTGTACTGTGGGAATAAAGGTCATGTGGTAGTATCATGCCCAGAAAAGCCGGAAAACTTCAGGACCTGAGGGTGATGGGAAATATCCTGTCAGGCCAGAAGTCAGAATTTCCCAAGAAGACTTTTATCATACCGGTGACCTTGAAGATCCTCGGTCAAACTGTCAAGACTGAGGCCTTTGTGGACAGTGGGGCCGACGGGGTTTTTATGGACCGCCAATTCACCCTGAAACACTCTGTTCCCTTAGTACCCTTGGCATCGGAAATTGAGATTTGTGGGTTAAACGGGGAACCATTATCCCAAGGTAAAATTACCTCTTGCACTAGCCAGATTTCTTTGTTTATTGGAGCCACACACTCTGAAAAATTGTCCTTTTATGTGACTGTCTGTACTTTTGCCCCATTGGTGTTGGGGTTACCCTGGTTAAGGGCCCACAATCCTCAATTTGACTGGGTCTCTGGGGAGATTCTTAGTTGGGGTACTGATTGTTTCAGGAGTTGCTTGAGCCTTCCAGTCAGGCTCTCGCAGCTAAGTTTGCCAGGATTGCCAGGGTGTTATGCAGATTTTGCGGACGTGTTCTCCAAAAAAGTTGCAGAGGTACTACCTCCCCATCGCCCCTATGACTGTGCCATTGATTTGTTGCCAAATGCTAAGCTTCCCAAGAGCAGGTTGTACTCCCTGTCACGTCCTGAGACTCAGGCTATGGCAGAGTACATTCAGGAGAACTTGGCTAAGGGATTTATCAGACCTTCACAGTCTCCAGTTGGGTCGGGGTTCTTCTTCGTGGGTAAAAAGGACGGTTCGTTGCGACCCTGCATCGACTTCAGGGAATTGAACCGTATCACGATTAAAAACTCATACCCACTGCCTCTCATTTCGGTCTTGTTTGACCAGCTTCGTACTGCCACCATTTTTTCTAAGATTGACCTACGCGGTGCGTACAATCTAATCCGAATAAGAGAGGGGGATGAATGGAAGACTGCCTTTAATACCCACTCAGGGCATTATGAATATTTGGTGATGCCTTTTGGGCTCTGTAATGCCCCGGCAGTCTTCCAGGATTTCATGAATGATGTGCTCAGGGAATATTTGGATAGATTCTTAGTTGTATACTTAGATGACATCCTAATCTTCTCCCATTCCCTGGAGGAACATCGGAAGCATGTACGCTTAGTCCTCCAGAAACTCAGAGACCACCGGCTTGGGGCGAAGCTGGAGAAGTGCGAATTTGAAGTTCAGCAAATCGCATTTCTAGGATATATTATCTCCCCAGAAGGTTTCCAAATGGAGGGTTCCAAGGTACAGGCAGTCCTGGATTGGGTGCAGCCCACTAGTTTGAAGGCGCTTCAGCGTTTCCTGGGCTTTGCAAATTTTTATAGACGATTTATCGCTGGATTTTCGTCTATAGTGGCGCCCTTGGTGGCACTCACTAAGAAAGGGGCGGATGTTGCTCACTGGTCTTGTGAGGCTAAAGCGGCTTTTGCCCGTCTCAAAAGGGCATTTGTTTCGGCCAAGGTGCTGCGACACCCAGATCCAGAGCGTCCTTTTGTGGTGGAGGTGGATGCCTCTGAGATGGGTATTGGGGCAGTGCTTTCTCAGATGGGAGTGTCTGATAATCGCCTTCATCCCTGTGCTTACTTTTCCCGTAAATTTTCGCCTGCCGAGATGAATTATGACGTGGGTAACCGGGAATTGTTGGCTATTAAGGATGCACTGGAGGAGTGGAGACACTGGCTTGAGGGGGCTAAGTTTGTGGTCTCAATTCTCACTGACCATAAGAATCTGGCATATTTAGAGTCAGCGAAGCGTCTCAATGCCAGGCAGGCACGATGGGCTTTGTTTTTTGCTCGCTTTAATTTTTTGATAACATATCGCCCTGGGTCAAAAAACATCAAGGCTGATGCGCTCTCGCGGAGTTTTGCTCCAATCCAGGAGACCACCGAGGAGCCGTTGCCCATTGTTTCCCCATCATGTATTAAAGTGGGCATTACCCAGGACCTCTTATCATTAGTCCTTAGAGCACAGGAGCAGGCTCCTCCAGACCTTCCGGTAGGTCTTTTGTTTGTGCCTCCTAGGTTAAGACAGCGAGTGTTCCTGGAATTCCATGCCAAGAAGTCGGCAGGTCACCCGGGTATTGCCAGAACTCGGGAGTTGCTATCTAGGGCGGTGTGGTGGCCCTCGGTGGCTAAGGATGTGGATCAGTGGGTTCGGGCATGTGACATCTGTGCCCGAAATAAGACTCCTAGAGGGGTTCCTGTTGGCCCATTACATCCACTCTCTATCCCATCTAAGCCATGGACCCACATTTCAATGGATTTTGTGGTGGACTTGCCCAAATCCTCGGGGATGACAGCCATCTGGGTTGTCGTTGACAGGTTTTCGAAGATGGCGCACTTCATTCCACTGGTTGGGCTGCCATCAGCCAGACGCCTGTCTGAATTATTTATGCTGCATGTTGTGCGTCTCCACGGGTTGCCACTTGATGTGGTCTCTGACCGCGGATCCCAGTTTGTGGCCAAATTCTGGAGGGCATTTTGTTCCGATCTCCAGATTTCTGTCAGCTTGTCGTCAGGCTACCATCCGCAGTCTAATGGGCAGACTGAAAGGGTGAACCAGTCCTTGGAGCAGTTCCTCAGGTGTTATGTCTCCAAGTGTCAGACTGACTGGGTTGCTCATCTGTCCATGGCGGAGTTTGCCTATAACAACGCGGCTCACTCTGCTACAGGGATCTCTCCCTTCCTTTGTGTGTATGGGCATCATCCTAAGGCCAATTCTTTTGACCCCCTGGACTCCACGCCTGGTGGTTCCTCTGTGGTTTCGGTCCTTAGAGGTATTTGGCGGAAAGTGAAGAAAGCCCTTGTGTCTGTGTCATTAGTGACCAAAAGGGTTTTTGATAAGCGGAAAAGACCCTGCAGCTTCAAATTAGGAGACTTCGTCTGGTTGTCTACCAAGAATTTGAAGTTGAGACAGCCATCTCTTAAGTTAGGGCCCCGGTTCATCGGCCCTTATAAGATCACCAGGGTTATCAATCCGGTGGCATTTCAGTTAGATCTGCCCCGTTCTTTGGGTATCAATAAAACATTTCATTGTTCCCTTTTAAAACGGGCGATTAGTAATCCTTCTTCCAGTGGAAGACCTTCCCCTCTTCTGATACGTGGCCAGAGGGAGTTTGTTGTTGAAAGGATTCTTGACTCCAAGGTGGTTCGGGGTCGGCTGTCATTTTTGGTGCACTGGAAGGGGTATGGCCCGGAGGAGCGGTCGTGGGTGCGCAGTTGTGATCTTCATGCCCCCAGACTGATACGCTCTTTCTTCTCGCAGTTCCCCGATAAACCCGGTGGTAGGGGTTCTTTGACCCCTCGTCAGAGGGGGGGTACTGTTAGGGTCTCCTGCCCTGTGCTGCCACGTCGTCATGGCAACCGGGAGACAAGTGCTAGTGGAGTAACCTGAGCGCAGCTGATACTCCGGTTCGGGTCTTTTGCTGTGCAGTGGTTATAGGCTCTGTGCACGGCAGGGGATCCGGTGCTGGTTTTTGTGCTCACAGTCTGTGAGGTCTGAGTGGGGCGTGGACAGCACATGCTTTATAAGGCCTCTTTTCAGGGTAAGCAGATGCTGCTGAATCTTTGTTGGTTAGTCAGTTCATGAAAGTTAGCCAGTACTGTGTAGCTTTGTATTTGTTTGTTGCTTACTGCAAATAGGCCTGGGGATTTGGTATTACACTCTGCCAATCCAGACCTAGCAGTAAGACTGGAGTCAGTCGTTTAGCTTGCTGGGGTTCTGTTACTACTCTGTGAACCTAGCAAGTTTGCGGCTGTATTCTAAGACTTGCCTGTCTAATCCTGTCTCACTGTGTTAGGTGTCAGGGGTCAGTTTAGTGGCAGTAAGCTAAAACCTGTGCACTGCAAGTGAGAAATAGGATTGTGGAGACTCTCCTTGTGTCTATCATTCCATCTCTGACCAAGGAGTTTACTGCCACACCCGTTGGTAACCCTTTAGGGTTTTGCTGTTGCCCTTAGCAACAGCATTTCGGGTTCTCTACGTATTAAAACACAACATCTTGCTTTTTACATCTGAGCAGTTCTAATACAAGGGAGATACCCAGTTCCTTAGCCTCTGGGCTTCCCTGTTCACTTTGTGTGTATTTTGTTACCCTATCACCTTCTGTGTACGTTATGTCATATTCCCAGTTTGTCTGTGAGTCCATTTGTTTTGCATAACAGTTCTGACACCAGTACTTTCCTGCAGGCACTGGTGTGCATAACAGATACATACAGCATGCCACAAAGTACCAACCAGTCATCTCCCAACTCTCATTTTCAAACACAGCCTGCACAATGACAGATAGGAACTGATTGGGGTACTTCATCTTTCTCCACTTTATCTATCTCCAAGCCTTGATAAATCTCCCCCCAGATCTAATATTTAATGATCTTGGGGCACATGTACTAAGTATTGGAGAGGGATAATGTGGAGAGAGATAAACTAAAGGTGTGTACACATGGTGAGATCTTTTCTTCCGATTCTGACTATATGGGGGTCATTCCGAGTTGTTCGCTCGGTAATTTTCTTCGCATCGCAGCGTTTTTCCGCTAACTGCGCATGCGCAATGTTCGCCCTGCGACTGCGCCAAGTAAATTTGCTATGTAGTTAGGTTTTTTACTCATGGCATTACGAGGATTTTTCTTCGTTCTGGTGATCGTAATGTGATTGACAGGAAGTGGGTGTTTCTGGGCTGAAACTGGCTGTTTTATGGGAGTGTGTGAAAAAACGCTACCGTTTCTGGGAAAAACGCGGGAGTGGCTGGAGAAACGGAGGAGTGTCTGGCCGAACGCTGGGTGTGTTTGTGACGTCAAACCAGGAACGACAAGCACTGAACTGATCGCAGATGCCGAGTAAGTCTGGAGCTACTCAGAAACTGCTAAGAAGTGTCTAATCGCAATTCTGCTAATCTTTCGTTCGCAATTTTGAGAAGCTAAGATTCACTCCCAGTAGGCGGCGGCTTAGCGTGTGCAAAGCTGCTAAAAGCAGCTTGCGAGCGAACAACTCGGAATGACCCCCATAGTCAGAATCGGAAGAAAAGATAGTGCAGATCGCAAGGTGACAGTCACCTTGCGATCCCGATTCGATGCCCATGCGAGGCCCCGCGCGGTCGGCATCGGCAGAAAAAATAGACTGTGCAGGCAAGTCAATCCTGACTATCTCTGTAGAAGAGATAGTCAAGATTGACACTTAGCCAAAATCGCACAGAACCAGGATCGCAAGCACACTCATTATGTGCTTGCAATACTGGCTAAGTGCCGACCCGGCCCCTGTCGCACAGTGAGAATCGGTTAAGTCCGAATCTCACCGTGTGTACACACCCTAACAATCAATCAGCTCCTAATTGTCATTTTTCAAACGCAGCCTGTGACATGACAGGAGCTGATTGGTTGGTACTTTATCTCTCTCCTATTTATCACTCTCCATGGCTTAATACACAGGTTCTCAAACTCAGTCCTCAGGACCCCCACACAGTTCATGTTTTCCAGATCACCTGTGGATTTAAAAAATGTGACAGTAGGTGATACACAGTGCACCTGCCGCGTGCCCTGGAAAACGTGAACTGTATGGGGTCTTGAGGACCGAGCTTGAGAACCACTGGCTTAGTATACATTTGCCCCCATACATGATACACTATATTTAGCAGCTAAACTCACAGAAAAGCTATAATTACCTATGTTACCTATGTGACCTACTTCAGATGACTATTTATAATTAAAATTACTGTACATTGCCTTAATTGAAACCTCACAGCTAATTCACAAGTTGCTGTGTAATTGCAGCTGAATTGGAAGGGGGGTGTATGTATTTAATCAACTGCTGTGGTAACATGTACCTGTCACCTGGGCACTGTAATTTTTTTGTGCTAAATCAATATTTACCCAATCAGTTTGCTAGGAATTAGTGACATCACTCGGGTTTAAATTGATTGAAAAAAGCTGAATTCTTTTGTATTCATACAAAATGTCTGTAAAATGACAGTTAGACGCTTATTGGTTTATATTTTATCTTTCTCCGACCTTTGATAAATCTCCCCCCACAGTATTTAATGCTACTCAATTCAACAGCTGATGTTTTTCAGACGACACAGAGGTGGTAATAGATAGGAGCCTAGAAACACTACTCGAAGTAAGAATGCTAAATTATATCCACACTAATAGAGAGTTTACATAGCAAACAATTGTACGAACCATAAACGTTTTTGTGCAAAATGAGCCCTTTGAAACTCCTTATGCTTAGTGACTGCTAAGCATTTATTGTCAGGGCCACCATCAGGGGTGAACTGCAAGGACTGTAGTCCCAGGCATGGCCCATGAGGGGACTTGCCATCTACATCGGGACACATCTACCTAGTGTAAATATGTCTATGTCGCTTGCCGGAGCCTGGCTAGTACAATTAATAAAGTGTGTGTTTGTGTGTTTGTGTGTGTGTGGGGGGGGGGAGTTGTACTTGACACAAGGACCGCGTGACACCATGGCATCACCCGCACCACACTGCTATCAGACAGAGGAGTTGGCTGCATCATTAAGGCTCTAGAGGACTCCCGCAGCCAGAAGACACAGGAGAAGGTAAGTGTTTTTGGGCCACAGGTGCTGGATACTGGGGCTGACTGGGGAGATAGAAGGGGAGCTGGCTGGAGAGACAGAAGGGGGCTGATTAGACAGAAGCATACCTCACAACTTATGGAGTTGTAGAATAGGGACATAAGCACTCCCGTGTCGTGCAAAAGGGGCGTCGTTTAACGTGGATGATGAGATCGCGAGCCATGCCTCCTGTTTTCATCATTGTGTGGGCATGCCCAGCGCTCTATGAGCTCTTGCATGCACCCAGTCCCGCCTATCTCCAGTGAATAGACGTTGTGCGCATGCACACAGCATCTATTCACCACTGTTCTGCTAACAGAGCAGCGAGCGACAGGGAGCCTCCCAATGCCCCCCCCCCCCCCCCTAACAACACCCTCCCACTGTGGGACACTGCTGCCCGCGAGTGGGACAACGGGGCAGTCCCAAAAAACCAGGACAGTTGAGAGGTATGCAGAAGGGGTGCTGGCCGGGGAGACAGAAGGGGCCTAGCTGGATAGACAGAAGGGGTGCTGGCTGGAGGGCATGTGCCATATGAGGAGGGGGCACAGTCTGTAAAAGGTAGGTACGATGGAGTGTTGTGGTAAGTGCAGGTGTCGTGTCGGTCAACGTATCTGGATCCCTTGCGCGGAATCACCTCTGGAACTAGATTTCACTACTGGAACCCTAGGCAGAGGAATAAGGAACCCCAACTGCAGAGGACCCCCCAACACAATAGTCACCACACATTAGGACGGTGACATAAGGATTTATTATACGGGAACAAACTGGTCACCACTAGGGAATTAATCGGTTAAGAGGCAAATACAATTTATGGTATCAGGAAAACAATGCATACACTAAAAACACAATAGTATTGCAAGCAACAATGTGGAATTACTCTGCGATGATGTATCATACAGTTTACACTGGCCTTTTACCACCTTTTAACTAACATAACTCAAACGTCCAGCCAAATGGTAGCCTAACTCCACTGACACTTGTACTAAGCAGGAGGTCTAACCTCAGTAGCAAGGTGTATACATTTATATTTCAATAGCACAGATATATTATTAGTTGCAGTCTTAGAGTAGCAATAAAAGCTGAGTACTATCAGTCAGTACGAATGCTCCATCCAAATAATGCAGTTCAGACACAAAGGGGAGAATGGCATGTACTATTTGATTTGCAACAAGCAGGTGAATGTGGTAAAAGCAAGAGGGACAGAGTTAGTAATTAATATGTATATCACAAGGCAAAGCACAGTTCTCCTATAGCTATGCCCACATGCAATTAGGGTGTCTAGCAAAGTAACTCAGTTCCTTTTAGAACAGCGGTTAGTGAGCATAGGTGGCAGAGTTAAATTGGTGGCTCCAACAAGAATAAGTCCACTGAAGCAGTACAAGCAGCGGGGAATTAGGAGGACACAGTTTCCCTTTATAAACACGCCTTCTGTGCTACAGCGCGTCACTGAAATGGATCTCTGTGCTAAGTGTCTCTCTCTCTCTCTCTCTCTCAAGTATTGCTTTATGATAGACTCCTTAACCCCTGTTAGATTAGGTATCCTGCTCTATCTACAGAATAGAGTCACATTGAGCAGGGCCGAAACTAGGATTTACGGCACCCGGGGCAAGGCAGTCATTTAGCGCCCCCCTCCCCCCCGAAAATAAAAGATACAAAGAGAAACATTACATTAAAAATTAAGAAATAAAATGAGAGAAAATAATCCTAACTACGCCGCACAGTAGTGCATCTTTATTCACATTAGATAGTAGTACCCCTCATTAACATTATACAGCATATATAATATAATATATATATATATATATATATATATAGGGGATGCAGTTATGTGACTGGCGGTCAGGAGACCACCAGTTACTATACCAACGCCGGGACCCTAAATAGTGAACAGCCCGCCCCTCGGCATGCCAACCAACAGGCACTATTCCGCGAAACCCATAGAGTGGGAATAGAATCTTTGGCGAGCGCAGCGAGCCACTGAGCCAGCAAGGAGCTTTTTGTGCTCGCCCCCGCCAGCCATCTAATAACCGGGTTCCTGGCGTCGGTATGGTGACCGGCGGTCTCCCCACCACCGGTCACACGAACCAAACCCATACAATATATTTCAGCAAACGAGATGCGGCACTCATGGGTCCTAATGTACGCCGTATGCAGCAGGTTTTCCTGGCTTGTCAACGTTTCATTAATTCAAATAAACAATATTTATATGAATAAATGAAACATTGACAAGCCAGGAAAACCTGCTGCGCACAGCTAACATTAGAACCCGTGAGTGTCGCATCTCGTTTGCTGGACATTTTACTTGATGGCACCCGGGCACACTTCCACACTTGTGCCGGCTCTCCATGTACAGGCATTTTATATATATATATATATATATATATATATATGAAGGGTTACCTCTTCTGTCTTTGTACATATTACTTTTTATATGATCAGTTTCCTTGTGGTGGTTACAGTGTAAAAGTGAATATTTCTATTTTCCTAGTGAAGGGTTAAAACATGCTATATGAACTCTTATGTGTTTGCATGGATGCGTGCTGCCCTGTGCTAGGTGCCTTTGTCTCTCATACAGATACCAGGCCTGTGTGGGTCTGGCATCCAAGGTCAGTTCCATACCAGATGAAACTTGTTATTTCTACCCAAATATACTGTGTTACAAACTTTGTTAAATGTTTTGAGAAACTTGTAGAAAACCCATATATGGACATCCGCCTTTTTCACTTCTGCCTGGTAACTATTAACGAGCCAATGGGAGTGTAACGACATGTCAGTAACACCCATATGCATTGTCTTATATACTTTTGTTAACCTCATAATAAACAGAGTGAATCTTAACTACTGGGTGTCAGACTCAATGCATTGTATGTTAAGGATTACTCTCTCTGACGTCAGATAGACCATCACATCGAGGTAAACACAGAGAGGTAGGGATCCTTTCAGCTGGGGGCTACGTCCGCGATTCAGTGATCGTCCCTGAATGGTAAGATAGAGAATTTATTGTCTGTCTTTGCCATACAGGATTGCGGTCATACACTGAAGCTGAATCCGTGTCAGTGTTCCGGGAACACGTGACAAGGTAATATTTAAGTCCGGGACTTAATATTACGAAGTTTTATGTAAAAGCATAAAACAGGTATCAGGGATACCATAGAATCTTTAATGTCTGGGACTTAAAGATACGTCTGAGAAAGGACCAGGGGTCCAAGCGCAATTCTCCAAAGACGTTAGTATCTGGGATACTTAAAATAGACCTGGGGTCTATATGTAACGTAGAGAATGCCTCGATTTGATCGTCTAATATATTCTTGTATGTTTGTAGTGAGATAAGTTCTTATATTTGGTCCAGACGGCTGGTAAGTTTTCGTCTGCCAGATATCTTTACTCAAACACTTTTCTTGCTTCCTGTTTAAAACGCTGTATTTTTCTGACATCTTGTACGAATGGTAAGTATCGTACTCGTCAAAAGATTTCATGTTCTCACTATACAAATAATATTGTGATATTGTCAATGACTAATTAACTGGTGTTAGCTAATGCATGCATAGAAAGTTTTTGTAAACTGCATTTTTGTTGTGACATTGCATAGAAAGTTTTTGTAAACTGCATTTTTGTTGTGAAATTGCATAGAAAGTTGTTGTAAGTTGTTGTAAAATATTGCGTAGAAAGCTGGTGTAGATTGCATTTTTACTATGGGAGGGGGTCAGAGTAAGACAGTCATTTACCCCCCACCTTTACCAGGGGAAACGTGTAAGGAGTATGTTGCCCGTAACTCCACCACAGATTATTATTTAGTTAACCCTTGGGTAGATAACTTAGCGGGGTGGACAGAGAAAGTTGGCAGCCCCAGCCCATTCCCCCGTGATGGTATTAATTATCCATTTTATATGGACATGATCAAAGGGCTTTGTCTGGGAGACAAGGAAGCCTGGCCATGGTATGGGTGTCAGACTCAATGCATTGTATGTTAAGGATTACTCTCTCTGACGTCAGATAGACCATCACATCGAGGTAAACACAGAGAGGTAGGGATCCTTTCAATATATATATATAAAATCTCACACACAGTATAAACTCACAGTATGTTTATATATATATATATATATATATATATATAAACACAGTATAAACACAGTATGTGTATATACAGTATATACTGTATATATGCACATTATACATAAACACAGTATATATATATATATATATACACATACAGTACATACACATATGCTGCATTTACTTAAAAGGCTGCTTCTCCTGCCTGTTCTCCCACTCACATTGCACTTGCCTGAAGAATTGCCTGAAGGAAAAGACGACAAGCCTGCTGTCTTCAAAATCTCCGGATACCCGCCATCTGTATGGGAGGCTCTGGCAGGCTGGCAGCCGGGTCTGTTTGCAGGAGGCGCGGATAGGCAGAGGGGCACGTGGACGGTCGGAGCCTTGCAGCAGGGGACCCTAATATAACGCGGCAGCTGTGGTGGGAGGAGATTGCGGCAGCAGGAGATCGCGACGGGGGCCCAGTGAGTAGTTAACCGAAGGGATCGCAGCGGGGGGCGGGAGAGTAGCTAGCCAAGGGAGCCGTCCGGCGTCAGCATTCTCAGCGCCCTATGAAATCCGGCGCCTGGGGCACGTGACCCCTTAGCCCCCCTAGTTACGGCCGTGCATTGAGAATCAGCGGGGTTTAGTGACAATTTAAGTCTCTCTATCCCTCTAGTATTCTCTGCTCTAGCAAGTCTCTCTCTCTCTCTCTCTCTCTGTCTCTCTCTCTCTCTCTGTTGTCCCCGAATAGCTATGGGAATTGCCACTAACTGAGGGCTCTGGTGTCAGTGTCCCTACCCTCAGCGTGCAGCATCAGCAGCTCCATCTCTCCTGAGCGCGTCCCCTCAGCATGGCAAAGACTGGCTGTGGTGTTACAGTCCCGGCTCCTCTCACTATGGTGCGGGCTGGTGGTGATGCTCAGCTGAGACTGGCGGCTCTCCTCAACGGCAGTTGATGGCTCTCCTCAGCGGCAGCTCTCCTCAGCGGTGTCTGGCGGCTCTCCACAGCGTGTCTCCTCAGCATCACCTCAGTGCAGCATCACGCTCCGTATTGTTACCTCAGAGCATCACTCCTCACAGCGTCTCTCTCCCTGTCACCTCAGGAGACTCCCCAGCAATCACCTCAGGGGGTAACCCCACC
Organism: Pseudophryne corroboree; assembly: GCF_028390025.1. Lineage (NCBI taxonomy): Eukaryota > Metazoa > Chordata > Amphibia > Anura > Myobatrachidae > Pseudophryne > Pseudophryne corroboree. The sequence continues at coordinate 1,079,011,724 of NC_086444.1, forward strand.
TCCTACTCTTCCCGCTCTGCACCACCCAATCAGCAGATTCGATTCCTCCTGCTCTGCAGGTCTGCACAAGGGGACCTAGTGCTCCACAAGTTGCTGTCCTTTGGTTGCTGGTGATGCCTAGCAACCTAGGCAAAGGGAAGCTGTTAATTCTTTTAGCTGCTCTGTTCCGGCTAGTGAGAAGTGAGGGTTCCCTTTAGGGAAGATTTAGGTGTCTCAACCAGGTTGTCTCCAGTATATGGGTGATGGTATCTATATAGCCACATATATCCTCCACTAAAAACACGCGTGCCCTCATGCAAGATTTTCAAAGGCAAGAATTCTGTGAAACTGTTCATCAAATACAAACTCAAGTCTTGAATGTGGCAGAGCAATATTGAGCATAAACAATATACTCAAGGTAATTACATACTTATTACATTATATACATATATATAGAACAACGGTTGATAAAACATCTCACAATATTTCAATTGCGGTACCTTAGAGGTAACGTGCTTCTTGTACTGCGTTCTGGCCTCTTAAGAACTGGGGATAACACCCCTTCGGCCTGATCAGGTACAATACAAAGCGTATCATCACATTTAGTGGATACCTCTACCCTGGGTCTTGGAGCTATTGGTTTCATGGAGCTCGGAGTTGCACTACCCATAAATAATAAGAGCTCTATGGGTTCATGAAATGGAATACCCCCTGGGGTCCCCCGCACCTCTGCCAGATGTGAGTCTTTCTCTACTGCCGGTATTTCAATGGTGCACAGCTTCACTTGGTCACGAGGAACAGTACTCAACTGTCCATCGGGTCTTTGGATTTGGTAGGTATACAGTCCATCAGCTGGAACTCGGACAATCACGTAAGGAACATCTTCCCACATAGCATCTAATTTACTGGACCGGTGATTTTCCTTTTCCAAACTTTATCTCCAATCTTGAGAGGCATTGGCCGGGCATCAGAGTTATCGTTTTTCTCCTGACGGTGATGCACCGTTTCCATCTGTTGTTCAACCAGTTGCCGAGCAGTTTCTATCCAGTACTGATGTTCTTGCACCCAGTCAGTCCGCACGGTGTCAGGCTCATCCATTGCTGTGCCAGCTCTAAGTCTTTTGGGAGTTTGCCCTGTCTCCCGAACATTCGGTAGAACGGAGTGAATCCCGTGGAGCATTGCTCCGTATTGTTATAGAGGTAAGTCAGTTCCGGAAGAAGGTTAGGCTACTGGTTACGTTTCTCTGCAGAAAGACTTCGGAGCATTCCAATTACAGTCTTGTTGGCGCTCTCGCATAGGCCATACCTCTGCGGGTGATAGGCATAGTCAGCAACTTTTTACAACCGTACAGGGAACGGAGTTCTTGGAATAACTGGGACTCGAATGCGGGGCCTTGGTCAGTGAGAACTTTGTCAGGGTAACCGTAGGGGCGGACGAAATGCTTGAGGAACAGTTCAGCCATTGTTTTTGCTGTCAAGTCACATGCTGGTACCACCACCAAGATTTTCCTGTAGTGATCGGTGATGGTCAGGGCATACTGGAACCCAGCGCAGCTATGCTCAAGTTTCACATGGTCTAAAGCAATAAGTTCAAGTGGGTGAGAGCTCAATATTGGGTGTAGAGGATCTTTCTGGTCTTTTCAAATTACATATCCTGCAATCACGACACCACTTGTCGATATCAGATCTCATCCCGACCCAAAAGAATCTCTGTCTGAGTATCACCTCCGTTTTCTGGGTCCCAAAGTGCCTCGACTGGCTGTGTAAGGCATTAAGCAACATGTCAGCTTGCTGTCTGGGTACTACAGTTTGAGAGATGGGGTGGTGGGTACCAGGATCAAGGCTGGTGCGGACGACAAGGCCCTGTCTTAGGCTGATTTGGTCTCAGTGGCGTAACAGTTTGATCAGTTCCGGGTCAGCAGCGCCTCTCTGGGACTTAGTTAGATGACATTTGCTGTGGATGAGGCCAGTGCTTAAAGTGGTCCTAGAGAGGTGGTGGAACTCACCCCCACCAACCCCCAAACTTGTGTAGCAAAGGGTTTGCGCATGCTGCAAAAGGGGTGTGTGGTCTCAAAAAAGGGGTGTGGTCTCCCAATAGTATCTTCCACAGTAGTAGCACCCCAAATACACAATGCCCACAGCAGTACTGCCCCTTATACAATGCCCTCAGTAGTAGTGCCCCTTACACAATGCCCACTGTAGTGGTAGGGACCACAGTTGTAGTGCCCCTTGTTTAGAGCCCATAGTATTGGTGCCCCTTATACAGTGCCCCCAGTAGCAGTGCCCTTTATGTCCCCAGGAGTGATGACCTTTATTAAATGCCCCTATGCAATGCACCCGTGTAGTATTGCCTCTAGTATTAATGCCCCCAGTAGTTATGCCCCCTGTAGTTATGCTCTCATTAGGTATCCACTAGATTTTCCCACACTAGATATGCCCCCAATAGTTTTGCTCCCATTAGATATGCCCCCACTAGACATGCCCCGAGCTGGTTTGCCCCCACTAGTTTTGCCCCCATTAGATATGCCCCCAGCTGATTTGACAACTTGATATGCCCCCAGTTGGTCCCCCCCAGCAGTGCCGCTGACACACACACACACAAAAAACACAAAGGAAAAAAAACACCATACTCACCAGCCCCGCTCCTGATTCCGGACCGCTGCTGACCTCCGCCTGGCGCCAGCTCATCTGAACTATGGGAGAGATGTCATGACATCTCTCCCATAGTGCACTCTGTGGGACTCGGGAGCCGGAAGCCAGAGCTCAGCAGTGAGCTCCTGCACCAGCTGCCGCTGAGAAGAATTTGCCGGGTGCCCGCTGGTAACAATCTCAGCGGGCGCCCAGCATTTCCCTGGGTTAGGTGAGCCAGAGAAGGTGGAACTGCGTTCTGGCTCCAAATGGAACTGACGGAACGCAGTTCTACCCCGTTCCAGCTTACTTTAACCTCTGCCCCACAGCACATATAATACAGCACACCGATCCCATCACCAGCACATTTTACCCCCCAGCACATATTATACAGCACACAGATCCCTCCCAGCACATTTTACCCTCCCCAGCACATATTATACAGCACACTGATCCCCCCACCTGCACATTTTATCCCTCCAGCACATATTATAAAGCACACAGATCCCCCTGACACATTTTACCCCCCAGCACATATTATACAGCACACAGATCCCCCCCTGACACATTTTACCCCCCCCCAGCACATATTATACAGTGCACAGATCCCTCCCAGCACATTTTATCCCCCAAGCACATATTATACAGCACACAGATCCCCCACCAGCACATTTTACCCCCCCAGCCCATCCCTAGCATTGTGCACATCTTCCATTGTCCACTCACCACCACATGCAGCTCTTTCCACCGGGTCCTCCCATCTCTGACAGCTCCTTATTATGTGGCAGGAGAGACGGATGTTCAGTGAAGGCACCACGTCGTCTAACTCCCGCAGCCGCGGCCAGCAGGGGGACTTGTGGAGGCGGACTAAGTAAGTGGAAGCCTGTCTAGTGCTGCCCGCCTGCCCCTATTTTTAATGTGGGCGGCGCAGCGCGGCGTACAGCACTGCCTGAATGTCTAGTGTAGTGGCTGGGTAAAGTGGGCTGGAGGTGACGGAACTGGTTCCGCCTCCCAATACAATTGACAGAACTCTGTTCCGCCCCGTTCTGGCCCACTTTAACCCCTGGATGAGGCCCATTAGGTCTTGTAACACAGGACTCGCTTCCTGTACTTGTTGCCAGTCGAACCCAAGACTATTTGGCGAAGCATTTTCGGAGGTGAGGTCGGTAGCGGCAGTCACAGTATCGGAGGTAACTATTAGCTTTATTTTCCAGGACTCTCAATATCTTCAGACCAATCCCTTTCCTCTTCTGCGACATCGGTGAGGCGAGACAAGGCATCGGTATTTCCATTGGACTTGCCACTTGCCATCCATCGCTGCTCCAGTGTTCCCAAACGGGCGGAGGACACGTGCGCCAGTGGATTATTGTCTGTGACGATCACAAAGGGTGTGGCTGTTAAGTAATTTTTTTACTTTTTGGTGACGGCCCAGATAAGGGCAAGGAGCTCCAGCTTAAAGGTGCTGTAGTTTTCGCTGTTTCTTTTGGTCTTCCTTAGACCTCAGCTGGCATACACTATAACTCTCTCACGTCTGTCTTGTATTTGGGAGAGGACAGCTCCCAGTCCCCGGTGGCTGGCGTCTGTATAGACCTGGAAATGTTTCTCATAATCCGGATATGCAAGAAGTGGGGCCTCCGTTAGTGCCGACTTCAACCGTTCAAAAGCATTCTGCTGCTCCTTTGCCTATGCAGAAAAAAAAGGCATTTTGTTTCCCCCAGCACCCTGAATGATAACAGTAACCAGATTTAAATCCCACACAATATTAGAATTCAGAGATCTCATTTACATATATTTACGCAAATGTATGTATAAGCCCCAAAGCCGCATCAAGGCGTCTCTGTATATTTGGGGTCCCTAGCGCTATATCTAGGTGCAGGGTGTAGCACACCAAAGCACCAGCATAAGCCAGAAAGCCCAGGGCAGCATAACAGTGAAAAAAACTGTAGTGTTAATAAATTAGTGTTAGGAAGGCGAAGCTATAAAGGTGATACAAAAATGAAATGTAATTAAAATGGAGAAATAGTGTTAAAGAAATTAGGATATGAAAAGTGTTAATAGAATTAACCTATGCAACCAGAACAGTACTCCGCCTCTCTTGACCTGACTTGCCTCATAGTAACTCATGAAGTGGTGCTGCCACATTGGCGAAATGTTGGATAAAGCGTTGATAATATCCCACAAAGCCAAGAAAGCTGCGGATGTCTTTCACTGTCCTGGGTACAGGCCAGTCCCACACCACCAGTATCTTTTCAGGATCAGGCTTCACCTCGTCAGAGCTAACTATGTGGCCCAGATATTGCACACTTGGTTTCAGAAGATGGCACTTGGACGGCTTTAACTTTAAACCACATTTGGTCAATTGGATGAAGACTTCCTCCAGATGTTTCAAGTGCTTGTTGTAGGACTTTGAGAATATGATGACATCGTCAAGATACAACAGGACAATCTTGAAGTTCCTGTGCCCCAAACAATGTTCCATAACTCATTGGAAGGTGGCAGGAGCATTGCAGAGCCCAAATGGCATGTGGTCAAACTCGTACAGACTCATGGGGATAGTGAATGCGGTCTTCTGGGGCCATTGGAATCTGCCAGTATCCCCTCGTCAGTTCAAGAGTTGAGAAGTACTGAGCTGTCTTTAGCACTGTTAACGATTCCTCTAACCGGGGCAATGGATAAGCATCTTTGTGCATCACCCCATTCAGTTTTCGGTAGTCAACGCAGAATCTGAGGCTACCATCTTTTTTCCGCACAATCACTAACGGTGCTGCCCATGGACTATGGCTTTCACGTATCACACCAGCGTCCTTCATCTCATGTATCATATTTCTCACCGGCTGGTACATGGACAGTGGTAGAGGTCTGTGTCTCTCTTTAACTGGCGGATTAGTTCCAGTAGGGATGTGGTGTTGTACTCCCCCCTCAGCCTTCCCAAAGTCTGATGGGTGCTGACTAAAGGCCTCAGCATTCCTGCGCACAACCTGAAGTACGCCCTCACGCTGACTCTCTCACGTATCTGAGCCACCAATCTGTACTTCACTCCACCATAGAGCCTGACCAGTGGTCATACTGGTCTGTCCAGCTACCGCTCCCTCTGGAATCTTGGGTAGAGCCTCACCAAGGATGTCTTGAAAGTCTACCAGAATTACTCTAGCCACCGGATAGTGTCGAAACAATCGAACTGGATAGCTATGTGGGTTTAATATCTGGACAGGTACTTTCCCACGTGTCACTTTAGCCAGCATTCATGCCACCGCGAACGGTTGCTGTCCATCGAAGTCACAGGGTTCCAGGATTGCCTCATAATCTTACCCCCCAGGGCTGATCCGGGTTTTGCACTACACTACATGCTCAGAATTTGGTCGCAGGATGACGTGTTGGCAATCTGTGATTCTTGCCTTTCCAACTTCTCCCCTCGTATTGGTGAATCTCTTTTGCCCCTCAAGCAACCTGACTGTCTGCAGAAGAGTCTTCCGCTCCATCGGGGCCGCAGACCGTATTTCCAGTTTAAGAGCCTCCACCAATGCATCTAGATAGTTCTTTAACACGTTCAACCCTAAGATGACCGGATGTAAATATTTATTGTACGTAGTGGTGACCAGACACCCTTGCCGCTCCATGTTAGCCTTGCCTATAGTAAGGTTAGCCTTCCAATAGACGCAGAACTTGATTTGCTGTCCATTACTGGCCATAGGTGTAACCAGGTATACAGTGGGCTTACTACAGTATGTCGGATTTGTCCCAGTGTCTCTGAAAATCTGCAAGTTGGATCATCGTCACCTGTGAGCCTGTGTCCAAAAGAGCAACTACCTCCACTCTGTTAACTTGAATTTTGAGGTGGGGACACTCTCCGATATATGAAGGCCACCACCCCGGCTTTGATGGACCTACTGATGCATCTCCTCCTGAGGGTTGGTTTGTTTAAAGGATCGTTGGAACACTGTCTCTCAATGTGCCCACTCTGCTTACACCGTCTGCGTATAAGTCTTCCTTGGGTATCAAATTGGTCTGTGAGCTGTCGCCCTGATTCATGTGGCACATCCCACCATTGTCCTTTTCCGCCTTGATCCCGGTGCCACCCCTTGCATTTAGCTTCAGCCTGTTCCAGCTGTATTTCTTTTAGCTCTTTCATCAACTCGTGGACGACACTGGTGAGCGCACCCACTTGGTCTTAACCAACTTGTAACTGTTGCACAGCAGTTCCCTTGAGACAAAAGGTTCAGCCATCGGACTTAATTGTGAGTCTACATGCATTCCACTCTCGAGTGGCCCCAACATAGTCCCATACTCGACATCTGTAGTTTGATTAAGGCCTAAGATGTCCATCATCGCCTCCTTGAACTCTGAAAAAGAGCAGACAGGGTTCTGACGCCTCCACATCCGCAACTGAGCTCTTGTTGCTTCCCCCCTAGCTCCTTTTATTAGCAAGTTTATCATGGTCTCATCCGCTTCCTCAGTCTCTTTTGGATCTCTGGCCTGTATCGCTCGCATGGCTTCTTGTTGCCCCAGTGCGAACTCTCGTAAGGACTCATGTGGTTGTTGCTTCTGGGCATACAGATGACCCTTTAACTCTGCAATTGTCAGGAAGTTGAAGATACCGGCCAACTTATTCAAGATGCCATCAGCTGTCGCTCTTCATCAGACCAGGATCTTACTTCCCATAATGTGGCATCTTTTAGCTGCCCGATGATGACCTCCATTTTTTGTTAAGGGGGTACAGCCTGAACATAGAGCTTAATTTTTCTTTAAATTCTTTAAAAGGACTCGTGGCAGCTGTTTTAGTATCTCCCGAGTCTATGGGAAGCCATGGGGCCCCAAAATAGTAAGGCATCGTGATTGGTACAGGCTGTGATGTTGCAGCTGGTGGTGACTGGCCGAGTGAAGCGGGAAGCCTCCTTCTGCCTGTGGTCGATGCGGGCGTCGGAGGTTCCTCTAGTTCTGATATCCTGAATCCTGTTCGTGGACGCCAAGTTGTAACAGGTAGGTACGGTGGAGTATTGTGGCAAGTGCAGGTGTCAGTGTCGGTCAACGTACCTGGATCCCTTGCCTGGAATCACCTCTAGAACTGGATCCTAAAGGAAGCAATTGTTAGACCACTTCTTAAAAAACCTAATTTAGATCCCGACTGCATGACCAACTACTGACCGGTATCAAACCTTCCTTTCCTAGGAAAGGTTATTGAGAAAGTCGTTGCAAATCAACTGGAAACCCGCCTGACAACCCATGATATTTATGATCCATTTCAATCAGGATTCAGGAGAAGACATAGCACTGAAACAGCCCTGGTGTGTGTGTTAAATGATCTTCTGATGGCAAAAGACAGAGGTGACCGTTCAATATTAATCCTTCTGGATCTCTCGGCAGCATTTGATACTGTGGACCATGGGCTTCTGATTGAGCGACTGATACATTTCTGTGGTCTGGATGGCACAGTCCTAAGCTGGTTCAAATCATTTCTCACAGGCAGGTCACAGAGAGTATCATCTGGATTATACTCATCACCACCAGTGCCATTGCCATGTGGTGTCCCACAAGGTTCTATACTATCCCCCATGCTTTTTGCAGTATACATGCTCCCATTGGGCGAAATATTCAGGCGCCATGGCCTGGTCTACCACTGCTATGCAGATGATACACAACTGTACTTGTCCTTTGCTCCGGGCACTGATAACCCAATAGCAACCCTAAATGGCTGTCTAGCTAAACTACAGGAGTGGATGAGCGCCAGTTGGCTGTGACTGAACCCGGATAAAACAGAGGTCCTTATGATACGACCGCAACATCAAAGGACAAGACTGCAGCATAGCCAACCAACTGGACTTACACTCGGGGATTCAGAATTACAAACCAGTGATCGTGTGCGGAATCTTGGCGTTGTCCTGGATGGTGGCTTGACACTTAAACATCCGATATCAGCCACAATAAAATCCTCATTCTTTCACCTGAGGAACATAGCCAGAATCAAGCACTTAATTCCCTCAGATGATATGCAAAAAGTCATACATGCATTTGTATCATCTCGTTTAGACTACTGTAATGCCCTCTACCTTGGTCTACCAGCAAAAGAATCGCAACGCTTATAGCTGGTGCAAAACACAGCTGCCAGGCTGTTAACCAACCAGCCCCGTTCTAGCCACATAACACCCATCCTCTACTCCTTTCACTGGCTGCCTGTAAGATGGCGAATCATCTTCAAGATTGGCTTACTGAGTTTCAAAGCATTACATGACCAATGCCCAAGGTACCTGAAACAGCTTCTGACCCCATACTGCCCCACTCGATTACTGCGATCTGTAGATGAAGGACTTTTAGCAGTACCTAGAATCTACCGTAATTCATCTGGGGGTCGAGCTTTTAGTCATGCGACTCCGACTCTATGGAACTCACTTCCCCGCACAGTGCGAGAGGCCCCAACTATAGAATCCTTCAAAAGTAGACTCAAGACTTTTCTGTTTACTCAAGCATTTCCATAATGTCCCTTTTAGTATCTTCATGCTTCTGTATTTTATGAAAATGTACTTCATTATTTTCTGTACTATATTATGCTATGTATCTGTTAAGCGCCTTGAGTCCTATTGGAGAAAGAGCGCTATATAAATAAAATTATTATTATTATTATTATTATTATTATTATTATTATTATCTCACTACTGGAACCCTAGGCAGAGAAACGAGGAACCCCAACCCCAGAGGACCCAACACAATAGACACCACACAATTGGGACGGTGACATAAGGATTTATTATACGGGAACAAACTGGTCACCACTGTGGAATTAATTGGTTAAGAGGCAAATACAATTTATGGTATGAGGAAAACAACGCATACACTAAAAACACAATAATATTGCAAGCAACAATGTGGAATTACTCTGAGATGATGGAATCATGTAGCATACAGCTTACATTGGCCTTTTACCACCTTTCAACTAATGTAACTCAAACGTCCAGCAAATGGTAGCCTAACTCCACTGACACTTGTACTAAGCAGGAGGTCTAACCTCAGTAGCAAGGCATATACATTTATATTTCAATAGCACAGATATAACAAATTGTAAAGCGCAACGGAATTTGCTGCGCTTTATAAGAAACTGTTAATAAATAAATAAATAATAAATAATAGTTGCAGTCTTAGAGTAGCAATAAAAGCTGAGTACCATCTGTCAGTACAGATGCAACATCCAAAGAATACAATTCAGACACAAAGGGGAGAATGGCATGCACTATTTGATTTGCAACAAGCAGGTGAATGCGGTAAAAGCAAGAGGGACAGAGTTAGTAATTCATATGTATATCACAAGGCAAAGCACCGTCCTCCTATAGCTATGCCCACATGCAATTAGGGTGTCTACCAAAGTAACTCAGTTCCTTTTAGTACAGCGGTTAGTGAGCATAGGTGGCAGAGGTAAATCGGTGGCTCCAACAAGAATAAGTCCACTGAAGCAGTACAAGCAGCGGGGAATTAGGAGGACACAGTTCCCCTTTATAATCACACCTCCTGTGCTACAGCGCGTCACTGAAATGGAGCTCTGTGCTAAGTGTCTCTCTCTCTCTCTCTCTCTCTCTCAAGTATTGCTTTATGATAGACTCCTTAACCCCTGTTAGATTAGGTATCCTGCTCTATCTTCAGAATAGAGTCACATTGAGGATCAGCGGGGTTTAGTGACTATTTAAGTCTCTCTCTCCCTCTAGTATTTTCTGCTCTAGCAAGTCTCTCTCTCTCTCTCTCTCTCTCTCTCTATCTCTGCTGTCCCCGAATAGCTATGGGAATTGCCACTAACTGAGGGCTCTGGTGTCAGTGTGGCTGTGGGACGTACCTGTTGGCAGGAGCCAGGTGGAGCATGGATGCACTCCCCTCTGCGTGCAGCATCAGCAGCTCCATCTCTCCTGAGCGCGTCCCCTCAGCATGGTTCAGACTGGCTGCACTGTTACAGTCCCGGCTCCTCTCACTATGGTGCAGGCTGGTGGTAGTGCTCAGCGGTGACTGGCGGCTCTCCTCAACGGCAGCTGGCAGCTCTCCTCAGTGGCGTCTCTCCTCAGTGGCCGCTGGCGGCTCTCCACAGTGTGTCTCCTCTGCATCACCTCAACGTAGCATCGCCCTCCGTGCTGTTACCTCAGAGCACCACTCCTCACAGAGTCTCTCTCCCTGTCATCTCAGAAGACACTTCAGCAATCACCTTAGGAGGTAACCCCGCCTCCTACTCTTCCCGCTCTGCACCACCCAATCAGCAGCTTCGATTTCTCCTGCTCTGCAGGTCTGGACCTGGGTCCTAGTGCTCCACTAGCAACCTAGGCAAGGGGAAGCTGTTAACCCTTTCAGCTGCTCTGTGCCGGCTAGTGAGAAGTGAGGGTTCCTTTTAGAGAAAATGTAGGTGTTTCATCCAGGTTGTCTCCAGTTTATGGGTGATGGTGACTATATAGCCACATATAACCACATAAATCCAAGTTAATAGGATATCAATGTCAGAGTGTCACAAGTCTAATTAGCCTTCGGGTAGGGGGGCCTGCCAATTTTGCCAGTCCTGGGCCACAGAATTTTTGATGGCAGTCCTGTTTATTGCACAAAATCTTTGTGTTCCAAAAGACAACTTAGTGGAGGTAATTGCTAGAGATGAGCGGGTTCGGTTTCTCTGAATCCGAACCCGCCAGAACTTCATGTTTTTTTTCACGGGTCCGAGCGACTCGGATCTTCCCGCCTTGCTCGGTTAACCCGAGCGCGCCCGAACGTCATCATGACGCTGTCGGATTCTCGCGAGGCTCGGATTCTATCGCGAGACTCGGATTCTATATAAGGAGCCCGCGTCGCCGCCATTTTCACACGTGCATTGAGATTGATAGGGAGAGGATGTGGCTGGCGTCCTCTCCGTTTAGAATTAGAATAGATTAGAGAGACACTTGATTTACTAATTTTGGGGAGCATTAGGAGTACTCAGTAGTGTACAGTGCAGAGTTTTGCTGATAGTGACCAGTGACCACCACTTTTATTTATAATCCGTTCTCTGCCTGAAAAAAGCGATACACAGCACACAGTGACTCAGTCACATACCATATCTGTGTGCACTGCTCAGGCTCAGGCCAGTGTGCTGCATCATCTATTATCTATATATAATATTATATATATCTGTCTGACTGCTCAGCTCACACAGCTTATAATTGTGGGGGAGACTGGGGAGCACTACTGCAGTGCCAGTTATAGGTTATAGCAGGAGCCAGGAGTACATAATATATTATATAGTGAGTGACCACCAGACACACAGTGCAGTTTATTTAATATATCCGTTCTCTGCCTGAAAAAAGCGATACACACAGTGACTCAGTCAGTCACATACCATATCTGTGTGCACTGCTCAGGCTCAGGCCAGTGTGCTGCATCATCTATATATATATTATATATCTGTCTGACTGCTCAGCTCACACAGCTTATAATTGTGGGGGAGACTGGGGAGCACTACTGCAGTGCCAGTTATAGGTTATAGCAGGAGCCAGGAGTACATAATATTATATTAAAATTAAACAGTGCACACTTTTGCTGCAGGAGTGCCACTGCCAGTGTGACTAGTGACCAGTGACCTGACCACCAGTATATAATATTAGTAGTATACTATCTCTTTATCAACCAGTCTATATTAGCAGCAGACACAGTACAGTGCGGTAGTTCACGGCTGTGGCTACCTCTGTGTCGGCACTCGGCAGCCCGTCCATAATTGTATATACCACCTAACCGTGGTTTTTTTTCTTTCTTTATACATACATACTAGTTACGAGTATACTATCTCTTTATCAACCAGTCTATATATTAGCAGCAGACACAGTACAGTGCGGTAGTTCACGGCTGTGGCTACCTCTGTGTCGGCACTCGGCAGCCCGTCCATAATTGTATATACCACCTAACCGTGGTTTTTTTTTCTTTCTTTATACATACATACTAGTTACGAGTATACTATCTCTTTATCAACCAGTCTATATATTAGCAGCAGACACAGTACAGTGCGGTAGTTCACGGCTGTGGCTACCTCTGTGTCGGCACTCGGCAGCCCGTCCATAATTGTATATACCACCTAACCGTGTTTTTTTTTTCTTTCTTTATACATACATACTAGTTACGAGTATACTATCTCTTTATCAACCAGTCTATATATTAGCAGCAGACACAGTACAGTGCGGTAGTTCACGGCTGTGGCTACCTCTGTGTCGGCACTCGGCAGCCCGTCCATAATTGTATATACCACCTAACCGTGGTTTTTTTTTCTTTCTTTATACATACATACTAGTTACGAGTATACTATCTCTTTATCAACCAGTCTATATATTAGCAGCAGACACAGTACAGTGCGGTAGTTCACGGCTGTGGCTACCTCTGTGTCGGCACTCGGCAGCCCGTCCATAATTGTATATACCACCTAACCGTGGTTTTTTTTTCTTTCTTTATACATACATACTAGTTACGAGTATACTATCTCTTTATCAACCAGTCTATATATTAGCAGCAGGCACAGTACAGTGCGGTAGTTCACGGCTGTGGCTACCTCTGTGTCGGCACTCGGCAGCCCGTCCATAATTGTATACTAGTATCCAATCCATCCATCTCCATTGTTTACCTGAGGTGCCTTTTAGTTGTGCCTATTAAAATATGGAGAACAAAAATGTTGAGGTTCCAAAATTAGGGAAAGATCAAGATCCACTTCCACCTCGTGCTGAAGCTGCTGCCACTAGTCATGGCCGAGACGATGAAATGCCAGCAACGTCGTCTGCCAAGGCCGATGCCCAATGGCATAGTACAGAGCATGTCAAAACCAAAACACCAAATATCAGTAAAAAAAGGACTCCAAAACCTAAAATAAAATTGTCGGAGGAGAAGCGTAAACTTGCCAATATGCCATTTACCACACGGAGTGGCAAGGAACGGCTGAGGCCCTGGCCTATGTTCATGGCTAGTGGTTCAGCTTCACATGAGGATGGAAGCACTCAGCCTCTCGCTAGAAAACTGAAAAGACTCAAGCTGGCAAAAGCACCGCAAAGAACTGTGCGTTCTTTGAAATCCCAAATCCACAAGGAGAGTCCAATTGTGTCGGTTGCGATGCCTGACCTTCCCAACACTGGACGTGAAGAGCATGCGCCTTCCACCATTTGCACGCCCCCTGCAAGTGCTGGAAGGAGCACCCGCAGTCCAGTTCCTGATAGTCAGATTGAAGATGTCAGTGTTGAAGTACACCAGGATGAGGAGGATATGGGTGTTGCTGGCGCTGGGGAGGAAATTGACCAGGAGGATTCTGATGGTGAGGTGGTTTGTTTAAGTCAGGCACCCGGGGAGACACCTGTTGTCCGTGGGAGGAATATGGCCGTTGACATGCCAGGTGAAAATACCAAAAAAATCAGCTCTTCGGTGTGGAGGTATTTCACCAGAAATGCGGACAACAGGTGTCAAGCCGTGTGTTCCCTTTGTCAAGCTGTAATAAGTAGGGGTAAGGACGTTAACCACCTCGGAACATCCTCCCTTATACGTCACCTGCAGCGCATTCATAATAAGTCAGTGACAAGTTCAAAAACTTTGGGTGACAGCGGAAGCAGTCCACTGACCACTAAATCCCTTCCTCTTGTAACCAAGCTCACGCAAACCACCCCACCAACTCCCTCAGTGTCAATTTCCTCCTTCCCCAGGAATGCCAATAGTCCTGCAGGCCATGTCACTGGCAATTCTGACGAGTCCTCTCCTGCCTGGGATTCCTCCGATGCATCCTTGCGTGTAACGCCTACTGCTGCTGGCGCTGCTGTTGTTGCCGCTGGGAGTCGATGGTCATCCCAGAGGGGAAGTCGTAAGCCCACTTGTACTACTTCCAGTAAGCAATTGACTGTTCAACAGTCCTTTGCGAGGAAGATGAAATATCACAGCAGTCATCCTACTGCAAAGCGGATAACTGAGTCCTTGACAACTATGTTGGTGTTAGACGTGCGTCCGGTATCCGCCGTTAGTTCACAGGGAACTAGACAATTTATTGAGGCAGTGTGCCCCCGTTACCAAATACCATCTAGGTTCCACTTCTCTAGGCAGGCGATACCGAGAATGTACACGGACGTCAGAAAAAGACTCACCAGTGTCCTAAAAAATGCAGTTGTACCCAATGTCCACTTAACCACGGACATGTGGACAAGTGGAGCAGGGCAGGGTCAGGACTATATGACTGTGACAGCCCACTGGGTAGATGTATGGACTCCCGCCGCAAGAACAGCAGCGGCGGCACCAGTAGCAGCATCTTGCAAACGCCAACTCTTTCCTAGGCAGGCTACGCTTTGTATCACCGCTTTCCAGAATACGCACACAGCTGAAAACCTCTTACGGCAACTGAGGAAGATCATCGCGGAATGGCTTACCCCAATTGGACTCTCCTGTGGATTTGTGGCATCGGACAACGCCAGCAATATTGTGTGTGCATTAAATATGGGCAAATTCCAGCACGTCCCATGTTTTGCACATACCTTGAATTTGGTGGTGCAGAATTTTTTAAAAAACGACAGGGGCGTGCAAGAGATGCTGTCGGTGGCCAGAAAAATTGCGGGACACTTTCGGCGTACAGGCACCACGTACAGAAGACTGGAGCACCACCAAAAACTACTGAACCTGCCCTGCCATCATCTGAAGCAAGAAGTGGTAACGAGGTGGAATTCAACCCTCTATATGCTTCAGAGGTTGGAGGAGCAGCAAAAGGCCATTCAAGCCTATACAATTGAGCACGATATAGGAGATGGAATGCACCTGTCTCAAGTGCAGTGGAGAATGATTTCAACGTTGTGCAAGGTTCTGATGCCCTTTGAACTTGCCACACGTGAAGTCAGTTCAGACACTGCCAGCCTGAGTCAGGTCATTCCCCTCATCAGGCTTTTGCAGAAGAAGCTGGAGGCATTGAAGGAGGAGCTAAAAGGGAGCGATTCCGCTAGGCATGTGGGACTTGTGGATGCAGCCCTTAATTCGCTTAACAAGGATTCACGGGTGGTCAATCTGTTGAAATCAGAGCACTACATTTTGGCCACCGTGCTCGATCCTAGATTTAAAGCCTACCTTGGATCTCTCTTTCCGGCAGACACAGGTCTGCTGGGGTTGAAAGACCTGCTGGTGACAAAATTGTCAAGTCAAGCGGAACGCGACCTGTCAACATCTCCTCCTTCACATTCTCCCGCAACTGGGGGTGCGAGGAAAAGGCTCAGAATTCCGAGCCCACCCGCTGGCGGTGATGCAGGGCAGTCTGGAGCGACTGCTGATGCTGACATCTGGTCCGGACTGAAGGACCTGACAACGATTACGGACATGTCGTCTACTGTCACTGCATATGATTCTCTCAACATTGATAGAATGGTGGAGGATTATATGAGTGACCGCATCCAAGTAGGCACGTCACACAGTCCGTACTTATACTGGCAGGAAAAAGAGGCAATTTGGAGGCCCTTGCACAAACTGGCTTTATTCTACCTAAGTTGCCCTCCCACAAGTGTGTACTCCGAAAGAGTGTTTAGTGCCGCCGCTCACCTTGTCAGCAATCGGCGTACGAGGTTACATCCAGAAAATGTGGAGAAGATGATGTTCATTAAAATGAATTATAATCAATTCCTCCGCGGAGACATTGACCAGCAGCAATTGCCTCCACAAAGTACACAGGGAGCTGAGATGGTGGATTCCAGTGGGGACGAATTGATAATCTGTGAGGAGGGGGATGTACACGGTGATATATCGGAGGGTGAAGATGAGGTGGACATCTTGCCTCTGTAGAGCCAGTTTGTGCAAGGAGAGATTAATTGCTTCTTTTTTGGGGGGGGTCCAAACCAACCCGTCATATCAGTCACAGTCGTGTGGCAGACCCTGTCACTGAAATGATGGGTTGGTTAAAGTGTGCGTGTCCTGTTTTGTTTATACAACATAAGGGTGGGTGGGAGGGCCCAAGGACAATTCCATCTTGCACCTCTTTTTTCTTTTCTTTTTCTTTGCATCATGTGCTGATTGGGGAGGTTTTTTTTGGAAGGGACATCCTGCGTGACACTGCAGTGCCACTCCTAGATGGGCCCGGTGTTTGTGTCGGCCACTAGGGTCGCTAATCTTACTCACACAGTCAGCTACCTCATTGCGCCTCTTTTTTTCTTTGCGTCATGTGCTGTTTGGGGAGGGTTTTTTGGAAGGGACATCCTGCGTGACACTGCAGTGCCACTCCTAGATGGGCCCGGTGTTTGTGTCGGCCACTAGGGTCGCTAATCTTACTCACACAGCTACCTCATTGCGCCTCTTTTTTTCTTTGCGTCATGTGCTGTTTGGGGAGGGTTTTTTGGAAGGGACATCCTGCGTGACACTGCAGTGCCACTCCTAGATGGGCCCGGTGTTTGTGTCGGCCACTAGGGTCGCTAATCTTACTCACACAGCTACCTCATTGCGCCTCTTTTTTTATTTGCGTCATGTGCTGTTTGGGGAGGGTTTTTTGGAAGGGACATCCTGCGTGACACTGCAGTGCCACTCCTAGATGGGCCCGGTGTTTGTGTCGGCCACTAGGGTCGCTAATCTTACTCACACAGCTACCTCATTGCGCCTCTTTTTTTCTTTGCGTCATGTGCTGTTTGGGGAGGGTTTTTTGGAAGGGCCATCCTGCGTGACACTGCAGTGCCACTCCTAGATGGGCCCGGTGTTTGTGTCGGCCACTAGGGTCGCTAATCTTACTCACACAGCTACCTCATTGCGCCTCTTTTTTTCTTTGCGTCATGTGCTGTTTGGGGAGGGTTTTTTGGAAGGGCCATCCTGCGTGACACTGCAGTGCCACTCCTAGATGGGCCCGGTGTTTGTGTCGGCCACTAGGGTCGCTAATCTTACTCACACAGCTACCTCATTGCGCCTCTTTTTTTCTTTGCGTCATGTGCTGTTTGGGGAGGGTTTTTTGGAAGGGACATCCTGCGTGACACTGCAGTGCCACTCCTAGATGGGCCCGGTGTTTGTGTCGGCCACTAGGGTCGCTTATCTTACTCACACAGCGACCTCGGTGCAAATTTTAGGACTAAAAATAATATTGTGAGGTGTGAGGTATTCAGAATAGACTGAAAATGAGTGTAAATTATGGTTTTTGAGGTTAATAATACTTTGGGATCAAAATGACCCCCAAATTCTATGATTTAAGCTGTTTTTTAGTGTTTTTTGAAAAAAACACCCGAATCCAAAACACACCCGAATCCGACAAAAAAAATTCGGTGAGGTTTTGCCAAAACGCGGTCGAACCCAAAACACGGCCGCGGAACCGAACCCAAAACCAAAACACAAAACCCGAAAAATTTCAGGCGCTCATCTCTAGTAATTGCTATGCAGGTACAAGTGAAGCACATTTTATTTAGATGAATATGTGGTTCAAGTACCTGTAACATGGCGAGTCAGCTGCACTGTGTAATCCTTACCACAGTGCACTTTAACATAAAAGCATTGTTACTAGTGAGTGGGTGGGGTACTCAGCAATCTGATGCATCCTCAACAGTTTGTAATGCCCTAGATGTCAAGATTAAATGTGCTTCATCTGTATGAGAATATCAATATCAAACCTGATACAAAGCTGGACAATGCTGAACAACAGCATCATAGTTCATTCCTTATTAACAATTGTGCATTTCTTATAGTGTGCAGCACACAAATAGATTTTCATGGTGGTCCATCTGTGCAGATATTTTATGTGACCACTGCAATCAATGAATGACTGTCTCTACTGTCACATTTCTCATATTGTCCTACTCATCCAGTTATTATGTAATTCATGTCAGTTACAGCTCTTTTGTTTCAAATGTGAAAATGTTGTAGTACATTTTTTTAGATACACTGCTTTTTGTGTGAAGATCTAAATGCTTGTTTTGCATGAGCCTAAAGAGCAAAGAAAGTTGTTGAAATTAGTGGAAAGTAATTAATAACTCTAATGTTGGGTACACACTCATTTGTACCCTCATGAGCTATATTGTTTACAATATCGCCCAGTGTGTATGCTACCAGCGATGACCGATGTGCGCTTCCCCCGCTGTCAGCTGTACATGCAATCTGACTATATTGTTAGATGCTGCATGTTCGGGCCGGCCGCAGCATGACGTCACTGTGCGATATCGTATAGTGTGTATGCACTCTGTCGGTGGCATGGGAGGAGCGGGGAAACACTATGCGACATCGCTCATGGAGTGTATCGCACGGTGTGTACCCTATCTCTGAGGTGGCATTAAAATCCAAATGCTTTTATTAACATGCACCCGCCATAAAAATTGTAAATGCCTTGCCATATGCACCATTTCTACGTATTAGTGTTCATTTTAATAACTTATTTGAAAACATGGCCTGATTAAGGGTTCTGGTCATCCTAGGTTAATACTTGCTTAGCATGCCCTTCCACCCTGTCACCACCAAAGAAAGATTACAGACCGTGCCACCACAGCAGACATGACTAATATGCAAGTGCACAGCTAACATTTTAGACAGTCCTATGCCGCACTCTGTCCTACTGCTAGAATTCTAGTGGTCACTATTCAATACCTAGAGCTTTCCTGTGACCTCCATATAATACACAGCATACTAATAACTTTCTCTCACACTGTCACACAATACAGAGAGCATCCAAGTGACCATCATACAATACAGAGAGCATAACACAAATCTCCATACAATATAGAGAGCACCCTAGTTACATGTTACATAACCACACAGCTACTTACCTGCCAGCGGTTCCTTATTCTAGCCTGCTTTCCCTGCTTGTCATATTCTCCTTCTTCTCTCCCATACAATAGCTACTTAATTTTTGCCACAGACATTATTCACTTCGGTCTGCTTATACAATAGGCACAGACAGAGGAGGATGGAGTTACCCTGCTTCTCCTCCTTCAACCTCCTTTGTCCTACTCTTTTCCCTTTCCTTCATCCTTCTACATCATCTTCCTCTTCCTTTTCCATCCTTCATTCTTTTCTATCCATCACCTTTTTCCTCCTTTATTTTCTCTGTTCTCCTTTCCTCTTCATCCTACTTTATCCTCTTTCTCCTTTTCACTCCCTCCACTGTACTTCTCTGATCTCATCCCTCTTACATCACGGTATAGCACTGAGGATCTCATTCTGTGTCAGACACATCTGCGGCTGCTTCACTGTCTGTGCTGCAACAGCCTCCTTACTAACTCATAATAATTTGACTATTTGCCATTATACATCCATCTTTATGTGGAAGGCTGAGCTGCCCACTGTGTAACTGCCATCAGGACTTACACCCTTCACATGCTGAATGCAAAAGTTCCAATTGAAACAGATGTCCCAAGCTCCAAATGATCAAAGAAGCCGGCCTACATGCCAATGATGCTCCCATGAGCCTCCCATGAGAGGTATCAGTTATTTGCACTCACATGGTGGCTTCCCAGTTGCCCATTCCACAGAAAAAATGAAATGTCAAATGTCAATGAACAGATCAAGCCATCCACAACGATGCACAGTCTACGATTGCTGCACATGTGCAGTTTGCAGATATCCATGAGAGCTGTACGCATGTGGCCTTGTTTCTGACTCCGAATCAGTCCCTGTGTGATGAGCCCCGATTGGATGAGCTCAGCACTTATGGTTAAAGATTGGCGGGTGGTGCACTGCATGTGCCTCCCCAGCTACACTAGGTATGTGTCAAGCTGGTAGGGAGGCCAGCACCTATTACTGACAATACTAGTGATACAGAGATAAGGGGGGGTGTTGTAGATGCACTATCTCTAGCATTACTGATATCATACAGCTTAGCATTTAATAAATAGTGGAGTCTGGTTATGTATTGATCAATGCATGCAGCTGCAGCCCTTCGGCAAGGGACTCCACTCTGCTGCAGTACCTAACACTATAGGGGTTCAAACCTAGGGCACGGGCAAACCACCACAGCCAAGCGACCCCAGGGCATCACAGGGAATGATTATGTGTTAAGGCCCCTCCCTAGCTGACAATACTAGTGAGTCAGGGAGTGGAGCTTGGGGCAATTATGGAGCGTAGACTGAACCAAAACGGATCAACCAAGGCTGATCTGCATCACTAATAACAATGTGGCTGGTTCCTCTGGAAGAGCCCTATAAGAATATGTAGCAAATCTGTCTTCCATGGCTCCCCTTCCCCTCCCTAGTCTACAGCCTGGTCAGCCTAGTGTTTGACTAGGTGCTGTCTGAAATCTAACTCTTCAGACTAGTGCAAAATTGCAATGGGTGAAGGTAGTTGTATGACATGCTGCCATCTTATGCTGGGCATTGTCATTGCACAATATGTTTTGATAATAAAGATAATGTATAAAAGTGATGCAAACAGCACAAATGGGATGTAATAAAGAGCAAGTGATCAGATGGCAGCTTTGATTTCCATAATAAGTGTGGGCAGTGTTACAATAACGTACATTAATGTTAATTTAGAGCTATATTAAGGTTTATTAGTAAACCAAAAAATCACACTAATGGGCAAAACCATGTGCACTGCAGGTGGGGTAGATGAAACATGTGCAGAGAGAGTTATGGGCCCTACACACTTGTAGATTCGAAAGATTTAAAAGATGAAAGATATGATAGATGAAAGATTTCCCATGAACGATTATGTGCATACACACTGAACAATGTCTGATGAAAGATTTGAAAGGTTATAGGCTCTACACACATGCCAATTTGTTTGAAAGATATGAACGATCTCGTTCATAAATGAACGAGAACTCGTTCATATCTTTCAGTGTGGAGGCTCCAGCGATGAACGATGCGTGGCCCCGCGCTCGTTCATCGCTGGTCCCCCGTCGGCTGTGCATGCAGGCCAATATGAACTATCTCGTCCATATTTGCCTGCACTTCAATGGAGCCGCGTGACGGGGGGAGTGAAGAAACTTCACTCCCCCCGTCACTGCCCCCGTCGGGCACCTCGGTGGCGGATCGGCATGTCTGTAGGGCCCATTAGAAAGATTTGAAAGATTTGAAAGATCCAGCGTCATTTAAATAGTGGGCATGGTTTTAGGAAGGTGGGCAGGTCTTCTTTGTACAATAAATAACAGCATCCATTTAAAATCACTGCATATCTGCTCTGTAGTTTGTTTGGTGCAGTGTATATCTGGTAAACCTTTTAGCACTACCCATAAATAAAGACTCCACACAATTTTTTGTAACAATTTGTAATTATAAATTTTAGAAAAATAATAAATTAGAAATATTCTGGGCTGGATTCATCGATTTTTAAGCCAATGAGTGCCATGACAGCAGGGATTACACCAATAGAGGCATCAGGCATTCCAACAATTAGCCAGATACAGTGCAGCAAAAACAATGGTGCCAACATAACTTGGGATGAAGAAGAAGTAAAATAATTTGAGGACAGTATTTCAAAAGTGCACATGAAATAAAAGCATTCACAACGTTCTATTACAGGGGCAAATGAAGTGTAGAAAACCAACATTATGGTACAATTGACTTCAAGAAAAAACATATTGGATGAGGAACGTCAAATACAAATCTGAAGCCAGCAAACAAAAACGCAAATTCAAAAATTCAAAAACATTTTGATTAAAAATTTTGGTTCGCTTTGAACAGTGGAGTGTGCACTCAACAGAGTGGTGAACACTAGAGATGAGCGCCTGAAATTTTTCGGGTTTTGTGTTTTGGTTTTGGGTTCGGTTCCGCGGCCGTGTTTTGGGTTCGAACGCGTTTTGGCAAAACCTCACCGAATTATTTTTGTCGGATTCGGGTGTGTTTTGGATTCGGGTGTTTTTTTCCAAAAACACTAAAAAACAGCTTAAATCATAGAATTTGGGGGTCATTTTGATCCCAAAGTATTATTAACCTCAAAAACCATAATTTACACTCATTTTCAGTCTATTCTGAATACCTCACACCTCACAATATTATTTTTAGTCCTAAAATTTGCACCGAGGTCGCTGTGTGAGTAAGATAAGCGACCCTAGTGGCCGACACAAACACCGGGCCCATCTAGGAGTGGCACTGCAGTGTCACGCAGGATGTCCCTTCCAAAAAACCCTCCCCAAACAGCACATGACGCAAAGAAAAAAAGAGGCGCAATGAGGTAGCTGTGTGAGTAAGATTAGCGACCCTAGTGGCCGACACAAACACCGGGCCCATCTAGGAGTGGCACTGCAGTGTCACGCAGGATGGCCCTTCCAAAAAACCCTCCCCAAACAGCACATGACGCAAAGAAAAAAAGAGGCGCAATGAGGTAGCTGACTGTGTGAGTAAGATTAGCGACCCTAGTGGCCGACACAAACACCGGGCCCATCTAGGAGTGGCACTGCAGTATGTATGTATAAAGAAAGAAAAAAAAACCACGGTTAGGTGGTATATACAATTATGGACGGGCTGCCGAGTGCCGACACAGAGGTAGCCACAGCCGTGAACTACCGCACTGTACTGTGTCTGCTGCTAATATATAGACTGGTTGATAAAGAGATAGTATACTCGTAACTAGTATGTATGTATAAAGAAAGAAAAAAAAACCACGGTTAGGTCACTGGTATATACAATTATGGACGGGCTGCCGAGTGCCGACACAGAGGTAGCCACAGCCGTGAACTACCGCACTGTACACTGGTTGATAAAGAGATAGTAGTATACTCGTAACAACTAGTATGACGACGGTATAAAGAATGAAAAAAAAAACACGGTTAGGTGGTATATAATACAATTATGGTTGGACGGACTGCCTGCCGAGTGCCGACACAGAGGTAGCCACAGCCGTGAACTACCGCACTGTACACTGGTTGATAAAGAGATAGTAGTATACTCGTAACAACTAGTATGACGACGGTATAAAGAATGAAAAAAAAACCACGGTTAGGTGGTATATAATACAATTATGGTTGGACGGACTGCCTGCCGAGTGCCGACACAGAGGTAGCCACAGCCGTGAACTACCGCACTGTACACTGGTTGATAAAGAGATAGTAGTATACTCGTAACAACTAGTATGACGACGGTATAAAGAACGAAAAAAAAACCACGGTTAGGTGGTATATATTATAATACAATTATGGATGGACGGACTGCCTGCCGAGTTCCGACACAGAGGTAGCCACAGCCGTGAACTACCGCACTGTACACTGGTTGATAAAGAGATAGTAGTATACTCGTAACAACTAGTATGACGACGGTATAAAGAACGAAAAAAAAACCACGGTTAGGTGGTATATATTATAATACAATTATGGATGGACGGACTGCCTGCCGAGTTCCGACACAGAGGTAGCCACAGCCGTGAACTACCGCACTGTACACTGGTTGATAAAGAGATAGTAGTATACTCGTAACAACTAGTATGACTGACTATGACGGTATAAAGAATGAAAAAAAAACCACGGTTAGGTGGTATATATTATAATAATACAATTATGGATGGACGGACTGCCTGCCGAGTTCCGACACAGAGGTAGCCACAGCCGTGAACTACCGCACTGTACACTGGTTGATAAAGAGATAGTAGTATACTCGTAACAACTAGTATGACTGACTATGACGGTATAAGGAATGAAAAAAAAACCACGGTTAGGTGGTATATATTATAATACAATTATGGATGGACGGACTGCCTGCCGACTGCCGACACAGAGGTAGCCACAGCCGTGAACTACCGCACTGTACACTGGTTGATAAAGAGATAGTAGTATACTCGTAACAACTAGTATGACACTATGACGGTATAAAGAATGAAAAAAAAACCACGGTTAGGTGGTATATATTATAATACAATTATGGATGGACGGACTGCCTGCCGACTGCCGACACAGAGGTAGCCACAGCCGTGAACTACCGCACTGTACACTGGTTGATAAAGAGATAGTAGTATACTCGTAACAACTAGTATGACTGACTATGACGGTATAAAGAATGAAAAAAAAACCACGGTTAGGTGGTATATATTATAATAATACAATTATGGATGGACGGACTGCCTGCCGAGTTCCGACACAGAGGTAGCCACAGCCGTGAACTACCGCACTGTACACTGGTTGATAAAGAGATAGTAGTATACTCGTAACAACTAGTATGACTATGACGACGGTATAAAGAAAGAAAAAAAAATACCACGGTTAGGTGGTATATAATTATACAATTATGGATGGACGGACTGCCTGCCGAGTGCCGACTGCCGACACAGAGGTAGCCACAGCCGTGAACTACCGCACTGTACTGTGTCTGCTGCTAATATAGACTGGTTGATAAAGAGATAGTATACAACAATATACTACTATACTGGTGGTCAGGCACTGGTCACCACTAGTCACACTGGCAGTGGCACTCCTGCAGCAAAAGTGTGCACTGTTTAATTTTAAATTAATATAATATTATGTACTCCTGGCTCCTGCTATAACAACCTGCAGTGCTCCCCAGTCTCCCCCACAATTATTATAAGCTTTTATACATTGATGTGCAGCACACTGGGCTGAGCTGAGTGCACACAGACTGAGTCACACTGTGTGACTGCTGTGTATCGTTTTTTTCAGGCAGAGAACGGATATAGCAGAGAACGGATATATTAAATAAAAGTTAACTTAACAACAACTGCACTGGTCACTGTGGTAAACTCTGTCTGCACAATCTCTCTCTCTCTCTCTCTCTTCTAATCTATTCTAATGGAGAGGACGCCAGCCACGTCCTCTCCCTGTATCAATCTCAATGCACGTGTGAAAATGGCGGCGACGCGCGGCTCCTTATATAGAATCCGAGTCTCGCGAGAATCCGACAGCGTCATGATGACGTTCGGGCGCGCTCGGGTTAACCGAGCAAGGCGGGAAGATCCGAGTCGCTCGGACCCGTGAAAAAAAAAGTGAAGTTCGTGCGGGTTCGGATTCAAAGAAACCGAACCCGCTCATCTCTAGTGAACACTCCACCTGAAGAGGTGCCAGGGAAGGGCGATTGTGGCATTTGGTAACCCGGAGGAGGATATGTGGGGTATTGTTGAGGAGGAATTCCCGGCGCAGAATACATGGGAGGGTGAGTTGGGGGAGGGGCATAAGATGTACTAGGCACCTGTTTGGTATCTAACACAACGCCACTGTGGTTGGTCAATTCATCATCCTGGCCATGTGATATAATGGCATATGCCAGACGCTGGGCGTATTTTTGCTTAGTGGGGTTCATGGCCCGCAACTCACAGGCTAAATGGTCTCCAATAGCTCAAATCTATCCGGCCTGTTTTTTAGGACCTCCTCTGCCTGCCTCAGAAATGTATCTGACCTGCTGGACGAGACATATCTTCCAGGGATAGCCGGCCGGCGTCTCTTTCTAGCCGGAGGCTGGGGCGTTCCCATCGCCGCCTCACTCTCCTCCAGCTCCGGCATTACAGTGGCTTGGTCTGTCGGCTCATCCACTGCAGGTTCCACGTCCAGCTCCCTCGAAGACAGCTGAGTTATCCAAAAAAATTAAGAAAAATATGTGAAAATAATAAGGCAACAAATTAAACAAGAAACAGTGACATCTGTATTGTGCCGACACTTACCGGATCCACACTCTCCTCTTCCTCAGGCTCGAACATCTCAGGCGTGTTCGGCTCCTCCGTGCTCCGCGCTGTCCTCGAAGGCTCCTCATCCAATACGAACTTCATCAAGTCATAATACCATAATGTTGGCTTCTTGACTTGATCTGACCCCGCTCCTGAACGTTGGGAATCTTTGTATTTCCTGTGCTCCTTAAGAAATATTGGGGCAGATGTATTAACCTGGAGAAGGCATAAGGAAGTGATAAACCAGTGATATGTGCAAGGTGATAAAGGCAGGAGCCAATCAGATCCTAACTGTTAATTTACATATTGGAGTTGATTGGCTGGTGCCTTTATCACCTTGCACATATCACTGGTTTATCACTTCCTTATGCCTTCTCCAGGTTAATACATCTGCCCCATTGTCCTCAGATTCTGGATCTTCCTCTTCACCCACTTGATGTCAGCACCACTATCTTGGACAAGGCTGTACCTGGCCAATTGCTGGTATGCCATATTTTTCTTTCCTCTGTTGGCGTAATCCCTTGTTCCCACACGCCACAAGCACTCATTGGTCTGGTATAGATCGAATCCAGCCCAGAACTCACGGTTTGCATCCATGTCTCTGTGAAAGGTGAGATTTAATTTTAAAATATTAAAATCAGAACTTAACACAGTAATCAGATATAACATGTTCAACTAATTATATATATATCGTGGTGAGAGAGCTTGTGTCTCACCACAAATGCCCACATTCTGGTGGAATCAGCTCTCTCCAAGGGAGAAGAAAACAAGTCCTGCACATTCTGCACAGCTGCAGCCGGAGAAACAGATGTCCGTGATTTCATGCTCACCCAGAGACAGCAGGAAGTCAGGAGCACGAAAGGGGTTTAAAAATCCCTCTTACACAAAATGCATTGCGCTGGTGCCTGTTAGATGCCAGTGAGCCGGGTTGAGTTTATAGCGCCATGGACTGTGGACATTGGCCGTGCCAAGAGACCATGGTATGTGTAGCTGCAAGCCACTGCAGCAGAGTTACTTTTCAGTACGGGAATTTCTAGGACCTTTTATGTCTGTCTGTTTATTTTCTCTATGTACCTCTGTGACCAGGCCCAAGCCTGTGTATGCTGTGCTACAGTGTCTGATGTCATTAATGACACTGTGGTTATACCTGAAAATCTGCCTACGAGTCCTTATTTCATACTTACCGACTTTTTTGCTGCTCTCTCCGGGAGAGAGCAGCCAGGTCGGTTCGGCAGGGGGGCGGGCTGCGATGTGTGTGCAGAGGGGGGCGGGCCGGAGGCGGGCCGGGGGCATGGTGGAGGCGGGCCGGGGGCGTGACTACGGGGATCATGTCGTGTAAGCCCCACCCCCCGCTGTGTAAGGCCGCTATTATGGCATTATACAGCAGGGGGCGTGGCTACGATGACGCGATTCAACAAGAATCGCGTCATCGCCTGCCCGGACCGCCCACTTTACTCGTTAAGTGGGCGGCCGGGCTTGGGGGGACCCCTGTAATCGGGAGACTTGCCTGCTTTTCCGGGGGGCCGGGAGGGTCACCCGATTTTCGGGAGCCTCCCTGCCATTCCGGGAGAGTAGGCAAGTCTGCCTTATTTACAATACCCATGTTACAAAATAAATATATATATATATTGATAAAGCTAAATATTTATCGTGTATATAACCCTTTATGAGGTCTAGGAACACTGTACGCTAGCTACGTAAGAAGTACCGTAAGGGTACGCTAGTTGCGTATTGATCGCTTAGCCGTGATCTAGACGCTCAAGCGTCACGTTCACTCACGGCCAAGAGATCACAGGCAGACACGTTATTGGCTGTTGACTATCGTAATGATTCGCTATAGCGTAGCGGCGCTCGAGACCACGAGGAGATCACCAGCGATGCAGACGCTCACAACGTTAAACCTTTATATCTATACCTCTAACAATGAAATACACAGTAAACCTTAGTGTAGAGACAAAGTGTAAGTGCAACCTTGTGTAACCTGATTACCTACAAAGCTGCTTGAGCGTCACCGACACTCAGAGAATACTTAACATTATAGAGAATACACAGATACCTGGCTTAGGGTCCGAAACCTATTATATGTATTATGACTATTACTTGCAAAAAGAATCACAGTACAAAGCATACACTACAGTATAACATAAACCAACTAACCAGATAACTACACAGGAAATACAATACAATACAATTCAAGTCTAATCAAGGGAAAATACGAGAGAAAGAGAAGAGAGGGAGAGAGAGAGAAATGGCTCACAGTAAGACAATATGATTACGGAGAAAACTTACGCACAAGGGGAACGATCGCATGCGCCTCGATATCCAGCTCCCGATTATCAGCAATGAGAACCGTTGAAGAGAGTGAAGTTGGATATGGTCGGCCTGCTATTTATGCTCCACACACAATACAATTCAATGGTCCCTACAATCTCATTGTTCATTGGACACAGGAATTCGGCTTCGCATTATAACAAAAGGTCATAGGTTGATTCATACAGGTGGGCTGTGACTATTTCCAACTGCTCAGGTGGGAGGGAAACTGAGTTTCCCGCCGCATGGGTAATAAAGTGCAAATAAAGTAAATGTTCATAAACTTCTTATGTCCATAACTATTCGCACGAGCGATTGATCTGCTTCAAACCAACACCGGAATATTTCTAATTAAATATTCTTCCGATGGATACTAAACACCACTGTATTACTCCTATCTGACCCTTCGTATCAAACAAAGAGGGATTCCTCTGTTCATGAACATTCTATATTAACCAAACTTTCAGAATCTATCAAAGGGACCATGATCTACAAAATACATTATTAGTGAAAATATGTAATGATTGAGTCGCACGCTATGATCGCATAAACTCTACCGTAAATACGCATACCATGCGCCTGCGGGTGCCCGCGACTGTGAGTATGCGCACGTACGGGAGAGCGTACGCATGCGCAGCACGGACCTGTGTGCGGTGCAAATATGGTAGTGTGCATAGAGATATTTTTCTGACTTTGACAGTCCACCCTTTGGCAGTCAATAATAACTGCCACTTCCTGAAAACATTTCAAAAGGAGAAAAATATATGTCAGGGGTTAATTCATTTCCATGGTTGGGTAAGGGAGGAGAGAGGAGTAAGTGGGAAGAGGGTATGACCTAGTGAGATAGCAGAAGCATGTGTGTATGGGTCCATGTTTGGGGGGTCATGTATCATCGTGCCGTACGTGTTGTAAATCAAGCTTCGAGGTATTGCGAAGTATACATTTGAATTCCTTCTTATCCCGTGGTACAGGTCTGTGGATGGGCTGTCAAACTTTACCGAGCTCTTTTCGGATTTTGAACAAAATGGGGAGCACATTTTAGTTGATGATACATGAATGGGGGAATATGTGATTGCTGATATCTGTGCCTGTATTCCCTATACTATGTGTGTCATTACCTGAGGGTTGTAGAAATGAAGAAAAGACATAATTACGGTAAATGCGGTGGTATTCTATGTCAGGTTAATGTACATCTGTCGGTTGAAGTTTTGTTCGGTATCAGTTGAAAGTCGTCTTCTTTGCGCTGTTTTGCTCATTAAGCGTGAGCAATAAGCTTTGTCAATGCCATTAGATTTACAAAAAATGTTGGGCTAGCGTAATTTTAAGAATTCTAGGGAAACTGGGGATCCATGGCAAAGTTCATCAAGTGTCCATATCTCAAGTGGTCAAAACTTCTTCTTTGGTCTATCCGTTGTCTGTATAGCGTCTCATCAACTTCCTCGTCCAAGGGGGTCTTGTTATCTTGGAGAAAAACCAGAAAAACAGGTGAAAGAAACGGACCGTAGAAATCGCATTTTCATCACATCATTGTTTCTATCGTTGGGTCGTAAATCAAATCCAGGTTAATTACAGTTTCCTCACTCCTCAAACTCATCACTCTGGTACTTTGTTTGCACCTCATTACAGCCTGCCCGCATCTAAATATCAATCCAATCGATATAACGACACCTAAGATACATAGTAGAAACTTCCCAACATCCATTATGACTCCTTGAGCCCAGTCTCCTAAACCAGAGAACCAATTTCGCGGGTTCAACCATGACACCCAACCAGTCAGCTCATTACCTACAGCAGCAAGAGTGAGATTGTGTTTTCGACGAAATTCCCACTTTAATTGGAGAATATCGTCCATCTTTTGCTCTATGACCTCTACCGGATCTTCGGTGCTATTCGTGATATAAGTGCAACACTTCACGCCGTACTGTGTTGCTAATGTAACACAATATCCGCCTGTCACTGCTGTGAGGTAATTAAGAACCATTCTATGCTGTACCAGTTCTGTTTTATAAGCCTGAAGTTCTCTTCCAGTATATCTAAACGTGTCATCATACATTTCAGTGATATTATCTAACAAATTGGCGAGTGCGGAAATGTATCTATAATTCATCACTCCTCGAGCGGTGCGAGTGAAATCTAACGCCACCAGAACCTGAATCCCGGTGGATTCATGGATCAGATCAGAGGCCGGATGCTCTAACCTTTCTGACAGTTGTCTTTTAACGAGGTGCTCGTAATGAGTGTGAGTATAAGGAGCTTGGGCACCACGGTGTATGTCTTTCATTTTATCATGAGTTACAGTCATTACTTCAGGCAATACTCTTCCAATATAACACAATCCTTCAGAGTTTGGGGCAAGCCACTTGTACGCCTTTCTCCCGCATATGAAATATGCATCATCGGGGAGAACATATGGGACGGAGAAAGACATTACCATATTACACACCTTCCAGGTGAAATCTCCTAGCCCTAATTCTTCCATCTGCTTAATGCACGTATCAGGTTGTACGATATGTGCACAGTATCCTGGTGATACTTCTCCAACTCTAGTAATCCTATTTCCTAGGGTGTATCTATACCGGAAAGATTTTCCTCTACTGGCTATGTGGCGTACAAGCTCTGTATCTGTAGGCATTCTATCTGCTCTGTGTGAAAAGGTCATGGTGTGGTCGCTCCATGATACTTCCCAATTTCCCGGCTTTCTGGAATTGGAGATGTTAAAACATAATAGGGACCTATCCACGTGGTATTGGTGGAGCTTCAAACTAGGAGGGCTGGAGATATTAAACCTCCGGTCCACCGGTCTCCCACCATTTAACTCAAGTACCTCCCCTATCGTTAAAGGAAATGGTACTAGCCCTGATTTGCTATGACCCTGAGGTACTTGAGAGCATACCCAACAATCTGTTTTGTTTAATACATTACCCACTAAGGAGTGATAATCACTCAATGGATGCCGGTCCATATGGATATTAAAACTGGATTGGCATTTCTTAATGCACCCATCTTCAATGACATTGTTACAGAGTCTACAGATACAGTTTTCTTCAGCTAACAATCCGTCACAATTTCTTCTATGGTCAATGCTATCGGATCGTTTTCTGATACTCGCCTTTGCTTGTTGGTTAGGTTGATCTTGGAAAACTACGCCTCCATCTTTATCATCAGAACCCATTCCAGAACCTCTATCGACCTCCATGGTACTCTCGCCGGAACAGACTGCTCTGGTCAACATCATGGTCAACAGGAAAATCCGGATCACAGTCTCTTGGGGCAAGTCCATCTTTGAGGAGGAGACGAAGAAGAATGAGAAGGAGGAAAAATACATTTGAGGGAGAGGGGATGGGAAGTGGAGAAAAACAATAAAAGGGGGTGGGGAGTCGACAACAGCTCTCGGTCTTCAAGGCTCAGGTGCCGCCTCAGTCCTCCTGGAACAGACACTCCAGTGATACAACCTCTACCGTCAGTTCCTTATCACGGGACTTCTCTGGATCAGCAACCTTCTTGCAGTGGGATGAATGGACCCAAGTCTCTCTCTCAGCAACCTTCAGTGCTGTAGTGCTAGTCAATAAGACCTGGTATGGTCCTTCCCATCTGTCAATAAGGCAACCTGAGCGTAGAAAATTTCGTATCATTACATAATCCCCAGGTTCAATGTCATGACAACTACTATCAGGTAGATCAGGAATCACCAACTTTAGATTATCATTTTGATTCCTTAACTGTTTACTCATGTTAATCAAGTACTTTACAGTTACTTCATTGTTACATTTCAAATCATCCTGAGGGTTAATCATGACATGCGGTTGTCGACCAAATAAGATTTCAAAGGGGGACAGATTAAGAGGGGACCTGGGAGTGGTTCTGATACTGTACAATACAATGGGTAAAGCTTCTGGCCATGTCAATCCTGTCTCTGCCATCACTTTACTCAATTTATTTTTAATAGTGCTGTTCACTCTTTCGACCTTCGCACTCGCCTGTGGACGGTACGGAGTGTGCAGCTTGCTATCAATTCCCATCAACTTACACATTCCTTGAAAGACATCACCTGTAAAATGGGTACCCCTATCACTTTCGATTATTCTAGGGATACCATATCTACATACAAATTCCTGCACAATTTTCTTAGCTGTAAACATAGCGGT
Source organism: Pseudophryne corroboree (assembly GCF_028390025.1). Classification (NCBI taxonomy): domain Eukaryota; kingdom Metazoa; phylum Chordata; class Amphibia; order Anura; family Myobatrachidae; genus Pseudophryne; species Pseudophryne corroboree. The sequence continues at coordinate 1,079,044,257 of NC_086444.1, forward strand.
ATTTGTAGCTGCAGGAAATGCTTCGACCCAATTCGAGAAAACATCTATACAAACAAGTACATATTTCAAATTCCGACAAGGGGGTAATTGAATGAAGTCAATTTGTATTACCTGGAAAGGGCCGCCGGCAGGTGGGATATGGGATGGTTCTGTTGGTATTGCTTTTCCAATATTCTTTCTCAGACAGGTAAGGCATGACATTGCTCTTTTACTCGCATGAGAGGAGAATCCTGGGGCGCACCAATAGGCTCTTACCAATTTGCACATTCCCTCCTTGCCTAGATGAGTCAGCCCGTGAGCTGCTTCAGCCAGACATGGAAGATATGCTCTGGGGGCCACTGGTTTACCATGTCCATCCGTCCAGAGTCCTGAGGACTCTTGGCCACATCCCTTTGCCTTCCAGACTGCCCTTTCCTGTGTGGAACACAAATTTTGCATTTTACACAACTTCTGTGTGTTGATGGTATTGAATACCATCAGTTGTGTGGTGTCTGTCTGTATGGGGGTAGCAGCTGCTAACTTAGCAGCTTCGTCTGCTCGGCTGTTACCAAGTGATACCGGGTCTTGGCTATATGTGTGTGCTTTACATTTGATAACAGCCACTCTGTCGGGTTCCTGTATCGCTGTTAGAAGCCTTTTTATGTGAGCTGCATGCGCTACCGGTGTACCAGCTGCCGTCATGAAATTTCTGAGGCGCCATAGGGCTCCGAAATCATGGACTACCCCGAATGCGTATCTAGAATCGGTGTAGATATTGGCTGACTTACCCTTAGCCAATTCACATGCTCTGGTTAGGGCGACCAGTTCAGCAACCTGGGCTGAGTGAGGTGGGCCTAGCGGTTCCGCTTCTATGGTGTCTTGGTCATCTACGACTGCGTATCCAGTACACAAATCTCCCGAGTCTGACTGTCTGTGACAACTACCGTCCGTGTAGAACGTGAGTTCTGCATCTTCCAGTGGGTTGTCACTGATGTCAGGCCTTGCGGTAAAATTTTGGGTCAAATATTCCATACAATCATGTGTATCTTCCTTTGTATTAAATCCTCCTTCCCCAGCACTCTCACCTTCCACCCTTTGTGCCTGACCAGGCACACCTGGGAGATATGTTGCAGGGTTTAATGCACTGCATCTCCTTATGGTGATGTTTACGGGGGCCATTAGTGCCAATTCCCATCTTGTAAACCTCGCTGATGAGACGTGTCTGGTTTGGGCAGAATTCAATAAGGCTGATACCGCATGTGGCGTATGGATTGTGAGGTTGTGGCCTAGCACGACATCTTCGCTTTTTGTCACTAGCAATGCTATCGCAGCAACGCTTCGCAAGCATGTGGGGAGGGATCGCGCTACCGTATCTAGCTGAGCGCTGTAGTATGCAACTGGCCTGCTGGCATCACCGTGTTTTTGGGTTAGTACGCCTGCCGCGCAACCAGCACTTTCTGTTCCGTATAGTTCAAAGGGTTTCCCATAGTCTGGCATACCTAGTGCTGGTGCCTGTGTTAGGCACTGTTTAAGTCTCTCAAATGCTGTTTCGGACTCGTCTGTATGCGAGATCCTATCAGGTTTGTTTGAGGAGACCATTTCCTGCAAAGGTAACGCTAAAATGGAAAACCCTGGGATCCAATTACGGCAATACCCACACATTCCTAAAAACGTTCTGATCTGTTGCTGGGTTTGTGGCAGGGTCATGTCTCTAATTGCTTGGATTCTATCAGCGGTCAGGTGTCTCAGTCCTTGTGTTAGACAGTGTCCCAAATATTTTACCTTAGTTTGGCATAATTGCAACTTGTCTTTGGACACCTTGTGTCCGGTGTCTGAAAGATGAAATAGGAGCTGTTTCGTATCCTTCAGAGATGCTTCCAGTGAATCTGAACACAGTAATAAATCGTCCACATACTGTATCAATACTGATCCACTGTCTGGTTGAAAAGACTGTAAACAATCATGCAAAGCCTGAGAAAATATACTTGGACTATCTATGAAACCTTGGGGTAATCGAGTCCACGTGTATTGGACTCCTCTGTATGTGAATGCAAACAAATATTGGCTGTCAGGGTGCAGAGGTACCGAAAAGAAAGCGGAGCAGAGGTCAATAACAGTGAAAAATTTGGCAGTGGGAGGGATTTGCATTAGGATGACAGCTGGATTTGGCACTACGGGGAACTGACTCTCAACTATTTTGTTAATCCCCCTTAGATCCTGCACTAGCCTGTAACCCCTCCCCCCACTCTTCTTAACAGGGAAGATGGGACTATTGGCAGTGCTGGACGTTCTTACCAGAATGCCCTGTTGTAGCAAGCGCTCTATTACTGGGTAAACTCCTAACTCCACCTCTGGCTTCAGAGGATATTGTGGGATTTTTGGAGCTATCCTACCATCTTTTACTTGTACAACTACTGGAGCTACATTTGCCATTAATCCAGTGTCCTGTCCGTCTTTTGTCCAAAGTGACTCTGGTATCTGAGATGTCATCTCTTCTACTTGGGATGGATTCCTATTTGTCATAATGGTATGTGACATTAATTTTGATGGGGAGTCTAACATGTCTCGCACTTCCTGAGCGTGTTTCTCAGGTATGTCCAAGAATACACCTTCAGGAGTACAATAAATGACGCACCCCATTTTACACAGTAAATCTCTTCCCAGGAGATTGGTTGGTGCCGATGCAGCCAGCAAAAAGGAATGCTTGGTATGCAAAGGCCCTATTGTAATCTCGGCTGGTTTGCTAACAGGGTAGTGCTGGACTACTCCTGTTACTCCCATGGCTGGAATTGTCCTACCAGTGGTCCTCATGCCCACTGTCGAATTTATCACTGACTTGGCCGCCCCTGTGTCTACAAGAAAGTTTAAAGTTTTACCAGCTACATTAATTGCGACCTCGGGTTCACTTTCAAGGTTGGCAATCAATTTCACTGGCTGCAGATTACAGGTATGGCCACACCCCTATTGGGTATGGTGACCTCCCTGAATCCCGCTGGCAGCAACTATTTGTGAGGGAGATAGTTGGGAACTACCAGAGGCATGCCAGTCTCTGTTTGGGGGATATCTTTTTGTTTCCCCTGTATGTGGCTCATAACTCCGTTTCTGCGGACCTTGCTCCCAATGTCGTGTGTCGTGTCGTTGTCTAGGGGGTTGGTATGATCTTTGCGAATTTTTCGCTCTACAGTCTCGTGCATAGTGCCCCTGTCTTTGACAAGAATAACATGTTATCATAGTTGACTTACCCACAGGGTTGGATGGTACATACGCAGGCTGCTTTGTGGTCAGAGCCTGTATACTTACTGACATTAGCTTATCACTCTGCGACTCCCTGTGTCTGGTGATGTTTCGGTCGTGATCAATAGCAGCCTCTCTCAAAGTGGACACTGACAGACCTCGCCAACATGGTTGCGTGGTCTGTACCCTTGCCTTTAATGTTTCCTTCAAACCATCCATTAGTACAGACACTGCTATTTCTCGATGGTTTGGATTTGTCCTAATGTCCTCTATACCAGTGTACTTTGCCATTTCTAATAGTGCCCGGTGAAAATATTCTGCAGCTGTTTCTGACTCTTTTTGTTTAATGGAAAATATTTTGTTCCATTTAACAACTGCTGGGAATTGCTCCTTTAACTGTAAGTTTATCCTTCTTACGTTATCTTTGTTGTACACATCTGTGAGAGGTACATCCAGATCTAGTCCACAATCAGCTAAAAATTGAGCTGAGTCGACATTGGAGGGTAAACAAGCTTTTAGCAATATCTGCCAATCTTTATTATTGGGCTCTAAAGTGTTTCCTAAGTCTGTGATGTATTTTTGGCTGGCAACTAAATCTTTTCTAGGGTCAGGGAATTCAGACACTATGGTCCTTAATTCCATTCGGGAAAATGGGCTGTACATGGCAATGTTCCTTATGGGAGTGGCTCCTGATACATCTGTTTTCCCATTGGGAACTGCTATTACCCTAACAGGAGTAATTCTAACAACCTCATTCTGTGTAGATTCTACAGCTTGTGGTGAAATAGTCTCAGCATAATGTATGGTGCCGTACTTACCAGTTGATACGACCTCACCTATCCCTTCCCTTGGGGCCTTTACTAATCTCGTGGGTGTTGCTGTGCCTACTGTGGTCTCTGCTATGGTGGCTGCTAGAGAGAGCGCTGAAATCGTTGTCGCTTCGTCCTCTTGATCACACTCCTGAGGAAAGTTCAAAACAGGGTACAACTTGCACGGGTTAATACTTGCATGGGTTAATGGGTTAACATTATCATTAACATTTACACAGTTACTAAGTGATTTTGTGTTACACCTTAGTGCGTCTTTCTCCGTAATCAACTTCTCTCCTGATATATATGGTGGCGGCGGGGCCGTGGCAATTAGTTTTCTGTTAGAGCCAGATCCTGCCGCCTGAGCCAAACCTCTCTGTATCTCACCTTCCTGTTGCCACAACTGTAAATAATCATAATGCTGAACTCGTCTCTTTGTTGATTTTATGAGACATATCCTCCTCCTTAAATTTTGTAACACCTCTGGGCTGAAGCTACCTATTCTTGGGAATTTCTCCCGGTCTTGTACCGTCATTCTCTCCCATTCATCACATAAAACCTCTGTGTGACTTCCATATTTCTCACACATGATATACCTGGCCGACCCAATTGGTCGGACCACTGAATCAACCCGAACCGAGGTTGATCGCCCCCTACCTGAACAACTGGCCCCCATAACTCTGCAGGCGTTGCTTGCTCTACCTCTGATCTCTATATCAAGGTCTTCAGCGAATCCTTACAGAAAACCAGATTGTTCACAATAGGCCGACGGTGGCGGTTTACCGAGTACCCCACTCACTCGCCCACGCCGACCAATACGACCTGATCACACCGATATGGTGCTGGCGTACTCGACCCAGGGCACCTATAAAAACCGTTGTTTACTGGAACATGTGAGGGTTATCCGCAGAACACTTACTCTTTCCAGTAAAGGTGAGGTTTGTCAGATAGTTCCTGAGTGACCAGCGAACTTCCCTTCTTGAAAAATAAAAAATTACACAAATCACGTCAGAATGTACAAATAGCGTTTGTGACCCCTTTACTCTAAAGGTACTAGGTCAGATTACTAACTACTGTACACAATTACGTGCGGTCCAGTCGTTCAGTACACAAACAACTAAGCTTGTGTACGGAAAGACCAATGGAATCGAAACTTACGACTGCGAATTCCTTCAGCCAGAGCTTGTACGGCCTATATGGGTCTTGCACCAACCCTTCTCGGTGTTGTGCCTCTGAACTGTATAGCGGACTTCCCTGTTTACTGTACCTGGACCTCCTGGTCTGTTATGACCTCCTGGTCTGTTATGACCTCCTGGTCTTGTTCTGTACGACCTCCTGGTCTTGTTCTATACTGGTCCGCTATACTCTAATGCTCAAATATTATGTTTAACCAAGGATGCCTCCCTAGCCACCGTGCACGTCACTTACACGCGTGTACCTCACGAGTACTCGACTTTTCTTGTGGTTCAACCTTTAAGTTATATAAACGTATGTAATACAAAAACACTCACTCATCACATGTACACTTTTGCTTCTATTTCTATTTCTGCGCAGAAATTTTTCTTTAGCCCAGCTGTGTTACCAATTAGGAGCAGGATCTGTTAATTTAAATTTTGGATTTCCAAAAATAGACTTGCGTTATTTATCGCCTGTGGCGCTATTTACCGCTTTGCGTTACTTATTGCGTTGCGTTAAAAATCAATTTATCGTGACTTGAGCTACATGGGCGTAACCGGACGCTCCGTTGCGTAATGTACGCTGCGTGCGTCCGCCTTTGGATTGCGTACACAAGTCTTTTGTTAGGGACACGTGTACGCAAAGCAAAGATCCACCGTAACACAATTTATATTTTTATCAATGTAGATGATCCCTGGTCATCTACCACACAACACACTGACTTCGCCTTATCTCCCAGGCAAAACTGTGTGTTTGTCTATCTTTTAACTATATTACCTTTACTCTTAAACTATGAAATAACGGCAAATCTTTTTTTAGCACTTCTATTGACTATAAAACTGGCAGACAGGAGAGTGATATACGAAAATGAAAAAGAAAAGAAATGCAGATATATATGTGTGCGTGCGTGTGTACGCAAGACAGAAAAATACAGTTTTAAAAGACACTAGCGTTTTGTTCTTACCTCCGGTTCCCGGATTCCTTCAGCACTCTTTTGTCTAAGCGAAGCAGACGCTTATCCCGTCAGCACTACGAGACAACCTCCCGCCCTTTGCTGAGGGATAATGTCTGCTGATCTACCTAGTGCAGATATGTGAAGGACAGGACGAGCCGCCAATTGATAAAGCTAAATATTTATCGTGTATATAACCCTTTATGAGGTCTAGGAACACTGTACGCTAGCTACGTAAGAAGTTCCGTAAGGGTACGCTAGTTGCGTATCGATCGCTTAGCCGTGATCTAGACGCTCAAGCGTCACGTTCACTCACGGCCAAGAGATCACAGGCAGACACGTTATTGGCTGTTGACTATCGTAATGATTCGCTATAGCGTAGCGGCGCTCGGGACCACGAGGAGATCACCAGCGATGCAGACGCTCACAACGTTAAACCTTTATATCTATACCTCTAACAATGAAATACACAGTAAACCTTAGTGTAGAGACAAAGTGTAAGTGCAACCTTGTGTAACCTGATTACCTACAAAGCTGCTTGAGCGTCACCGACACTCAGAGAATACTTAACATTATAAAGAATACACAGATACCTGGCTTAGGGTCCGAAACCTATTATATGTATTATGACTATTACTTGCAAAAAGAATCACAGTACAAAGCATACACTACAGTATAACATAAACCAACTAACCAGATAACTACACAGGAAATACAATACAATACAATTCAAGTCTAATCAAGGGAAAATACGAGAGAAAGAGAAGAGAGGGAGAGAGAGAGAAATGGCTCACAGTAAGACAATATGATTACGGAGAAAACTTACGCACAAGGGGAACGATCGCATGCGCCTCGATATCCAGCTCCCGATTATCAGCAATGAGAACCGTTGAAGAGAGTGAAGTTGGATATGGTCGGCCTGCTATTTATGCTCCACACACAATACAATTCAATGGTCCCTACAATCTCATTGTTCATTGGACACAGGAATTCGGCTTCGCATTATAACAAAAGGTCATAGGTTGATTCATACAGGTGGGCTGTGACTATTTCCAACTGCTCAGGTGGGAGGGAAACTGAGTTTCCCGCCGCATGGGTAATAAAGTGCAAATAAAGTAAATGTTCATAAACTTCTTATGTCCATAACTATTCGCACGAGCGATTGATCTGCTTCAAACCAACACCGGAATATTTCTAATTAAATATTCTTCCGATGGATACTAAACACCACTGTATTACTCCTATCTGACCCTTCGTATCAAACAAAGAGGGATTCCTCTGTTCATGAACATTCTATATTAACCAAACTTTCAGAATCTATCAAAGGGACCATGATCTACAAAATACATTACTAGTGAAAATATGTAATGATTGAGTCGCACGCTATGATCGCATAAACTCTACCGTAAATACGCATACCATGCGCCTGCGGGTGCCCGCGACTGTGAGTATGCGCACGTACGGGAGAGCGTACGCATGCGCAGCACGGACCTGTGTGCGGTGCAAATATGGTAGTGTGCATAGAGATATTTTTCTGACTTTGACAATATATATGCACAAAATAATATAATAAAAATATTTGTGTGTGTGTATATATATATATATATATATATATATATATGTAGAGAAAACAAATGGAGGCTGCAGGCAATGAGTACACAACTTATAACTCTTTTAATATGAGTATGTTTATACATACATCTAGTTTGATTATCATAGCATAGAGGACTATCACTGGCGCCTCCGGACAGCACACACAGAAAGCCGCTAGCGGCCACTCATCAGATACTCCTGGTCTGAGACCGCACACTGTCAGGTCAGCCAAAAGGAGGTGTCACACCCCCTGACGAAGTCCTTGGGATGAAACATGTTGGCGTGATAGTGGGACACTGGACGTACTACGTCTCTTTGGCTGACCTGACGGTGTGCGGTCTCAGACCAGGAGTATCTGACAAGCGGCGGCTAGCAGCTTTCTGTGTGTGCTGTTCGGAGGCGCCAGTGATAGTCCTCTATGCTGTGATACTCAAACTAGATGTATGTATACATATATTCGTATTAAAAGAGTTATAAGTTGTATACTCACTCCCTGCGCCCTCCATTTGTTTTCTCTAAATGTGCATCATTGAGCCTGTGGTACAGCTCTATCGGGAGGACGCTGCAGGGAAATCATTCAGTGGATGAAAATCAGAAGCCTGTTTAAAAATCGACAATACAGGATACGTGAATTTGCGTGATTTAGTTTTGACTTGTTATATATATAATACAAAAACGTACTTTAATAAAGCAGATCAGCCCAGTGATGTGTATATAACTGTGATTTGATTTGATTTCTGCTTTCCTGGAGTGGTAGTCTTTTGCTCCTGTGTAAATATATATTTATATATGCTTTACTTTTTCCACATTCACTAATAGTGAACTGATAGTAACTTGTAGTAGCTCAGGATCAATATAATAACGTGACTTTAAAGAAAAAGTTCCGTGTTCCACTTGATGAATTGATAATTAGTGAGTATCAGGTGCACTGATAATATCCCAATGAAATCCCTCAGGTGAAATGAAACTTAATACCTCTCCAATGGGCTGGTCAGAGCCGAGCGTCCTCGGCTTCAGTGTCCTGCAATGCCCATATGCGCTGTGCAGCGGAGGGGAGAAGACCGTCTTTTTCACAGCCTGGCTGTGGAGCGTGACGAAACGTGTCAGGACCCGCCCCCACCCGTACCAAGCTCAGGTGAAATCATTAGGTGCACATCGGTCCCTACTGCACCCTCCGTCTACAGCTCCCGTCATCAGCGGCTTTAACATACACGCCGCTTCAGCCAGGCTGTGAAAAAGACGGTCTTCTCCCCTCCGCTGCACAGCGCATATGGGCATTGCAGGACACTGAAGCCGAGGACGCTCGGCTCTGACCAGCCCATTGGAGAGGTATTAAGTTTCATTTCAACTGAGGGACTTTGATTTCATTGGGATATTATCAGTGCACCTGATACTCACTAATTATCAATTCATCAAGTGCAACACGGAACTTTTTCTTTAAAGTCACGTTATTATATTGATCCTGAGCTACTACAAGTTACTATCAGTTCACTATTAGTGAATGTTCTTAAATCTTTTACCGGTATATATGTTTTATTTATAATAAATATTGTTACCTTTTACGTTGGCTCTCTGTACAGTATATTTATTTCCTGACATCCAGCGCAGCCGTTTGTCTTTTTTCTTTTTACTCCTCCGTTTCTCCAGCCACTCCCGCGTTTTTCCCAGAAACGGTAGCGTTTTTTTCACACACTCCCATAAAACGTCCAGTTTCCGCCCAGAAACACCCACTTCCTGTCAATCACATTACGATCACCAGAACGAAGAAAAAACCGTGAGTAAAATACCTAACTGCATAGCAAATTTACTTGGCGCAGTGCGGACATTGCGCATGCGCACTAAGCGGAAAATCGCTGCGATGCGAAAAAATTTACCGAGCGAACAACTCGGAATGACCACCAATATGTCAATAATTCAACATATTAAAAAAAAACGGATTCAACAGTCCCGCTGTCGAAAAACGGACCAATTGACGATAGTGTGCATCCTGGATTCGACTTCATGGACGGTACAAAAGTGTTAAAATAAACCCTGAAAAAAATTGCGTGGGGTCCCCCCTCCTAAGCATAACCATCCTCGGGCTCTTTGAGCCGGTCCTGGTTGTAAAAATACGGGGGGGGAAATTACATGGGATCCCCCGTATTTTAACAACCAGCACCGGGCTCTGCGTCTGGTCCTGGTGCCAAAAATATGGGGGACAAAACACGTAGGGGTCCCCCGTATTTTTAACACCAGCACCGGGCTCCACTAGTCAGAGAGATAATGCCACAGCCGGGGGACACTTTTATATCGGTCCCTGCGGCCCTGGCATTAAATCACTAACTAGTCACCCCTGGCCGGGGTACCCTGGAGGAGTGGGGACCCCTTAAATCAAGGGGTCCCCCCCTCCAGCCACCCAAGGGCCAGGGGTGAAGCCCGAGGCTGTCCCCCCCATCCAAAGGCGGCGGATGGGGGACTGATAGCCATGTGTCAGAAAAAAATATATTGTTTTTTGTAGCAGAACTACAAGTCCCAGTAAGCCTCCCCCGCAAGCTGGTACTTGGAGAACCACAAGCGGGGGGGGGGGGGGGGGGGGCGCTGGTACCTGTAGTTCTACTACAAAAAAATACCCAAATAAAAACAGCACACACACACTATGACAGTACAACTTTATTACATACATGCACACTTACATTCATACATACTTACCTATGTTGACACGAGGCTCGGTCCCCTTGTCCACGTAGAATCCAGGGGTGTACTTAATTTGCACTGCCGGGGGACATAATACATTGGTGGGCAGCGGTTTGTCCCCCGGCAGTGTGCATGCAGCATGTGTTCTCAGTACACAGCATATCAATATGCATGCTGTGTACTAGGAACACATGCTGCATACACACTGCCGGGGGGACATAATGCATTGGTGGGCAGGAAATATTATATACATTGGTGGGCATCGATTTGTCCCCTGGCAGTGTGCATGCAGCATGTGTTCTCAGTACACAGCATATCAATATGCATGCTGTGTACTAGGAACACATGCTGCATGCACACTGCCGGGGGGACATAATGCATTGGTGGGCAGGAAATATTATATACATTTGTGGGCAGCGGTTTGTCCCCCGGCAGTGTGCATGCAGCATGTGTTCTCAGTACACAGCATATCAATATACATGCTGTGTAGTAGGAACACATGCTGCATGCACACTGCCGGGGGACATAATGCATTGGTGGACAGTGGATTTTATTAAATTAATTGGTGGCCAGTGTGTCATTGGTGGCCAGTGTTTTATACATTGGTGGCCAGTGGGAACACTGTGCTATACTTACCAAAGACGCGCTGCTCCTCTTGTTCCACGATGCTGCAGCTGCGCTCCTCTTCAGTGACGGCCGGGAGTGTTCCTCTGATGACGGCCGGGGTGTGGCGTGCAGGCGGCGGGGTGGAGGATCGTCATTATCGTATCGTTCATCGCTGATACATACACAATGAACGATACCGCACATTGTATATGTCGGTGTCATTCAAATTGACTTGCATGTATCAACGATGATAGACCAGCGATGAACGAACGCAGGGCCGCGCATCGTTCATCACTGGTATATACACACTGCACGATTTGAACGAGTTCTCATTCATTAATGAACGAGATCGTTCAAATCGTGCAGCATTATCTACAAGTGTGTAGGGCCTATTAGACTTGGGTGGTGTGTTCAAACTGAAATCTAAATTGCAGTGTAAAAATAAAGCAGCCAGAATTCACCCTGCACAAAAACAATATAATCCACCCAAATCTAAGCGGCCTATTTATCACCATCCGCATCCAATATTTGCCCATATTCACAATGCGATAATTGAGTACATTGCACGGATGTATTAATTATTGCATGCAGGGACAGAGCTTGCAAGCAAGCTCTGCCTCTGCGATGATACTCCGCAGCATCATATCTTTCAGGAAAAATACCCTGATGTCCTACTGCGCATGCACCGCCACCGCCAACATAGCCGCTACTGCCGCCACCGGGTCGACCCCCCCATCGTTGCTAACCCCTTGAACACCATGGACACCCCCCCCCCCCCTCCCCCTGCAGGTCAATATACTCACCAGTCCAGGGAGGCCATCCATCACTGCTCCTGCAAGACTGCCGGGTGCCGGATCCTGTGCGCTTCTGTGACCCCCAGTGCTGTGAAGTGTGCTGCCACTTTGCAGCATCACTTTACTGCACCGGGGGTCACAGCGCAGCACATGGAGGATCCAGCGCCCAGCAGCCTGCACAGGAGCATCGATCACTGGCTCCTGGAATGTTAAGTATGGTTTTGGTACTTTTTTCTTTTTGTTTTAACCAGTGATCAGCTTGTGTGTCCATTGGACACACAGAGCTGATCACTGGAGCCCGGTCCCCGCACAGCTTCCTCTGCCAGTGCAGCCCTGTGATTTCACCAGCCTGAGCTGGCGAAATTATCACAGGGCACACTGCAGTGGTTTTTTTTATTTTTTATTTTAGTAAATTCGACCACATCGCATTTCCCATTATAAGTTACTTGGCTGATTAAGCCTGACTGATTGGTCCAGGGTGTAGGACTCTAAGGGAGGAGACTCAAAGGGAGCAGATATATAATTTTAATATCAAAGCCTGGACTTAGCCTGGACTTAATACAGTAGGCAAAGGACTGCGATCTCCTCCTAACATCTTATTCTCTCACCTACAGGTAATCAAAATAATTACTACAACTCTCAGCAGTTGCACAGTGATCTAGGATACTATACTCTACAGTGTCTGTTTGCTTAGGTATTCTGGAGTTATTGTTTTGTGCAGAATTTAGCCTGTTTAATTGTTAGACATTTGGGGAATTTGGGATGTCCTCCTCCCATATCATTATTTGTTTGTTTTAGCTTTATTGCCCACCAGTGGGTGTTGGGCAATGGGTGGGGTTTTAATCAGTGAACCTATACCTTACACATGTTAATGTTAGTTCATATTAGAGTATACTTGGCTGATTAAGCCTGGCTGATTGATCCAGGGTGTAAGACTCTAAGGGAGGAGGCTCAAAGGGAGCAGATATATAATTTTAATATCAAAGCCTGGACTTAGCCTGGACTTCAACTGGATGAAAAACTGAAAGAAAACATCAAACAACAACAGATGAACTACTTATCAATATCAACTGCATATGCAAATTTATCACCCTCCAACTTTTACTCTGTGAACACTATGCAACCCATTTGCAGAAAAGAACATATGTAAGATCTGGGGGTAAATTTACTAAGATGGGAGTTCTATTTAAGATGGGATGTTGCCCATAGCAACCAATCAGATTCCAGGTATTATCTTCTAGAAGGTGCTAGATAAATGAGAAGTAGAATCTGATTGGTTGCTATGGGCAACATCCCATCTTAAATAGAACTCCCATTTTAGTAAATTTACCCCCTGGTTTCCATCCATAATCAGGATCACAAAGATCTTCTTTGGGACAATTGTGAGTTCATCTTCTCATCTACAAACACTTAAAAAATCTAACAGAATTACCATTGCTTCTTAACCCTCTCACAGTCCTTTAATTTCTTACAGCCCAAATACATTTCTGCACCCACTTTATCTATGCTTTTGACTCATTTCATACTAAATCTACACCCATTGAGCCTACACTGCTTTTCTCACCTGCATTTCTGCAATTCTTCTGCTCTGATTCCCTTACAGTCTCCTCTCCTACTTCCACTTTCCCTCAACCTATTTACCTACTTAACACTATGTCAAGGCTTTCTTATACTTCCCACATCACTCGGTGTCTACCTAATAATGTATCTTTATCCTTCCACCCTAGTCTCCTACACCTCCTCCTCTGACTCCCCTCCATCCCTCTGTTTCCTTCCCCCTCCTTTCCTGTTACCCCACTTTCATTTACCTCTGCCCCATGGTTCTGCTACCCAACAACGCAGCCCTGCTCCCTTTTTCCATTCCCTGTCACCTCCCCATACCCCCATCCACATCACAACGACCTCCCTCCCTGCCCACCTCCTGCAGTTTCCCCTCCCAGCTCAGGCATCCGCATCATCACTACTCTCTCATCATCCCTGCCCTCAAAGTTAATCTCACCTCATCGCTACAGCAACCCTGATAATCTCATTCACATCTCTCCCACAAACTCATACCCCCTATCCTGTGCCCTCTGGAATTGCAGATCTGTTTGTAACAAACTGGTCCCCACTCATGACCTTTTAATTTCCAACTCCCTACACCTACTAGCCATTACTGAAACTTGGATTATGCCCTCTGACACTACTTCTCCTGCTGCTCTCTCTGCTGGGGGCCTCACATTCACACACACACCCCAACCTGGGGGTCGCCATGGGGGTGGTGTTGGGGTCCTTTTACCTTCTAGTTACTCCTACCAACTCATACCACCAGAACCATCCCTTACATTCTCTACATTTGAGGCCCATGCCATACGCCTCTTCCAACCAGTTCATCTTAGAGTAGCTGTCATTTACCGCCCCCCCTGGCACTGCTTCCATATTCATCGACAACTTTGCTTCCTGGCTTCCTCACTTCCTCTCTTCTGACATTCCCTCCATTATCCTAGGCGATTTCATCATCCCTATTGACATCCCCACACAATCCCCTGCCTCTAAACTCCTTAACCTCACCTCTTCACTTGGTCTCTCCCAGTGGACCTCCTCACCCTCCCATGTGAATGGGAGCTCACTGGATCTGGTCTTCACTCACCGCTGTGATATTTCTGATTTTTCCAACTCCCCATTTCCCCTCTCTGACCACCACCTGCTCTCATTTAACCTATCTCTCTCGACTTCCCCATCTCTACCCCCTAAGGCTACCATCACTAAGCGTAACATTGAAGCTATTGACACCACATTCCTTTCCTCCCTGTTTGATTCACTTCTCTCTCCTATTCTCTCTCTCTCATGCCCTGAACAAGCCACTTCCACATACAATGCATCCCTTACTTCTGCTCTTGACTCTGTTGCTCCACCAACCACTGTTCACCCTCGCAAATTAACACCTCAACCCTGGCACACCAAATGCACCAGATATCTGCAAAAATGCTCACGTACTGCTGAGCGACACTGGAGGAAATCACGCTCTAAGGCAGACTTCCTCCATTTCAAACTTATGCTCTCATCCTTCAGTGCTGCCCTTTCTCTTGCTAAACAGTCATACTTCAAGAACCTCATCTCCTCCCAGTCTTCCAACCCCCGGCGCCTCTTTGCCACTCTCAACTCACTCCTCTGCCCATCTCCACCTCGTCTCCCTTCCTCACTCTCTGCTCTTGACTTTGCC
Organism: Pseudophryne corroboree; assembly: GCF_028390025.1. Lineage (NCBI taxonomy): Eukaryota > Metazoa > Chordata > Amphibia > Anura > Myobatrachidae > Pseudophryne > Pseudophryne corroboree. The sequence continues at coordinate 1,079,059,275 of NC_086444.1, forward strand.
ACTTACTTCACATCCAAAATTGACTCCATACGTCAGGACATCACATCACACCAGACCATCAGTAACCAGCTTTCTCGCAACCCTTACCAACCCTCCCCATCCCTCGCACCTACTCTGACATCTTTCTCCCATGCATCTGGAGAGGAAGTCATGGCCCTCATTCGTTCCTGTCCCCTCACCACCTCCCCACTTGACCCTATCCCCTCCCGCCTCCTCCGCTACCTCTCTTCTTCTGCTTGTTCCCATCTTTCCCACCTTCTCAATCTGTCCCTCTCATCAGGCACTGTCCCCTCTGCCTTCAAGCATGCACTCATCATCTCCTATTCTTAAAAAACCTACACTTGATCCAAACACTCTCTCCATCTACCGACCCATCTCTCTCCTCCCTTTTGCCTCCAAACTCCTTGAGCGTATTGTCTACAACCGCCTTACTTCCTTTCTTTCCTTACACTCACTGCTTGACCCATTCCAGTCTGGCTTCCGTCCTCTCCACTCCACTGAAACTGCCCTTACAAAAGTATGCAATGACCTCCATGCTGCTAAATCTAAGGGGCACTACTCTATACTTATTCTACTTGATCTCTCTGCTGCTTTTGACACTGTGGACCATCCTCTCCTACTGCAAATTCTTCACTCCATTGGTCTGCGTGACACTGCCCTCTCTTGGCTGTCCTCCTACCTTTCTGTCCGTTCTTTCTCTGTCTCCTCTCATGACTCCACCTCCCCCTCACTTCCACTAACTGTAGGGGTACCCCAAGGTTCTGTCCTTGGTCCTCTTCTCTTCTCTCTCTACACGTCCTCACTAGGTAAGCTCATTAGTTATTTTGGTTTCCAATATCATCTCTATGCTGATGACACCCAAATCTATCTTTCCTCTCCAGACCTCTCCCCTGCTCTCCTCACTCGTATCTCCAACTGTCTCTCTGCTACCTCTTCCTGGATGTCCCAGCGCTTTCTTAAACTTAACATGTCTAAGACAGAGCTGATCATCTTTCCTCCCTCCCGCATAACCTCACCTCCTACAATCTCATTATCTATTGATGGCACTACTATCTCCTCTAGCCCCCAAGTGCGCTGTCTTGGAGTAATCCTTGACTCCTCCCTCTCCTTCAAACCACACATTCAGCACCTCTCACAAACCTGCCATTTTCATCAAAAAAATATTTCCAGGATCAGACCCTTTCTGACCCAGGATGCTACTAAGACTCTTATCCACTCACTGGACATCTCCAGACTGGACTACTGTAATCTGCTCCTAACTGGCATTCCTGACAAATACCTCTCTCCACTCCAATCTATCCTCAATGCTGCTGCCCGGCTCATCTTCCTCACCAAACGCACTACGTCCACCTCTCCTCTCTTACTAGACCTTCACTGGCTCCCCTTCCCTTTCAGAATCCATTTCAAGCTTCTCACACTCGCTTACAAAGCCCTCACCCACTCCTCTCCCATCTACATCTCTGACCTTATCTCCCTTTACACTCCCACCCGTCCTCTTCGCTCTGCTAATGCACGCCGACTCTCCTGCCTACGGATTACTTCCTTCCACTCCTACCTCCAAGATTTTTCACGTGCTGCACCACTTCTTTGGAATTCCCTACCTCTCCCCCTCAGACTCTCCACCTCTCTACAAAACTTCAAACGATCTCTCAAGACCCACTTCTTCACCAAACCCAGCCAAATCTCATCCTAACCCTCTGTTCTACGCTCTCTATGTACCCCATCTGTGTCACCCCTGTCTGTCTACCCCTCCCCTTTAGAATGTAAGCTCTCACGAGCAGGGCCCTCCTCCCTCATGTGCTTATCCTTTCTTACTTTAATAATCTTCAACTGCACCACATCCAGCAGTCTTCTGCCACCTGATACTTATTCCAGTGTCATCTGCTGATGTAACTATGTTTATTTACCCTGTACTTGTCCTATACTGTCATCAACTGTAAGTTGCTGTTTTCCTGTTTGATTATTTGTTTATGTATTCTGTAATTGGGCGCTGCGGAACCCTTGTGGCGCCATATAAATAAAGGATAATAATAATAATAATAAGTATGGGGAATGCGATGTGGGTTACTAAAAAAATTACAATTAAAGCTTTTGGAGCAGTTTTTCATGAAAACTGCTCCAAATGCCCTTTAATACATTGTAGTGATACTAAAATAATGTGAAAAGGATGTGAAAACACCCTTTTTCACATTATTTTAGAAATAATAATGTTAATAAATAGGCCTCTAAATCTCTCTGCCCCACATGCAGTGCAACATGGTTTGGCCTATTAGTGTGCTTTTTTGGTTTGCTAACAAACCTGAATAACCCCCTTAGTCGTTAGGAATAATAGAACATCTGCTAATAGAGGGTGCAAACTTATTAGAACATACAGTATATAATAATTTAATGCATTCTTAGAATGGGATGCGGTTATGTGACCAGCGGTCTCCACAAAACCAATGCCTGGATCCCGAACGCTGAATAGCCCGCCGGTCGTATGGCCACGACACCCATAGAGTAAGGATAGAACCTGTGGCGAGAACAGCGAGCCCGCTGTGTGGTGGGTGCAGCGAGCCCGCAAGGGTCTTCGTTCCGCTCTCCCCCTGCACCGCCATCTAACAACCAGGTACCCGGCGTCGGTATGGTGAATATTAGAATGCTCTAATCACTTTTGTATAGTTACATTTTAAGAATAATAAAAATAAACAACAGCAAGTACATTGCCTAAAATACTACTGACAACATCCCATATATATGAGACGAGATGCAGTTACAATGGCGGCTGTTGGGATCCCGGCGTTCAGGAGACCAATACCGGAATCCCGCCCGGTATACCCACTCGGTTGGTGGCGTGGACCAGAACCTGTCCGGAATAGAACTAGGCCCAAAGCGTGATGAGCGCAGCGATACCGTGAGGGAATTTGCTGCTTTGCTGCCGGGATTCCGGCAGACAGTATGCCAGTGCCACTGCCTGTATACTGACAGCCAGCATCACCGGTAAATCATACTGAACCCTATGAGACACTTGACATTGTATTTAAATTTGCTGGGTGCAAGTTTTTGCTCTTGTGTTCTGCCATAACGTTCCACAGGTAGGCTGCGCGCATTGTGACATTTGGATAATAGATTCTCTTCAGACAGCTGCCTTGCTAATCACTGATAATGGGATTTGTCTAATTTAAAGATTAAAAATTGACTTGATGCTTAAAGCTCGCTCAGTCTCACTTGAAATTTATGGGATTATCAATGCCACTTTAATTAGCGTGCAGTGATCTGGTAGCTTTTATTTTAGAAATCCCCACACAGTGTTTACACTTCCTGCTGCTGACATCACCACAACATTTTTTGTATTATATCTAGAGATGAGCGGGTTCGGTTTCTTTGAATCCGAACCCGCACGAACTTCACTTTTTTTTCCACGGGTCCGAGCGACTCGGATCTTCCCGCCTTGCTCGGTTAACCCGAGCGCGCCCGAACGTCATCATGACGCTGTCGGATTCTCGCGAGGCTCGGATTCTATCGCGAGACTCGGATTCTATATAAGGAGCCGCGCGTCGCCGCCATTTTCACTCGTGCATTGAGATTGATAGGGAGAGGACGTGTCTGGCGTCCTCTCCATTAGAATAGAGATAGATAGATTAGATAGAGAGAGATTGTGCAGAGTCGCAGACAGAGTTAGTTTACCACAGTCAGTGACCAGTGCAGTTGCTAGTTAACTTTTATTTAATATAATATATCCGTTCACTTCTCTCTGCTATATCCGTTCTCTGCCTGAAAAAAAAAACGATACACAGCACAGTCAGTCACACAGTGTGACTCAGTCTGTGTGCACTCAGCTCAGCCCAGTGTGCTGCACAGTCATCAATGTATAAATTAAAAGCTTATAATTAATTGTGGGGGAGACTGGGGAGCACTGCAGGTTGTTAGCAGGAGCCAGGAGTACAATTATATTAATTAACAGTGCACACTTTTGCTGCAGGAGTGGTGACCAGTGCCTGACCACCAGTATAGTATTGTTGTATACTACTAATATCTCTTTAAATATCAACCAGTCTATATTAGCAGCAGACACAGTACAGTGCGGTAGTTCACGGCTGTGGCTACCTCTGTGTCGGCACACGGCAGGCAGTCCGTCCGACCAGAATTGTATTATTTATTATTATATACCTACCACCTAACCGTGGTTTTTTTTTCATTCTTTATACCGTCATAGTGTCATCCTAATTGTTACGAGTATACTACTATCTCTTTATCAACCAGTGTACAGTGCGGTAGTTCACGGCTGTGGCTACCTCTGTGTCGGCACACGGCAGGCAGTCCGTCCGACCAGAATTGTATTATTTATTATTATATACCTACCACCTAACCGTGGTTTTTTTTTCATTCTTTATACCGTCATAGTGTCATCCTAATTGTTACGAGTATACTACTATCTCTTTATCAACCAGTGTACAGTGCGGTAGTTCACGGCTGTGGCTACCTCTGTGTCGGCAGTCAGCAGGCAGTCCGTCCATCCATAATTGTATTATAATATATACCACCTAACCGTGGTTTTTTTTTCATTCTTTATACCGTCATAGTGTCATACTAGTTGTTACGAGTATACTACTATCTCTTTATCAACCAGTGTACAGTGCGGTAGTTCACGGCTGTGGCTACCTCTGTGTCGGCAGTCGGCAGGCAGTCCGTCCATCCATAATTGTATTATAATATATACCACCTAACCGTGGTTTTTTTTTCATTCTTTATACCGTCATAGTCAGTCATACTAGTTGTTACGAGTATACTACTATCTCTTTATCAACCAGTGTACAGTGCGGTAGTTCACGGCTGTGGCTACCTCTGTGTCGGAACTCGGCAGGCAGTCCGTCCATCCATAATTGTATTATTATAATATATACCACCTAACCGTGGTTTTTTTTTCATTCTTTATACCGTCATAGTCAGTCATACTAGTTGTTACGAGTATACTACTATCTCTTTATCAACCAGTGTACAGTGCGGTAGTTCACGGCTGTGGCTACCTCTGTGTCGGAACTCGGCAGGCAGTCCGTCCATCCATAATTGTATTATAATATATACCACCTAACCGTGTTTTTTTTTTCGTTCTTTATACCGTCGTCATACTAGTTGTTACGAGTATACTACTATCTCTTTATCAACCAGTGTACAGTGCGGTAGTTCACGGCTGTGGCTACCTCTGTGTCGGAACTCGGCAGGCAGTCCGTCCATCCATAATTGTATTATAATATATACCACCTAACCGTGGTTTTTTTTTCGTTCTTTATACCGTCGTCATACTAGTTGTTACGAGTATACTACTATCTCTTTATCAACCAGTGTACAGTGCGGTAGTTCACGGCTGTGGCTACCTCTGTGTCGGCACTCGGCAGGCAGTCCGTCCAACCATAATTGTATTATATACCACCTAACCGTGGTTTTTTTTTCATTCTTTATACCGTCGTCATACTAGTTGTTACGAGTATACTACTATCTCTTTATCAACCAGTGTACAGTGCGGTAGTTCACGGCTGTGGCTACCTCTGTGTCGGCACACGGCAGGCAGTCCGTCCGACCAGAATTGTATTATTTATTATTATATACCTACCACCTAACCGTGGTTTTTTTTTCATTCTTTATACCGTCATAGTGTCATCCTAATTGTTACGAGTATACTACTATCTCTTTATCAACCAGTGTACAGTGCGGTAGTTCACGGCTGTGGCTACCTCTGTGTCGGCAGTCGGCAGGCAGTCCGTCCATCCATAATTGTATTATAATATATACCACCTAACCGTGGTTTTTTTTTCATTCTTTATACCGTCATAGTGTCATACTAGTTGTTACGAGTATACTACTATCTCTTTATCAACCAGTGTACAGTGCGGTAGTTCACGGCTGTGGCTACCTCTGTGTCGGCAGTCGGCAGGCAGTCCGTCCATCCATAATTGTATTATAATATATACCACCTAACCGTGGTTTTTTTTTCATTCTTTATACCGTCATAGTCAGTCATACTAGTTGTTACGAGTATACTACTATCTCTTTATCAACCAGTGTACAGTGCGGTAGTTCACGGCTGTGGCTACCTCTGTGTCGGAACTCGGCAGGCAGTCCGTCCATCCATAATTGTATTATTATAATATATACCACCTAACCGTGGTTTTTTTTTCATTCTTTATACCGTCATAGTCAGTCATACTAGTTGTTACGAGTATACTACTATCTCTTTATCAACCAGTGTACAGTGCGGTAGTTCACGGCTGTGGCTACCTCTGTGTCGGAACTCGGCAGGCAGTCCGTCCATCCATAATTGTATTATAATATATACCACCTAACCGTGTTTTTTTTTTCGTTCTTTATACCGTCGTCATACTAGTTGTTACGAGTATACTACTATCTCTTTATCAACCAGTGTACAGTGCGGTAGTTCACGGCTGTGGCTACCTCTGTGTCGGAACTCGGCAGGCAGTCCGTCCATCCATAATTGTATTATAATATATACCACCTAACCGTGGTTTTTTTTTCGTTCTTTATACCGTCGTCATACTAGTTGTTACGAGTATACTACTATCTCTTTATCAACCAGTGTACAGTGCGGTAGTTCACGGCTGTGGCTACCTCTGTGTCGGCACTCGGCAGGCAGTCCGTCCAACCATAATTGTATTATATACCACCTAACCGTGGTTTTTTTTTCATTCTTTATACCGTCGTCATACTAGTTGTTACGAGTATACTACTATCTCTTTATCAACCAGTGTACAGTGCGGTAGTTCACGGCTGTGGCTACCTCTGTGTCGGCACTCGGCAGGCAGTCCGTCCAACCATAATTGTATTATATACCACCTAACCGTGGTTTTTTTTTCATTCTTTATACCGTCGTCATACTAGTTGTTACGAGTATACTACTATCTCTTTATCAACCAGTGTACAGTGCGGTAGTTCACGGCTGTGGCTACCTCTGTGTCGGCACTCGGCAGCCCGTCCATAATTGTATATACCAGTGACCTAACCGTGGTTTTTTTTTCATTCTTTATACATACATACTAGTTACGAGTATACTATCTCTTTATCAACCAGTCTATATATTAGCAGCAGACACAGTACAGTGCGGTAGTTCACGGCTGTGGCTACCTCTGTGTCGGCACTCGGCAGCCCGTCCATAATTGTATATACCACCTAACCGTGGTTTTTTTTTCTTTCTTTATACATACATACTGCAGTGCCACTCCTAGATGGGCCCGGTGTTTGTGTCGGCCACTAGGGTCGCTAATCTTACTCACACAGTCAGCTACCTCATTGCGCCTCTTTTTTTCTTTGCGTCATGTGCTGTTTGGGGAGGGTTTTTTGGAAGGGCCATCCTGCGTGACACTGCAGTGCCACTCCTAGATGGGCCAGGTGTTTGTGTCGGCCACTAGGGTCGCTTATCTTACTCACACAGCTACCTCATTGCGCCTCTTTTTTTCTTCTTTGCGTCATGTGCTGTTTGGGGAGTGTTTTTTGGAAGGGCCATCCTGCGTGACACTGCAGTGCCACTCCAAGATGGGCCAGGTGTTTGTGTCGGCCACTAGGGTCGCTTAGCTTACTCACACAGCTACCTCATTGCGCCTCTTTTTTTCTTCTTTGCGTCATGTGCTGTTTGGGGAGTGTTTTTTGGAAGGGCCATCCTGCGTGACACTGCAGTGCCACTCCTAGATGGGCCAGGTGTTTGTGTCGGCCACTAGGGTCGCTTAGCTTAGTCATTCAGCGACCTCTGTGCAAATTTTAGGACTAAAAATAATATTGTGAGGTGTGAGGTATTCAGAATAGACTGAAAATGAGTGTAAATTATGGTTTTTGAGGTTAATAATACTTTGGGATCAAAATGACCCCCAAATTCTATGATTTAAGCTGTTTTTTAGTGTTTTTTGAAAAAAACACCCGAATCCAAAACACACCCGAATCCGACAAAAATAATTCGGTGAGGTTTTGCCAAAACGCGTTCGAACCCAAAACACGGCCGCGGAACCGAACCCAAAACCAAAACACAAAACCCGAAAAATTTCAGGCGCTCATCTCTATATCTTGAGGGCGGGCATTGTTTTTGTCTCTGTCCAATGTCACTGAGACATGATTGGAGGTTCCCAAACCGGCAGATATGTGACAGACAAAACCTGCAACTTTGTTCATAGTTTGTACAGTGAGATAAAATTATGTATAACATATTCATTCTTTGTATCGCAACTAAGACATTTTTGTCCTTTAACATGTTGGCCAATCGAGATGCAGCATCAGTATCTATTCATATAGTTGTCTTAATTAAGAAAAAAAAATTGTATGAATTTTAGGCAAGAAAAAACATATTCCACCTAGTAGCAGACAAAGCTTGGAGGATACCCTTCCCTAAAGCAACAGACCAAATAACACAGGCAGACACCCAAAATAACCTAAAACATACACTAAAGCTAAACAAAAGTAATATGCTGTACCATTGTTCAGCCATGAAATAATGTAAAAAAAAATGAAACAAGGTTTTTAGTGAATAATTGATCTTGAAGCCTGATTACCACTGTATGGGGACCTCTTCAAGTGGGTCCCAAGGCTAATTTAGATCTTCAGAAATTATTCTCTGAGCAATTGAACAGATTTTTGTCGATTGCATGCTTTTGCCTTTTTTTCTCTGGGAACTCAGTGATACCAGCACCTTTTCCTGTGTATTATTTAATTCTTAGAACTATTTTAACAACAACAAAAAAATTAGTAAAATTATTTGAGAAATTAGTAAAATAAGTGTCTTAAATGTTATCTAGAGTTTTGGAAGCTACTATACATCTTGTATTAACTTAGGGAGTCTAGTCATGAAGCAGTGAAAAGAGTGGAGAAGTGACCTAGTGGAGTAGTTGCCCATGGCAACCAATCAGTGTTGAGATAGCATTTATAAAGTGCATACTTACCTACTCTCCCGGATTCTGCGGAGACACACGGTTTCTTGGGTAGTGGGAAACCCTCCCGCATTCTGCCCACTCTCTAGTAAAGTTGGCAAAATGGGGAGTTAAATACGGCAAACTTGTGGACCCAGTGAAGGGGGCGGAGCCTAATGACGCAATTATATAGTGTGTATTATCGTGAAATTTTAGCCCGACCCCTATGCAAATCAAGCCAAATTGTATACTTTTCCCGTTGAGTGGGCGGGGCCTAACAACACTGTTAGCTTGGCCCCACCCCCATCACCATTCACCTGCTTCTCCTCTCCAGGCATTTCCCAGAGAGGGGATTAGAGATTTAGGTAGTATGATTAAAGGGATATTCAATTAATGATGAAAAAGCTTTGGTCAATTTTTCCCAATGTTTCTTCGATGTTTTTTCACATGAAAAAAAAACATACTTTTCACCCGAAAACACACAGGTTCAGTGAAACCTGTGTGTTTTCGGTAGAAACAGCCCCATTTTTGGATGAAAACAGGGCTGGTTTTGGGGATTTTGCTTTGCCTTCATGAGGCAGGTGAAACAAATCCCCAATAAGCTGCGTCTCGCGCCGGTTTATTGGGGCTTATTGAATAGCCCCCGGCGAGACAATTACCCCTGATCAATGATCGCGGGTAATTGAATATCTGCAAAAATTATACAGAGCAGCTGATTGGTTACCATGGGCAACTTCTCCACTGGCTCACAGCTCCACACTTTTCACTGCTTCATGAATAGACCCGAGTACTGGCACTATTTTTCTAACTGTTGGTACCCTTTATCCATAAAGAATAAAAGTATTGTTTATGTATAGAAAATAGATATGAAATATTTATTTGTCATAAGAGGCAGGAAATACATTTAGATGTCCTGTAGCTTACTTGAAATAAACCAGTGCTCATTACAGCAGTTCCTTATTTAATTCTCTGCTACCTGCCTTGGAGATCTTTGTCTCTCAAATGTTAAATGTACTGTATGTGTATAGTAATTAGATTACCAGTCACACAGATGCTGGCTTTAGTGTAGGAGACTTTAGTGTTTTCCTTTCTTCCACCAGACTCCATTATCAGAATTTATTTCTACAACCCAAAAAATGTCACCTGTTTATGTATATGTTACATGTTAGATTACTGATGGTTACCAAGAGAGCCTGTAATATGTAAGAGAGTGCAAGACAAAAGATGTGTTATACTGTATGTCACACCCTCCACCGGTCTTTTCTCTATAGCGTACATGGGGCATAAATTAGAGCTAGAGGTAAATAGTAAAGCTCATCATCCTGCTATAGCCTGTAGGGTCCAAGATTTGAGATCACAGGGGCTAGCAAAGTAGTTGCCCTGGGGCCCCCACATAACTTAATCTGGCAGTGCCAATTACCTCCATTCAGTCGCAAATTTAGATGTGACTGAAATATGTACGCTTGGTTCCGGAGCATGCTCAGTATTAAAACATGAAGGAATTATACTTGCCTACACTCCTGGAATGGCAGGGAGGCTCCCGAAAATCGTGTGGTGATCCTGGCCTTCCGGAAGAGTGGGCAAGTCATCCCGGACGTATGCCACCTGCTTGCATCTCCCACGCATCTGCCAGCAACCCCCACATGCCACTGTCCTCGCAATGAGGGTGATCTCGGCATTGCATAGCGGGACCACATTGTCATTGTGGCTGAACTGTCACGCCACCTGTTCGCCCACTATTCTGCATAATTTTTCCCCACCACGCCACTTTATGCCCCGCCATGCTGGGCAAAGAAAGACAATCATTAGTTCTTAATATTAATAATGTCAGTTTATACAGTATATATTAGAAAAGGGAACACACTGAAAGTACCCCAGCCTTCTGCAAGATGAACTCTGCTGGTGCAGCTACAAAGGGTAGAAAATGGCAAGCGCCAAAAGGGAAAGTCTGAAAATATGGTGGTGAAGTCAGGTGACAGGAGATACAGCCTTGCTGTAAGCATTTTAAGCAGCGTGTAGGCCTAAACACGTTAATTTAACCTTTAAGAAGTAATGCATAGTTTAATGGCTTGAGGAAGCAAATAAATATTCACAGACATGTCCAAGGGCCGCAAACTAGGAGGAAGTGGTCCATATCCAGAATGCATCTGTGAGATGGATCCCTTGGAATCAATGTGGTTCCAGATGTGGGGTTGCAGAACAGCCCTAAATTCAGATAGGGATACCACCCCAAACGCTGCCAAACATCGCCGGATGCAGGGATTTTCATCACCCGGAGCAAGGCAGTAATTTGGCGCCCAAAAAAACACAAAAACCTGTCAGACTAAAATAATCAGATTATCACAAATTTGGAAAAAAAGGGGATATTATTTATTGGACAGTCTTCCCCTATGTGTCCCAAATGCCCTAAGCGTCACATGCCCCCCAGTACCGTGTTCCACTACATACCCCCCGTGTGTCCCCTTACATTGCACTATATCACTGCACTATGGGGGTCATTCCGAGTTGATCGCTCGCCAGCTAGTTTTAGCAGCCGTGCAAATGCTATGCCGCCGCCCACTGGGGAGTGTATTTTAGCTGAGCAGAAGTGCGACCGCATGTGCAGCCGAGCTCTGCAAAAACAGTTTGTGCAGTTTCAGAGCAGCTCTGAACCTACTCAGCACTTGCGATCACTTCAGCCTATTCGTGTCCGGATTTGATGTCATACACCCGCCCAGCGACCGCCCAGCCACGCCTGCGTTTTTTCAGACACGCCTGCGTTTTTGCAAACACTCCCTGAAAACAGTCAGTTGACACACAGAAACGCCCCCTTCCTGTCAATCTTCTTGCGGCCATCAGTGCAACTGAAAACTTCGCTAGAACCTGTGCAAAACAACAACGGGATTTGTACCCGTACAACGTGAGTGTGCATTGCGGAGCATACACATGCACAGAAAAGAAGTTTTTTAGCCTGATCGCTGCGCTGCGAACAACGGCAGCTAACGATCAACTCGGAATGATCCCCTATATCATAATACTTCATCACTGCACTACATTCCCCTATCCACTGCACTACATCACTATACCACATCCCCTACATCAGGCATTCCCAACCACGGTCCTCAAGGCACACCAACAGTGCAGGTTTTAGTGATATCCAGGCTGCAGCACAGATGGTTAAATCAAAATAACTGAGGTACTAATTAAGTCACCTGTGTTCAAGCCTGGATATCACTAAAACCAGGACTGTTGGTGTGCCTTGAGGACCGAGGTTGGGAAACACTGCCCTACATGCTGAACTACTTCACTACACTACCTACCCCTATGCACTACACTACATACCCTATATGCTACACTACATCACTACACCACATCCCCTTATATGCTACATCACATCAGTGCACTACATGCCCCTATATACTGCAATACATTACTACACTACATACCCTATATCAGTGGATCTCAAACTCGGTCCTCAGAATCCCACACAGTTCACGTTTTCTGGGTCACCCAGCAGGTGCACAGGCGTACTCATTACTCACTGACACATTTTAAAAGAGCCACAGGTGGAGCTAATTATTTCACTTGTGATTCTGTGAGGAGACCTGCAAAACATGAACTTGTTGGGGTCCTGAGGAGCGAGTTTGAGAACCTGTGCCCTATATGGCACACTACATCGCTACACTACATCCCACTATAAGCTACACCAAATCCCCCCATCTGGGAGGCAAAGCGGAGTTTGATACTGCTAACTGGGAGCACAGTGTTGATAATATAGTCTGTATTTAAACTCACCACAAAGCTGCTGTACTTGGTGAGAGTTGGAGGTTGTCCAGGCTCTTAGTTTCCACTGTCAAGTGGATAGCTAGCAAAGTTAATTTCTGTAACATCGGTGACTGCACCTGTTAACAAGCAAAAGCCTGGGGCAGCATGTCCTCTCAATGGTGCCGGCAGCTTGTTATCAGTTGGTGCTGGGCAGGCAGCTGGGATCATAGAGGTCTATTTACTAAGCCTTGGATGGAGATAAAGTCGCTGGAGATAAAGTAACAGCCAATCGGATCCTAACTGTCATTTTTCAAACCCAGCCTTTGACATGGCAGTTAGGAGCTGATTGGCTGGTACTTTATCTCCAGCGACTTTATCTCCATCCAAGGCTTAGTAAATAGACCCCATAGTCTGCTGAAAAACACAGCACCAACAGGTCGCTTCTATAGCTTGCACTGTGCACCACATACTAGTCACAGCACTGCATGACAAAGAAGAAAGTTTAAGACAGTAGCCGGCATAGGAAAGATCCCAGGAACTGGAGCTCAGCCGTACAGCGTCGGAGCCAGCTGTAGGCAGACAGGTGGGTCAGAAACACTGCCCCGGGAGCCGTCTGCTGTCTAACTGGAGCAGCACAGCATTGCCGGTAAAAAAACCCCACCCTGCTCCTCTGTAATTCTTCAGCACCCCCATAAATCCTGCACCCGGGGCACATGCCCCCTTAGCCCCCCCCCCACCCCCACCCCTAGTTGCGGCCCTAGTTGCGGATGGCTGGTGTGGGAACCCCTAGGCACGATAGAATGGCCTCCCCCTTCCCCACCACCACAATTTTATTATTTTAATTGATTGGTTATAAGCCAATTTAATAGAATAATAAATAAAAGCCACTGGGTAACAGGGTGAAGCAGAGGGTAATGGGGAGAGAGTAATACCTTGGAGAGGTTGAGGCTGACAGGACAGGGTGATGGGGAGATAGTGACACAGGGGAGAAGCAAAGGGTGAGACAGTGAGTATGGGGAGATGCAGTGAGAGACGTAAAGGCAGAGGGTGACAGAGAGAGGCAGTGATTGATAGATAAATAGAATATGTTGGCAGATAAGAACCACTTGGCCTATATATTATGCCCATGTACACGTACTATTACAAACAATAGTTAATTTTTTCAGGAGCCAATTAATTTACAAATATATTTTTGGATTGTTGGAGGAAACCGAGTACACGGAGGAAACCCATGCAAGATCGCCAAGAATATACAAATGCCACACAGTTAGGTGCATGATGGGAATGGAACCCAAGTGCTCTGAGGCAGTAATGCTGACCACTACACCATCCGTACTGCCTGATGCAGCAAGCACATTACCATCCCCAGTGTGTCTAACCCCCTCAAGGAGTGCAGCAAGCACATACCCCCTAGTGGAGCAGTAAGTATGACCCCACTGAGAGCAGCACAGTGAGTACAAGTACATACCCTTAAACCATTAAAGGAGTGAATATTCCGCCTTTCAAGTGGTACAGCAAACACATATAACTTTCCTAATGGCACACAGTGAGTATGACCCCCTCAGGAGATGTAGTAAGCATGACCCACCCGTAGGCAACATAGTCAGCCCATACCCCTTCCACAAGTGGCACATTGAGTACAACCCCCCCCCCCCCCCCCCCCCTCAGGAGGTGCAGTGAGCATGTGTTTGTGTGTGTGAGTGTGTATATATAGATATATATAATATTATATAATATATATATATACACATATATACACACACACACACATATATATATATATATATCACGTGTCATGCAGGGGGAGCAAGCAGTAGTGAGATTGGAGACACATGATTACACAGATATGCTGACGTCAGCCGGCGGTGAGCTCTGGGAACAGAGGAGACTGTTAGCCGCTCTGACACTTGTGACTGCGCTGTGGTAGCCACTTTCACTGCACCATGTGAAGGTGCCCACCCACCGCCGCATCAAAAAATAAAGGGTGTACCCGCGGCTGTCCCGACAGTGAAAGTCGGAGCTTGGCCGTGGCCACAGAAACCACTGGACCACCACGGCACTGGTAGAAGAGGTCCGGGGGGCACTCAGAATCATCATTATAAATATAATTTAAAACATTTTTCAAACGACATTGGGGGCACGTGCCTTGGTGTCGCCCCTGAATCTGCCACTGTATTGTACAGTTCAGTGGACATATTTTGCAGTTACTGGTACATTTCAGCCTGACAGTACCAGCACAAGCATCTAAGTGCCGCTTCCCAAAAGGTGTCGTCCCTAGGCACATGCCTCATGTGCCTAATGGGAAATTCAGCACTGCTGGCCGGGACTCACTGGCAGTTAGTGTGGCTGCTCTATGTGAATTTTGGACTGTGCCGCAGCCCCACCTCTGGAACCGCCACTACTTGGAATTAACTATCCCATAACATGTAAGTGTCCTTGCCCCAGTTTTCAGCAATGTGAAACCTCTCCCTGCATTTTCTAACAGGCTAATGAGCTGGGATGTCCTCTAACTCTCTGTACCGCTTTCCTGGCAGAATGCACTTAGCAGCATCACCAGTACGATGACTTCCTCATGTAAAAGATGTCCCTGGATTATAAACTAACATACATACTTACAGGAGAGAAAAGGTTATAGAGGAACATAATTCACCCAATGATATGACAAAACTATTAATGCTATATATAATTGTCCACTTACGTGAATTATAGGAGAGTCCGCATAGTTGCATGGTGCGCTAATAGAAAACTGATTATAGCCAGTAGACAGCAGTCACATATCCTAAAAGTTAAATCTAGGCTTACAAAGTAGAAAAATATCAGTGTTATTGCATATACTCCATCCTGTACAAAAGCATGATAATAGCAGCAGTACTCATTCACAATATATTGGCTATAGAGAATAAAACTAGTGATGTGCACCGGACATTTTTCGGGTTTTGTGTTTTGGTTTTGGATTCGGTTCCACGGCCGTGTTTTGGATTCGGACGCGTTTTGGCAAAACCTCCCTGAAAAGTTTTTGTCGGATTCGGTTGTGTTTTGGATTCGGGTGTTTTTTTTACAAAAACCCCTCAAAAACAGCTTAAATCATAGAATTTGGGGGTCATTTTGATCCCATAGTATTATTAACCTCAATAACCATAATTTCCACTCATTTCCAGTCTATTCTGAACACCTCACACCTCACAATATTATTTTTAGTCCTAAAATTTGCACCAAGGTCGCTGGATGACTAAGCTAAGCGACCCAAGTGGCCGACACAAACACTTGGCCCATCTAGGAGTGGCACTGCAGTGTCAGACAGGATGTCAGATTAAAAAAATAGTCCCCAAACAGCACATGATGCAAAAAAAAAAAGAGGCGCAATGAGGTAGCTGTGTGACTAAGCTAAGCGACCCAAGTGGCCGACACAAACACCTGGCCCATCTAGGAGTGGCACTGCAGTGTCAGACAGGATGGCACTTCAAAAAATAGTCTCCAAACAGCACATGATGCAAAGAAAAAAAGAGGCGCAATGAGGTAGCTGTGTGACTAAGCTAAGCGACCCAAGTGGCCGACACAAACACCTGGCCCATCTAGGAGTGGCACTGCAGTGTCAGACAGGATGGCACTTCAAAAAATAGTCCCCAAACAGCACATGATGCAAAGAAAAAAAGAGGCGCAATGAGGTAGCTGTGTGACTAAGCTAAGTGACCCAAGTGGCCGACACAAACACCTGGCCCATCTAGGAGTGGCACTGCAGTGTCAGACAGGATGGCACTTCAAAAAATAGTCCCCAAACAGCACATGATGCAAAGAAAAAAAGAGGCGCAATGAGGTAGCTGTGTGACTAAGCTAAGCGACCCAAGTGGCCGACACAAACACCTGGCCCATCTAGGAGTGGCCCTGCAGTGTCAGACAGGATGACACTTCAAAAAATAGTCCCCAAACAGCACATGATGCAAAGAAAAATGAAAGAAAAAAGAGTGCAAGATGGAATTGTCCTTGGGCCCTCCCACCCACCCTTATGTTGTATAAACAGGACATGCACACTTTAACAAACCCATAATTTCAGCGACAGGGTCTGCCACACGACTGTGACTGAAATGACTGGTTGGTTTGGGCCCCCACCAAAAAAGAAGCAATCAATCTCTCCTTGCACAAACTGGCTCTACAGAGGCAAGATGTCCACCTCCTCCTCATCCTCCGATTCCTCACCCCTTTCACTGTGTACATCCCCCTCCTCACAGATTATTAATTCGTCCCCACTGGAATCCACCATCTCAGGTCCCTGTGTACGTTCTGGAGGCAATTGCCAGTGAATGTCTCCACGGAGGAATTGATTATAATTCATTTTGATGAACATCATCTTCTCCACATTTTCTGGAAGTAACCTCGTACGCCGATTGCTGACAAGGTGAGCGGCTGCACTAAACACTCTTTCGGAATACACACTGGAGGGGGGGGCAACTTAGGTAAAATAAAGCCAGTTTGTGCAAGGGCCTCCAAATTGCCTCTTTTTCCTGCCAGTATACGTACGGACTGTCTGACGTGCCTACTTGGATGCGGTCACTCATATAATCCTCCACCATTCTTTCAATGGTGACAGAATCATATGCAGTGACAGTAGACGACATGTCAGTAATTGTTGGCAGGTCCTTCAGTCCGGACCAGATGTCAGCACTCGCTCCAGACTGCCCTGCATCACCGCCAGTGGGTGGGCTCGGAATTCTTAGCCTTTTCCTCGCAGCCCCAGTTGCGGGCGAATGTGAAAGAGGAGCTGTTGAGGGGTCACGTTCCGCTTGACTTGACAATTTTCTCACCAGCAGGTCTTTGAACCTCTGCAGACTTGTGTCTGCCGGAAAGAGAGATACAACGTAGGTTTTAAATCTAGGATCGAGCACGGTGGCCAAAATGTAGTGCTCTGATTTCAACAGATTGACCACCCGTGAATCCTGGTTAAGCGAATTAAGGGCTCCATCCACAAGTCCCACATGCCTAGCGGAATCGCTCTATATTAGCTCCTCCTTCAATCTCTCCAGCTTATTCTGCAAAAGCCTGATGAGGGGAATGACCTGACTCAGGCTGGCAGTGTCTGAACTGACTTCACGTGTGGCAAGTTCAAAGGGTTGCAGAACCTTGCACAACATTGAAATCATTCTCCACTGCGCTTGAGTCAGGTGCATTCCCCCTCCTTTGCCTATATCATAGGTAGCTGTATAGGCTTGAATGGCCTTTTGCTTCTCCTCCATCCTCTGAAGCATATAGAGGGTACAATTCCACCTCGTTACCACCTCTTGCTTCAGATGATGGCAGGGCAGGTTCAGGAGTGTTTGCTGGTGCTCCAGTCTTCGGCACGCGGTGGCTGAATGCCGAAAGTGGCCCGCAATTCTTCGGGCCACCGACAGCATCTCTTGCATGCCCCTGTCGTTTTTTAAATAATTCTGCACCACCAAATTTAATGTATGTGCAAAACATGGGACGTGCTGGAATTTGCCCAGATGTAATGCACGCACAATATTGGTGGCGTTGTCCGATGTCACATATCCCCAGGATAGTCCAATTGGGGTAAGCCATTCTGCGATGATGTTCCTCAGTTTCTGTAAGAGGTTGTCAGCTGTGTGCCTCTTATGGAAAGCGGTGGTACAAAGCGTAGCCTGCCTAGGAACGAGTTGGCGTTTGCGAGATGCTGCTACTGGTGCCGCCGCTGCTGTTCTTGCTGCGGGAGGCAATACATCTACCCAGTGGGCTGTCACAGTCATATAGTCCTGAGTCTGCCCTGCTCCACTTGTCCACATGTCCGTGGTTAAGTGGACATTGGGTACAACTGCATTTTTTAGGACACTGGTGACTCTTTTTCTGACGTCTGTGTACATTTTCGGTATCTAGTGTTCATTCTAGCACCCTGCACCTTTCAAAACATGTGCAGTTCCTCTTTCCTGCCTGGGGTGTCGCTCTCTGCTCTGGTGCTTCTCAGCACACTCTGGTCTGTATTTCAGTGCTCAGATACAGACCAGAGTGTTCTGAGAAGCACCAGAGCAGAGAGCGACACCCCAGGCAGGAAAGAAGAACTGCATGGATTTTGAAAGGTGCAGGGTGCTAGAATGAACACTAGGTATCGCCTGCCTAGAGAAGTGGAACCTAGATGGTATTTGGTACCGGGGACACAGTACCTCAAGCAATTCTCTAGTTCCCTGTGAATTAACACGTTTTTCACCACCCAGGCTGCCAAGGCCTGAGTTATCCGTTTTGCAGCAGGATGACTGCTGTGATATTTCATCTTCCTCGCAAAGGACTGTTGGACAGTCAATTGCTTACTGGAAGTAGTACAAGTGGTCTTCCGACTTCCCCTCTGTGATGACGATCGACTCCCAGCAGCAACAACAGCAGCGCCAGCAGCAGTAGGTGTTACACTCAAGGATGCATCGGAGGAATCCCAGGCAGGAGAGGACTCGTCAGACTTGACAGTGACATGGCCTGCAGGACTATTGGCTTTCCTGTGTAAGGAGGAAATTGACACTGAGGGAGTTGGTGGTGTGGTTTGCAGGAGCTTGGTTACAAGAGGAAGGGATTTAGTTGGCAGTGGACTGCTTCCGCTGTCACCCAAAGTTTTTTAACTTGTCAATGACTTGTGATGAATGCGCTCCAGATGACGTATAAGGGAGGATGTTCCTAGGTGGTTAACGTCCTTACCCCTACTTATTACAGCTTGACAAAGGCAACACACGGCTTGACAGCAGTTGTCCGCATTTCTGTTTGTCACACTCGCGGCGCTGTGGCTGCCCCGCTTACCGCTCCGGGTGCGCTAGGTCTCCCGGCGGTCGCCGCCCCCGGTGGGCTCCGGGTTGTCGCGTCTTGCTGGTGCTGCCTTCGGCGGGTTCCCGGGGTGTGGGCGCCGCCATTGCGCCCGGCGTCCAAGGAAGCGTGGTGGGCGGGTGACGTCATCATCCCCTTCCGCCAATTGGGAGAGAGCGGGAAGTTCAAAGGAAGACGCCGTGCAGGGCTCCAGTGCCTGAGTATCGTCTCTACTATGATCATCAGTGCTAGCAACGTTCAGTGAGTTCTCTAACTGAACGTCTCCTGAGTTCCAGCGTTTGCAGAGTATCTCCCAGTGGAACATTTCCTGTGCTACCAGCATTTGCAGAGTATCACTCAGTGGAACATTTCCTGTGCTACCAGCGTTTGCAGAGTATCACTCAGTGGAACATTTCCTGTGCTATCAGCGTTTGCAGAGTATCCCTCAGTGGAACATTTCCTGTGCTATCAGCGTTTGCAGCGTATCACTCAGTGGAACAAACACTGTGCTACCAGCGTTTGCAGAGTATCACTCAGTGGAACAAACACTGTGCTACCAGCGTTTGCAGAGTATCACTCAGTGGAACAAACACTGTGCTACCAGCGTTTGCAGAGGATCACTCAGTGGAACATTTCCTGTGCTTCCAGTGTTTGCAGAGTATCACTCAATGGAACAATCACTGTGCTACCAGCATTACAGTGTATTACTCAGTGGAATATTCACTGTGCTACCAGCGTTACAGTGTATCACTCAGTGGGACATTCTCTAAGCTACAGTGTTTCTCTTAGAGGGACACCTCCTGTGTTTCCAGTATTACATGTTATCTCTAAGTGGTACTCCTCCCATACTTCCAGAGTTACACTGAATCTTAAATCCTCATTTATTTCTTCAACATCGCTCTCAAGTTCCTCATTCTTCAAACATCGCTCACAAGTTCTTCATTCTTCTGTGTGCTTCACCATCATTCTCAAATCCTCATTCATTTCTTCAGCATCGCCCACAAGTTCTTCATTCTTCTGTGTGCTTCACCATCGTTCTCAAATCCTCATTCATTTCTTCAGCATCGCCCACAAGTTCTTCATTCTTCTGTGTGCTTCACCATCGTTCTCAAATCCTCATTCATTTCTTCAGCATCGCCCACAAGTTCTTCATTCTTCTGTGTGCTTCACCATCATTCTCAAATCCTCATTCATTTCTTCAGCATCGCTCACAAGCTCTTCATTCTTCAGTGTGCTTCACCACCGTTCTCAAATCATCATTCAATTCTCTAGCATTACACGCCAGTTACTACGGCTAGTACTGCATGAGGAAAACCTACATCCGGCCCTCCCTGCTCCGGCCCAGCTGTGGTTACTCTTCCCAACCATCGGAAGAACCCCCGAGTTCTCAACACTCCGAACCCAGGTCAGTGACACTGTTGAAATAATTCCACACCGAAGAGGTGATTTTTTTTTGTAATTTGACCAGGCATGTCAATGGCCATATTCGTCCCACAGACAACAGGTGTCTCCCCGGGTGCCTGGCTTAAACAAACCACCTCACCATCAGAATCCTCCTTGTCAATTTCCTCCCCAGCGCCAGCAACACCCATATCCTCATCCTGGTGTACTTCAACAGTGACATCTTCAATTTGATTATCAGGAACTGGACTGCAGGTGCTCCTTCCAACACTTGCAGGGGGTGTGCAAATGGTGTAAGGCACCACCTCTTCCCGTCCAGTGTTGGGAAGGTCAGGCATCGCAACCGACACAATTGGACTCTCCTTGGGGATTTGTGATTTAGAAGAACGCACAGTTCTTTGCTTTTGCCATCTTAACTCTTTTAAGTGTTCTAGCAGGAGGATGAGTGCTTCCATCCTCATGTGAAGCTGAACCACTAGCCATGAACATAGGACAGGACCTCAGCCGTTCCTTGCCACTCCATGTCGTAAATGGCATATTGGCAAGTTTATGCTTCTCATCAGACGCTTTTAATTTTGATTTGTGGGTCATTTTACTGAAATTTTGTTCTTTGTATTTTACATGCTCTCTACTATGACATTGGGCATCGGCCTTGGCAGACGACGTTGATGGCATTTCATCGTCTCGGCCATGACTAGTGGCAGCAGCTTCAGCACGAGGTGGAAGTGGATCTTGATCTTTCCCTATTTTACCCTCCACATTTTTGTTCTCCATTTTTTAATGTGTGGAATTATATGCCAGTAATATATCAATAGCAATGGCCTACTACTATATATACTGCGCACAACTAAAATGCACCACAGTTATGGATGGACAGTATACTTGACGACACAGAGGTAGTAGAGCAGTGGCCTACTGTACCGTACTGCTATATATTATATACTGGCAGTCAGCAAAATTATGCACTGTCCTCCTACTATATATACACCGCACCACTTAAATGCACCACAGGGATGGATGGATAGTATACTTGACGACACAGAGGAAGGTAGAGCAGTGGCCTACTGTACCGTACTGCTATATATTATATACTGGTGGTCAGCAAAATTATGCACTGTCCTCCTACTATATATACACCACACAACAACTAAAATGCACCACAGGTATGTATGGATAGTATACTTGACGACACAGAGGTAGGTAGAGCAGTGGACTACTGTACCGTACTACTATATATATAGATATACTGGTGGTCAGCAAACTGTGCAAAACTGAAATGCACCACAGGTATGGATGGATAGTATACTTGACGACACAGAGGTAGGTAGAGCAGTGGACTACTGTACCATACTGCTATACTGGTGGTCACTGGTCAGCAAAATTCTGCACTGTCCTGTCCTCCTATACTACAATGCAGCACAGATATGGAGCGTTTTTCAGGCAGAGAACATAGATATTTTCAGCACACTCAGCACAGATATTTGCAAGCACACTGAGCACAGATACTTGCAGCACACTGAGCACAGATACTTGCAGCACACTGAGCACAGATACTTGCAGCACACTGAGTACAGATATTTGCAGCACACTGAACACAACTGATAGGACGCTGCACGTCCTCTCCCTATCATCTCCAATGCACGAGTGAAAATGGCGGCAACGCGCGGCTCCTTATATAGGATACGAATCTCGCGAGAATCCGACAGCGGGATGATGACATTCGGGCGCGCTCGGGTTAACCGAGCAAGTCGGGAGGATCCGAGTCTGCCTCAGACCCGTGTAAAATGGGTGAAGTTCGGGGGGGTTCGGATTCCGAGGAACCGAACCCGCTCATCACTAAATAAAACACAGTTATTTTTGTAGCGATGACTGAGGCACATTCAACACAAAGCCTGGCTGCCACCATGTGCCAGGAATATATATACAGTACCAGTGTTATGCTGAGCCAGATGAAAGTTGTGGGCAACTAAGTTGTGGGAAGGTCCTACCAATGACATTGTCATTAAGATACTGTATGCTGGCAATATTATAAAAAACGTATAATGTGTAGATACTCCCAGCACCACAAATGTGCTAACACACCGCAGTGCCCCCAGTTCACATAATACCACACAGAAACCCCAGTTCATATATGCCACAGGGCCCCTACACTGGTGATGTAGCTGTGTGTCTGGGCCCCTAATGACCTCCCCGGCTGCCCTGCTGTTTTTTCTCAGAATATTTGAAAGCCTATTGTTCCTCACAAGCTGCTTCAGACTGAAGAGGTTATATACTGTATACAGTACATAAACATGGGGAAATGCAGCCACACAGTACATCAAATTTGTACGTTAACCAATCCACTTTTATTATTATGGTCTGTGCAGGTACATTATGCAAACTTACTGACGTCATACAAAGTATATATAACAAATAGTAAAAATGTCACCTGAAAACACAAATTCCCATGTTCAGCACAGAAGCTGCCACTCTGAGTGACACACTGCTAAACAGTGGCTGGCTTTGACATGGGGATTAGCTGGCCCACTACAGTGTAATGGCTTGACTGTAGTGTCGCAAGCCATTGCTTTGCATAATTAAATAACATAAAAATATAAATTTGCTTGACTAGTATTGAAAGTATTTGTTCTCCAATACATAATTACACCGAAAATGAAAAAAAAAATACATTTTACACTAAATAAAACCAGATCTCACTGCCTGTCTGCAGAAAGACCAATGAGGGCAGTCTACCTCACTAAGGGGGACATTTACAAAGCAGTGATAAGAGTAAAGAAGTGAGCCAGTGGGGACATTTCCCCGTCAACCAATCAGCAGCTCTGTATCATTTTACAGTAAGCAAATTATAGATGTTACTTCAGTGCTGATTGGTTGCCATGGGCAACTTCTCCACTGGCTCACTTCTCCGCTCTTATCACTGCTCCGTAAATGTCCCCCTAAGGACCAGGAGTGAGCAGGAGGAACTTCAGAACACACAAGGCATGGGGTAAGCAACCTTTTGTGATACAGTTTTACTGAATTCTCAGGTCTAGGTGGAGTTATCCCTAATATACTTTTACTGAACTAAAACAACACAGACCTGATTGATTGCTGTTGACTGTGAACATTAAGCAATTTGTCCTCCTTATATACTGCGAGGTCCCCCTCTTACAACGTGCACTCTGTTATAAATCACCCCCTAGGTAGCATGTTGGATGGCAACGGAATCTCTAATGTTTGACATTAATTCTGATAGCTCCTTTGGTTCATTAGCTGCAGGATACTTGTCAATGTGCATAGTAAACCATCAATTATTTAGAAGGCTTTTTAACAGGCATTTAAGGTTATGATAATCTACAGTACACCCAGTGAAAACCAAAGCAACATTAATGCTCTGTCAAGTTGTTGTCGTTGTTGTTTTGCATCATGATTATGTTCATGTATTGCTTTGCATTGTGTAATGTATATTACCCATTTCTGGTGAACATAAACACAAGACCACTATTCCAAAACGGCACTAGAACGTCAGCAGAGTGTTCTTACTTAGTGGCTTTTCAATTTGCTGCTGGAAAAGTGCATCATGCACAGAGCACTCAAGGTCGATGAAGGGCATCATGCCAGTTACAGCTTCTCAGACCTGGTCAGACCCAGCAGTTTGGCCTATCGATGATTCACCAGATATGTGGCAGATCTGGCCACAATATTGGATGAGCTGCCAGATCTGAAATTATCATATTAAATTTCCTAGTTCAGGTTGGGAAATGATGCCATACTTACACTAATCTGCACCATTATGCAACCTGCTTTTCAAACCTGTATGGAGGGGGCGTGATCTTGGTTGAATGGGAGTGGCCTCACGAACGACTCTGTATTCAGCATTTTAGGGGCATGCCTAGTGCTCCCCGAGCAGCTGGACAGCTCCTGGCTCACCCACCTGCACTGAATAGATACCGTGCATATGCACACGGCATCTATTCAGGGATCATTCGCAGAGCAGCGGGTGATCAAAGACTCTCCCAACTGTCCCCCCCCCCTCTTCCCCCCCCGTCTGCCCGCGGGACGCTGCAGCCCACGGGTGGGACAGCGGGACAGTGTCCGATTAGCAGGACTGTCCCACTGGAATCAGGACAGTTGGCAGGTATGGTAATGTAAGAGACCCGGCGGGCCTTCTGGCGCAACGCTGTCGGCACTCGCGAGTGCCGTACTCACTCCGCGCCCGCTGCTAACTCTTACCTTCGGGTCAGTGATGATCCCGGATCCCTCGTCCCAGTCGGTGGCCCTTTCGTCTGTCCGTCTGAAAGAGAAAGGCAACTGCGCTAAGGCCCCAAAAGGGCACTGGGAAAAAGGGGGGGGGGGGGGGGGAAACAATCGGGAAAGCGCTCGCTGAGCTAAGAGATGGTCATCATCGGCACTTGTGGCCTCAGACTGGTTACACCCGCGTGCGAAGCACGGTGGGTGCAACCCGGACGGAAACGCCCTACGAAACCAGGGGGTGGGGGTGGGAGGGGTCACGTACGGTACACAAAACGGACTCGAGCAAGCTGTCCTCACCGGGTATATGTTGGTCCCCTTGCTGGCCCGATGTCTTCGGTCTCGGCACCTGGGACGAACTTCAAAACACAACAACAACAGCAACAACAACGACAGCAACAACAACAAACGGCACCTTACCTTTCCGAGGGACCTACCGGTGGAGTGCCCGTGCACAGTCACGGGTAGTACACCCCGCCCCGTAACTAGTATACGACGGCGCTCGATGCTAGCGCGTACGCAAGGCGGTGCGGACAGGGTATAGAAATATGAACAGTGTACAATGGTAACAAACACGATGCTGTAATGATAAACAGTGCACTACGGTAACAAACACGATGCTGTAATGGTAAACAGTGTACTACCACTGGTGCGGCACACCCAGGGTAGTAATGGGGCCTAGCGTCCGCTGCTGCTCAGGCCGTAGCCTGCCTGACTGTGGGGGCAATGTGGGGGCCTAGCGCCCAATGTGGCTCAGGCCGTAGCCTGCCTGACTGCAAGGGCAATGTGGGGGGGCCTAGCGCCCAATGTGGCTCAGGCCGTAACCTGCCTAACTGCGGGGGCAATGCGGGGGGGGCCTAGCGCCCAATGTGGCTCAGGCCGTAGCCTGCCTAACTGCGGGGGCAATGCGGGGGCCTAGCACCCAATGTGGCTCAGGCCGTAGCCTGCCTGACTGCAAGGGCAATGTGGGGGGCCTAGCGCCCAATGTGGCTCAGGCCGTAGCCTGCCTAACTGCGGGGGCAATGCGGGGGGGGCCTAGCGCCCAATGTGGCTCAGGCCGTAGCCTGCCTGACTGCAAGGGCAATGTGGGGGGCCTAGCGCCCAATGTGGCTCAGGCCGTAGCCTGCCTAACTGCGGGGGCAATGCGGGGGGCCTAGCGCCCAATGTGGCTCAGGCCGTAGCCTGCCTGACTGCAAGGGCAATGTGGGGGGGCCTCGGCCTAACGCCGGCGTTGGTGGTGCGGTGGGAGCAGACCCGGGGACGGTACCTGCGGGAGAAAAGGGCCTCACTGAGGGCTTACCTGCTCACCGACGTCCGGACCTCCGACTCCAAATCCTCCGCTGGGCCGCCTCCGCTCACCGCGCCGACGTCCTCCGTTCACCCGCCGTCCGAACACACACCCTCTTCCTGCCGCGTGCGGGCGTTTAAAACCCCTGCCGCGCGGCTCTCTGGGATGGGTGACGCGGCAGGTCCTCATTGGCCCGCCGCGTCGCCCAGTGATGACGCGCCACAACACGTGGGCGCGCCCGCTGCTGCGGCGGGCGGCAGCGGGGGAAGGAGGTTCCGGACCAGTGGTGGGGGGCGGAGTGGGACGCGCCCGCACTCCCACACTTCCCCCCGCCTTTTCCTTTGTGGTCCTCACAAAGACGGGGTTGTGTGACCACTCGAAGTCGGGGTCTGCGAAGCGTGGTGGGGGTACTCCCATGGTGGAACGGGCCGATCTCCGGACCGGTGTGGCTTGTGGCAGGGGGGTTGACGTGGGCTCCCTGGGCGACCCTCCCTGCCTTGCCGGGGACGAGTCAGTTGTCGGCTCCTCTGTGGGTGTAGGGCTGGTTGCCGTGGTTGCCCCCCCCCGTGGTGCCGATGATGACCATCTCTTAGCTCAGCGAGCGCTTTCCCGATTGTTTCCCCCCCCCCTTTTTCCCAGTGCCCTTTTGGGGCCTTAGCGCAGTTGCCTTTCTCTTTCAGACGGACAGACGAAAGGGCCACCGACTGGGACGAGGGATCCGGGATCATCACTGACCCGAAGGTAAGAGTTAGCAGCGGGCGCGGAGTGAGTACGGCACTCGCGAGTGCCGACAGCGTTGCGCCAGAAGGCCCGCCGGGTCTCTTACATTTGGCGTAGCTGGCAGGATCCGACATGTCGGTCCCAGCAACGTCCCCGGCGCCGGATTGGCCCGGTCTGCCCCTCGGGACGGCCATCCATTTTCTGTCTAGGTACGATGGGTGGAACATGCCCCTCGAGGAGTGGAAGAATCAGCTGGACTCTGTCATCCGGCTACACCGCCTGCCAGTTTCAGCGTACGTGGATCTGGCCCTACAGTTCCTCCAAGGAGAAGCCAGGGAGACCGTGCTGCTGTGACCGGAGGAGCAGAGGACGGACCTCGACGGGGTATACAAGATCCTCAAGGACGTCTACCGGGAGAGGTCCACGGCAGATGGGCTCCGGAGGCGCCTCTTCGCGCGATTCCAGACGGAGGATGAAACTATCTCCCAGTTTGCCAACGCCTTACAGAAGTGCGCGCAGAAGATCAAGGCGCGTCCCGACGAGAAGTGGTTGACCGGAGATGCGGACTCCGGCCTCCGGGACCGGTTCGTGGCCGGCCTGAGGAATAAACAACTGCGAAACCACCTCCTGGACAAGATTGAGGCTCAGCCCACCATGACCTTCCCCGACGCGCTGGAGAGGGCCTTGACCAAGGACCAGGATGCAGAATTTGGGTCCTGCGTCATAGCTCTTCAGCAGGCCCAACCCCTGGCGAAGGCCCAGCCACCACCACCGCCCCCCCAGCCAGAGGTCAGTCCCCTGGAAGGGTGCGTCAAGGACCTGACCAATGCCCTCCTACTAGTCCAGGAAGAGATGTCCAAACTGAAGCGACGGGTGGAACAATCGGAAAGCCGCAATGTAATTCCGGGAGGCAGCACCAGGGACGCCGAGGAGGAGATGGGAGACTCCTTTCAACGTCTACGCCGGCGGGAGGAGCCGCGCAGACGAGCGGAGGACACCCGACGGAGGGGACCCCGGGAGATGGCGTGTTGGGAGTGTGGACGCCCAGGGCACTTCGCGCGGGAGTGTCCAGAGGCCCGACGCCCCCGGAGCGATCGCAGGAGGGCTTTAAACTAACATCCCTCGCAGTTGCGGGCAAAACTGCGAGGAACAGAGACGACTGTGTGGATATCGCCCATTCCTCGGACCTAATTGGAGAATGCCCCACCGTGATAGCGCAGCTAGATGGTCAGAGCCAACGCTGCCTGCTGGACACCGGTTCCCAGGTGTCCACCATGTCCGAGAGATGCTTCCAACAAGACTACAGCCACTTGAAGAGGACGGACGTGGGAGACTGGATAACCCTCACGGCCGCCAACAACTTGCCCCTCCCAATCCTGGGGGTTGTGTGGCTCGAGGTGGAACTGTATGGACAATCCCTTGGAAAGAAAGGAATAATGGTAGTCGCCGGAGACGAGTTAAGGCATGGGCCCATCATCCTGGGGACCAACATATTGCGAGACTTAGATCAAGCCCTGGCCCAGGAGAACGGCCCCCGATATTGGAAATACCTGGGGATACAAAAGCCTGTACAACAGGCCCTACAGAGAGTGGTCCAGCTAGGCGAGGGGTTGTCTGCCCGAGGCCTGGGCCCCTTGGGGCGAATTAAGACCCACCACAACCAAAGGGTAAAGATACCCCCCCGACAGGAGGTAGTGTTGGACTTCCCCGTACGGACGCAGCACCGCCTGGAAGGTAAGGCGGTACTGATCGAGCCCTGCTGGTTCAGCCAGTCCGGTGCCGGGCTGGTTGTGGCCCGGGTCCTGGCCGTGGTCCGGAACGGCATGGTCCCCATCCGGATTTGTAACCTGGGGGACCTCCCCACCCATATTCCCCCCCGGACCATCCTCGCACAGGTGGATGCGATCCCGGCGGGAGGCGTGGAGACAGGACGAGGCCTAGTCCTGGATTCGGATGGCCGGAATCCGTGGACACTGGCCGTGAGCCTGGAAGAATCTGAGGAACCCACTGCCAGCTGGAACGGCCAAACCATACTGGCCCAGATGGACGTCTCTCTGGAACAGACCAGCCCCTCCGACGTCAAAAGACTAGAACGGATGCTATGGAAGAGGCAAAAGGCGTTCTCGCGGCACGAGGAAGATTTCGGCTACACCCGAGAATTGGAGCACGAGATCAACACGGGGGACAACGCCCCTGTCCGGGAGCGATACCGGCCGATCCCGCCCAAATTGTACCAGGAAGTAAAGAGCATGATCCGCCAGATGCTGGACAACCAGGTTATTCGAGAGAGCAAAAGCCCCTGGGCGGCCCCCATCGTACTGGTAAAGAAAAAGGATGGCGCGCTACGCTTCTGCGTGGACTACCGGAAGCTCAACCACTGCACCGTGCGGGACGCGTACCCGCTGCCCCGGATCGAAGAATCTTTGGCAGCACTAGGTAAATCTCGCTATTTTTCAACATTAGATCTGGCCAGTGGGTACTGGCAGGTGCCGGTAGCCGAGAAGGACCAGGCCAAGACCGCCTTCATCACCCCCATGGGACTGTTCGATTTTTGCAGGATGCCCTTCGGACTCTCCAATGCCCCGGCCACGTTCCAACGCCTCATGGAACGCTGCCTGGGGGACTTGAACTTCGATGCGATTCTGATCTACCTCGATGACATCATCGTGTTCGCCCCAACGTTGGAGGAACATTTGCGGAGACTGGACTTGGTCCTGCAAAGGTTGGAGCAGTTTGGGCTTAAACTAAAGCCAAGGAAATGTCACCTCCTCAAGCCCAGCCTTGAGTACTTGGGCCATGTGGTCTCCCAGCAGGGGGTCCAGCCGACCCCCGACAAACTTGCCGCAATCCGTGGGTGGAAAGCTCCAACCACTGTGACGGAGGTGAGGGCCTTCTTGGGACTGGTG
The DNA here is from genome assembly GCF_028390025.1 of Pseudophryne corroboree. Classification (NCBI taxonomy): domain Eukaryota; kingdom Metazoa; phylum Chordata; class Amphibia; order Anura; family Myobatrachidae; genus Pseudophryne; species Pseudophryne corroboree. Next base: position 1,079,089,217 of record NC_086444.1, read on the forward strand.
GGTTACTACCGAAGATTCATCAAGGGCTTTGCCAAGATTGCCGGACCCTTGCATGACCTTCTTCGAGGGGTAGCGACAGACGCCCGGAGGAAGGCAGTGGAATGGGGGCGAGCCCAAGACGACGCGTTCAACCAGCTTAAAGACGCCCTCATGCAGGCCCCGGTCTTGGCTTATGCGGACTTCGACAAACCGTTCCTGGTCTATACCGACGGAAGCCACCAGGGGTTGGGGGCGGTGCTCTCCCAAGTACAGGACGGCCAGGAGCGGGTGATCGCCTACGGAAGCCGGAGCTTACGGGACTCCGAACGGAACCCCGATAACTACAGCTCGTTCAAGCTGGAGTTGCTGGCACTAGTGTGGGCGGTGACCGAAAAGTTTGCGGAGTACTTGACAGGCGTGGACTTCGAGGTCGTAACCGACAACAATCCCCTGGCCCACCTCAGCACAGCCAAACTAGGGGCTCTGGAGCAACGCTGGGTTGCCCGACTGGCAAAATTTCCCCACAAAATAAAGTATCGCCCAGGGAGGGACAACGCCAACGCGGACGCCCTGTCCCGGTTTCCAGTGGAAGGCCCCACAGGCCCCACCGACGAGGAGCAAGAGGGACTGGAGATTCCAGACCTCACCAGGGTCGGACCAGCCCCCCAGTCCCGGCAGGCCACCAGCTGCGGTCTCCTCCTGCAAAGAACCCCCAAGGATTGGGCCACCCAACAGGAGCAGGACCCCGTCCTGAGAGCTCTACGCGACTGGAAGAAGGGAGGGCACTGGCCCTCCAACCGAGAGAGGGAACAGCTTGGAGCAAACGGGCAGAAAATACTACACCAGTGGGATCGGCTGGCGATCCAGGAGGACGTATTATGTCGGCGCGCCTACCTGGAGCAGGAACTTCGCTATGTGTGGCAGATCGTCCTCCCCGAAACTACAGCCCGGGCCTTGGCGACAGAGGCCCATGAGGAGGGGGCCCACTTCGGGGTGGCCAAGACACTCCAGTGGATCCGCCGGCAGTACTTCCTACCCGGACTCAAGGGGGTGGTGGAGGGCGTATGCCGAACGTGCGAGAGGTGTGGGGTGACCAAGCCCAGCGAACAACGGGCCCCTGTCCAAACCATCAAGACAAGTAGGCCCCTGGAGCTACTGATGGTGGACTATGTCTCCCTAGGGGAGTCGGCGGCCGGATACCAGTATGCCTTGGTGATGACGGATCACTTCACCAAGTTCACCGTGGTGGCCCCCACCCGGGACCAGACAGCGGAGGGGGCCGCCAAAGCCATCGTGGAGCAGTTCATCCGGAAGTATGGGTGCCCCGAGCGCATTCACTCGGACCAGGGGGCGTGCTTCCAAGGCCGGGTGATGGAGCGACTCTGCCAGACCTATGGCATGCAGAAGTCCCGGACCACCCCATATCACCCTCAGGGGAATGGGGCCTGCGAGAGATTTAATCGGACCCTCTTACAGATGCTGAGGACGCTAGCACCCGAGAAGAGAAGGCGCTGGCCCGACTTCGTCCAGGAGTGCGTGTGGGCATATAACAACAGAATACACCGGACCACAGGCATTTCCCCCTATTTCATGTTGTTTGGCCGACCGGGGCGGGAGCTGCAGGACCTTGACTTGACCATACCGCCGGGGGACGACCAATGGACCGAAGGTGGATGGGTCGAGGAGCAGAGACGTCGCCTAAAGACGGTGGCAGAGATGGCTGAGTCCCACATCAGCTCCGCTGAGCACCCCCAACCTCCCCAGGCTCAGATGGAACCCCTCGAGGTGGGTCAACGGGTCCGGGTCCGGGAGAAACGGCCCAAGAACAAACTGAGCGAGAGGTGGGAAGTAGTGCCCTATGTGGTGCAGCGGCAGGCAGCTCCCGGCAGTCCAGTCTACCAGGTGCGAGCCGAGGACGACAGCGGTTGTACCCGCACCCTACATCGAGACATGCTGCGCCCTTGCGAGCCACAGGCCCCAAGGGGCGAAGCAGAGGAACCAGTGCGGTGCGACCCCCCAGTAGCCAGGGTGGCCCCAGAGGAACCAGCCGCCACCCTGGGGCCAACACTCTTCGACTTATGGGGACCCCCACCAACTCCAGCGCCACCAGTCAGCCCGACCACGGGGGGGGGCAACCACGGCAACCAGCCCTACACCCACAGAGGAGCCGACAACTGACTCGTCCCCGGCAAGGCAGGGAGGGTCGCCCAGGGAGCCCACGTCAACCCCCCTGCCACAAGCCACACCGGTCCGGAGATCGGCCCGTTCCACCATGGGAGTACCCCCACCACGCTTCGCAGACCCCGACTTCGAGTGGTCACACAACCCCGTCTTTGTGGGGACCACAAAGGAAAAGGCGGGGGGAAGTGTGGGAGTGCGGGCGCGTCCCACTCCGCCCCCCACCACTGGTCCGGAACCTCCTTCCCCCGCTGCCGCCCGCCTCCGCTCACCGCGCCGACGTCCTCCGTTCACCCGCCGTCCGAACACACACCCTCTTCCTGCCGCGTGCGGGCGTTTAAAACCCCTGCCGCGCGGCTCTCTGGGATGGGTGACGCGGCAGGTCCTCATTGGCCCGCCGCGTCGCCCAGTGATGACGCGCCACAACACGTGGGCGCGCCCGCTGCTGCGGCGGGCGGCAGCGGGGGAAGGAGGTTCCGGACCAGTGGTGGGGGGCGGAGTGGGACGCGCCCGCACTCCCACAGTAACATAAAGAATAATAAACTACTGTAATGTGTTATGGACAACACAGTGTTGTAGTGATTAATAATCCTGCATCATGAGTACAATTCCTTGGTGTTCATCCCACCTATCTAATCGTTCTTTCAGTGTTCATTTCTCTGAATCCATCTCCTCTTCGCTACCTCTGTCAGTTGGATTACGACAAGCAGGGGCATATTAAGAGAGGAGGGGCCCATGTGCAGTCTCCGTCCGGGCCCCTCTCCTCTGTAGCTGGCAGTACAGTGGACTCTGAGCACTAGGAGCACCAGAGTCCCAGGTTTCTGGGAAAATAAGACAATTCCTGGCGCTGTGATTACATAGATATGTAAGCTGCTCTCTCAGAGGCAATGGTTCTTTACCCCTATAATAAAAACTAAAAAACAAACAAACGAGAGAGCACTAATCACATCCAAGGTGGATTTTCATTTTTCCAATTCCAATAATTCAGAACTTATTGCCGGCCGGCAGTACATAAACACATATTAAAACATGAAATAATATAACCATAAAATCCTAAAAATCAATTAATCACTAATTATACCCAGAATTATTCAATACATGTGCACATGTAGGTATAGTTGCCCCACTTTGTTGAAATTACTTTCCTTATTTCTCAAGTGTCCAGGACTTAAAATATGTATCCAGTAAAACGGATAATATGTATACAACTTGTATCCAACAATGGGGTAAATTTACTAAGATTCGTAATTTCCGAAAAAAGGTCAAAGTTCAATCACGAATGACATCGACAGTGTAAAACTGCAACTTTTTGAATTGATTACGATGGATTTACTAAGCTGTCGTATTCGGGTTTTTCTTTGCTTCCGATGTCGATGTCATTCGTGGTTTTTTACCTATTTTTACGGCAGTGATTAGCAAAACACTGCCGACTTTTTTTACAATCAATCTCGGCCGGATCTGTGTGATCCGTGCTGGGGTTTATTTTTTTTTATTTTTTTTAATTAAACACTGTAAAATAATAAAAAAAAATGCGTGGGGTCCCCCCTCCTAAGCATAACCAGCCTCGGGCTCTTTGAGCCGATCCTGGTTGCAAAAATATGGGGGAAAAAATGACAGGGGTTCCCCCATATTTAAGCAACCAGCATCGGGCTCTGCGCCTGGTCCTGGTCCCAAAAATACGGGGGACAAAAAGAGTAGGGGTCCCCCGTATTTTTAAAACCAGCACCGGGCTCCACTAGCTGGACAGATAATGCCACAGCCGGGGGTCACTTTTATATAGTGCCCTGCGGCCGTGGCATCAAAAATCCAACTAGTCACCCCTGGCCGGGGTACCCTGGGGGAGTGAGGACCCCTTCAATCAAGGGGTCCCCCCCCCCAGCCACCCAAGGGCCAGGGGTGAAGCCCGAGGCTGTCCCCCCCCATCCAATGGGCTGCGGATGGGGAGGCTGATAGCCTTTGTTGTAAAAGAAAAGATATTGTTTTTAGTAGCAGTACTACAAGGCCCAGCAAGCCTCCCCCGCATGCTGGTACTTGGAGAACCACAAGTACCAGCATGCGACGGAAAAACGGGCCCGCTGGTACCTGTAGTACTACTACTAAAAAAATACCCAAAAAAAGACAAGACACACACACCGTGAAAGTAAAGATTTATTACATACATCCACACAAACATACATACATACTTACCTTATGTTCACACGCAGGTCGGTCCTCTTCTCCAGTAGAATCCAAGGGGTACCTGTTGAAGAAATTATACTCACGAGATCCAGGGGTCCAGGCTCCTCGGGAAATCCATGGGTAATCCACGTACTTGCATAAAATAAGAAAACGGAAAGCCGAGCCACGAACTGAAAGGGGCCCCATGTTTTCACATGGGACTCCTTTCCACGAATGCCAGAAACCCACTCTGACTGATGTCTAAGTGGGTTTCTTCAGCCAATCAGGGAGTGCCACGTTGTAGCACTCTCCTGATCGGCTGTGTGCTCTTGTCCTCACTGACAGGCAGCACACGGCAGTGTTACAATGTAGCGCCTATGCGCTACATTGTAACCAATGATGGGAACTTTCTGCCCTGCGGTTGACCTAAAGTGACGTCACCGCTGAGCTGAAAGTTCCCATCATTGGTTACAATGTAGCGCATAGGCGCTACATTGTAACACTGCCGTGTGCTGCCTGTCAGTGAGAACAGGACCACACAGCTGATCAGGAGAGTGCTACAACGTGGCGCTCCCTGATTGGCTGAAGAAACCCACTTAGCCAGAAGGCAAAGTGGGTTTCTTGCATTCGGGGAAAGGTGACCCATGTGCAAACATGGGTCCCCTTTCAGTTCGTGGTCGGGACACCGTTTTTTTATTTTTGGCAAGTACGTGGATTAACCCTGGATTTGCCGAGGAGCCTGGACCCCTGGATCTCGTGAGTATAATTTATTCAACAGGTACCCTTGGATTCTACTGGACAAGAGGACCGACCTGCGTGGGGCCATAGGTAAGTATGTATGTATGTGTGTATGTAAGTAATAAAATTATACTTTCACGGTGTGTGTGTCTTGTCTTTTTTTGGGTATTTTTTTAGTGGTAGTACTACAGGTACCAGCGGGCCCGTTTTTCCGCCGCATGCTGGTACTTGTGGTTCTCCAAGTACCAGCATGCGGGGGAGGCTTGCTGGGCCTTGTAGTACTGCTACTAAAAACAATATCTTTTATTTTACAACAAAGGCTATCAGCCCTCCCATCCGCAGCCCATTGGATGGGGGGGGGACAGCCTCGGGCTTCACCCCTGGCCCTTGGGTGGCTGGGGGGGGGGGGGACCCCTTGATTGAAGGGGTCCCCACTCCCCCAGGGTACCCCGGCCAGGGGTGACTAGTTGGATTTTTGATGCCACGGCCGCAGGGCGCTGTATAAAAGTGACCCCCGGCTGTGGCATTATCTGTCCAGCTAGTGGAGCCCGGTGCTGGTTTTAAAAATACGGGGGACCCCTACTCTTTTTGTCCCCCGTATTTTTGGGACCAGGACCAGGCGCAGAGCCCGATGCTGGTTGCTTAAATATGGGGGAACCCCTGTCATTTTTTTCCCCATATTTCTGCAACCAGGATCGGCTCAAAGAGCCCGAGGCTGGTTATGCTTAGGAGGGGGGACCCCACGCAATTTTTTTAGCAAAAATAAGCACTTTCACACCCCTTCCCACTGATATACATGCACGGATCTCATGGATCCCTGCATGCATCTCAAATCACGGATAAAAAAAGCAGGTCTGTTTTTTTTTAGGACTTTTTTACGAGTTGTAATTTTTCACGGCAGTGTTTTGTGTTTTTTTGCTTTGCACTTCTTAGTAAATGACCGAGATTCATACTTAAACAGCCGCGTTTTGACCGATGGTGTATTCATTCGTAATTTTTTACCTGAACTAGCAAAAAATTACGAATGCCCTCATCACTGCCGTGATTAGTGTTTAGTAAATGACCGAGATTTACCGAGATGACACTTTGATGAAAAAACGGCATCTCGGTCAAAATCGTGAGCTTAGTAAATATACCCCAATGTATCAATTATACTCAGATATACTGCTCAACAGCTTCCCAGACTCATACTGGAACATATGAATGAGTGTTAATTTTGTTATACTTCTGTCCATAAGTCCGTTAGTCTGATTGATGAGACATGTGTTAGTAATATTAAGTAAACTGCATCCTTACTCCCAGCTGGTTAGCGGTATTAAGGTAATTAATGCAAAGCTGATAAATAATAGTCACTGTGCTGCAGCAATCTCTAAATAAAAATGTAGGAATACCATACATGCGCCTCCGTTTAATCACGGTGCAGGTGATGTTCCTCCTGGCTACTTTCTCATAGATAGCCTTTTATGGAGTGGATTCAACCATATGCTTTAACCACGGAAAAAAAGCTTTACCCTCCTGGCCGGTGCTCGTTTCCTCGACCTTATCCGGAGTCCGTAAGCAGATGAATGAACCAGCGTTCCCCTCCTGCAGGGGTGCGATACAGCCGACCAGCTGATATGTTTCGGTCCGCTGTAGTCTGTGGTCTGTAACCGGAGGTGCTGACAGACGCGTTTCCCCACCTACTACCAAGCATCGGTGGCTTCCTCAGTGTCAATGGCCATTTTTCCAATGATTTTCCTACTGCACATGCACAAAATGCAGGGAAAAAATTGCCGAAGTCAAAAATATTACATACACACTCCAAACAGATGGGTCTCTGTTCATGCGTGTTGCGCATATACGGTAGCATACGCATTCACACAGAGTAGCCACAAAGACATATACAACATATTCATACAACACATAGACAAAACATGTTTTGCATCATTATGTATTAAATTATATAATAGAGTTTAACATCAGATATTTATGTATTATTGGAACGGAACAAGATAAACATGTCATGCTTGGTGTCAAAATGATCAGGGGAATGAGTGTGTTAATTTGACAGCTATGGGTAGATTGTAGCACATTGCAATGATTAGTTATGATTAAATGTATGAATATTAAGCCACAATTCTAAAGTGAACAAAGACAGCATGTGTGCAGAAAGAAACCAGTGGCTAACACCTATAATTACATCATCAAATCAGACATTGCTTGCATATGAACTGACCAATAACACATCATGAACAAGAGATCTCCCTCCCCTGGACCAATAACAGAAGACTCAGTCCCAGACATGTACTTCCCCCAATACACAGTATATAGGTATTTCCCCTCACCCAAGAAGTTCTGTTTTGTTTTTCATTGCTGTTGGTGCATAATCAAAGATGGAGCGGACTGTGCATTGAGGGACAGGGTGTAGTATGCTGGCTGTAATTGATCCTTATGTAACTACAACTGCTTCTTGTGTAATTGTAACACTGTAACCATATATATACTGTACATGTGTTATATTGTATGCATACCCTTTTAATATCAAATGTATACATCTCTGAGCGTTGGACCTCAGTAATACAATGTGTGCGTGTACTTGTTTTCTCTTAAGCGATGTAGTGTTTGCTATGTACTGCGCACTTTTATTGTATATGGTAATAAGATGCGCCATGCGTCCGCAGCATATATTAACACTGGCATTTTAAATGTTTATTTAGAAATAATCAGAAATTCACAGTTCTCAACAGTGATAGAGGTATCAGGTTGGTAACTTCTATTGGCCGGTGGAAATAAAAGTAGCACTGTTTTGGAAATATTAAGTTTGAGGTGGCGAGATGACATCCAAGATGAAACAGCAGAAAGGCATTTAGTGACCCTGACCAATACAGATGGTGACAAATCTGGGGAGGATAGGTAGATTTGAGTATCATCTGCGTACAGATGATGCTGAAATCCAAAAGAGGTGATTAGTTTCCCAAGAGTTGAGGTATAGATTAAGAAAAGCAGAGGACCTAAGACCGAGCCTTGTGGTACTCCAACTGAAAGAGGTAGCGAAGAGGAGGTGGATTCAGATAAGTGAACACGGAAGGAGCGATTAGATAGGTAGGATAGGAACCAAGAGAGGACTGTGACTTTAAGACCTAGGGATTGTAGTGTTTGTATGAGAAGAAAATGGTCAACAGTGTCAAAAGCAGCAGAGGGATCTAGAACAATAAGAAGTTAGTAATTGCCTTTGGACTTTGCAGTGACTAGATCATTCACTACTTTAGTCAGTGCTGTCTCTGTGGAGTGCTGGGAATGAAAGCCTGACTGAAGTGGGTCAAATAAATTGTGTGATTTAAGAAAGTGTGTGAGGTGAATGTAGGCAAGTCTCTCAAGTAGCTTGGAGGGGCATGGGAGCTGAGAGATAGGACGGTAGTTTGAGAGAGTGTTAGGGTCAGAATTTTTTTATCAGAATGGGAGTAATCAGTGCATGCTTGAACAGTGAAGGAAAGATACCAGTAGAGAGAGAGATTACAGATGTTAGTTAAGGTTGGGATGAGCACGTTAGTTAAGGTTGGGATGAGCACAGGAGACAAAGATTTACTTACTTGTGAGGGTATAGGCTCAAGAGGAGAGGTAGTAGAGTAGCAGGCTGAGAAGAGTGTTGACACTTCATCTACACTTGTGGGATCAAATGAGGAGAGAGTGCCAGAGGGTTCAGGAAGAGAATTGAGCAGGTCACTGGCTAAGGAAGAGCATACCATTTCATCTCGGATCTCATCAATCTTGTCCTTGAAGTAGGAAGCAAGATCTTGTGCCTTGATAGTGGCTGGTGGGTTGGGTGAGGGAGGGTTCAGAAGTGATTTAAATGTATTAAAAAGTCATTTGGGATTAGATGCTTGAGCAGAGATGCGAGTTTGGAAATATATTTGTTTGTTTGGCAGAGTCCAGGGCATTATGATAAGAGTGGTAGACAGTCTTATATGTGAGAAAGTCGCTAGGAAAGTTTGTAAACTCCACTAGGGCAATCACTAAATAGGGGGATACCCTGTGCCCCTGTGGGCCAGTTCAACCCTGCATAATTCCACATGGTAATGCCCATAATTTCACACAGTAATGCACCTTACACATACGCCCCACATTAGTAATGCCCATAATACACATAATGCCGCACAATAATGCACCTTACACATATGCCCCACATTAGGGGTGTAGTATGGTATACCGGCGCCGGGAGCCCGACCGCCAGCATACCGACAGTGTGGCGAGCGCAAAGGAGCCCCTTGCAGGCTCGTTGCGCTCCCCACGCTGCGGGCACGGTGGCGCGCTACGTGCGTCACGCTATTTATTCTCCCTCCAGGGGGGTCGTGGACCCCCACGAGGGAGAATATCTGTCGGTATGCCGGGTGTCAGGATTCCGGCACCGGTATACTGTGCACCGGGATCCCGGCATTCGGCATACAGAAGAGACCACCCCCAATTAGTAATGCTAGTAACTTTTTTTTATAAAACTTACTTTTGCTTGCTGGCAAGCTTGCAGTGTGCGTGCCCATGCAGCTCCCTTGATCCGTGACTGCATTTTGTGAGATGGGGTGTCAGGATGAGTGGGTGCGTGTTTGCACTCGCACTCGTTAAATGGCACTCGTGCAAGGGATGTGACCTCACAGGGTATGCCGTCCTTTGCAAGCCTCACCCTTTATTTTTGCTTACTAGTTGGACACAGATACTGCCAGATACTGCCATACCTGCTGGTTATACAAAAGACCAGTATCAAACATGTAGCAACTGTCCATTCTCTTCACTGTTCAGTGTGTTTGCTGGTGTCTGTTACTCCCACCAACAGCATGCCCTTTATTTTATACTGCGGGAGAGATATGCTCTGTTCTCCAATCTGACACATCCGAAAGTCACGCTGCACTGACCTTTCATATAGAAATAGCGCAACGCAACTTACTGACCATGTTACAGTGCTGGGGGCAGGGGAATTTTATGGCATGGACTGACTGAGAAATAAAGTGTTGGGAGAACACTGCCCATATTATGTCCCTGCAGACACCTGGGGTTTGCACAGGGATAAGGGACACACACAGGATGGCAGGGTCCCCCTCCCCCATGTGCACAAGCAGTACATAGTAACATAGTTTCTGAGGTTGAAAAGACAATTTGTCCATCGAATTCAACCTGTTAGGGATCTCCTACACTGTAATATTTTTAGGACTAATTTTAACTGTGGTAAATGTTTAGCCGTTATGTCTATTACTCTATTTTTTTTATTATTACTATGGTGCATGATTGACCCACCATAGCCCTGTATATCCTTATCCATTAGGAATTTATCTAGCCCATTCTAAAAACCAATGACTGAGGCCACCATTACTAATCTCTCAGGCAGGGAATTCCAAATACGTATTGTCCTTACTGTGAATAAATCTTTCCGTTTCTGTGTGCAAAATCTCCTCTCCTCTAACCTAAGTCGGTGTCTTCGTGTCCATTGTGATGATCTAACCAAAAACAAATCTCCTGCTACCTCTGTGTATTGTTCCCATAAGCTTGCAAGCAGGGCCTTCCTACCTCTATGTCTGTCTGTTTTTACCCAGTTTTGTTCTATTACTGTTGTTCTAATTGTAAAGCGCAATGGAATATGCTGCACTATATAAGAAACTGTTAATAAATAAATAAATAAATAAATAACAAGTCATGGGCATTCACGCATGTCGGAGGGAGTTTAAGGGACTGTCTGCATTCTATTTGACAAATGTAAACAGCAGTGTATACAAGTACTGATTGAATACATTTGGAAAGTAACAGATAGTTTGCAGACTGTCCCTCCCAGCATGAGATACTGCAGGGACATGCTTGGATGCCCATAGACATGCATGGATGCCCTAGTAAAATGCTTAGCCTGCCTATAGCTAAGGTCGGCTCTGCTTATTGACTTCAAGGAACTCCTGTATTCTATCCCTTAAAATACCTTCCAGTACTTTTCACACTATAGATGTAAGACTTACTGGTCTCTAATTACCCAGTTCATATTTACTTCCCTTTTTAAATACCGGCACTATTTATTATTAATTTCCTTTATTTATATGGCGCCACAAGGGTTGCGCAGCGCCCAATTACAGAGTACATAAACAAATAATCAAACAGGAAAACAGCAACTTACAGTTGATGACAGTATAGGACAAGTACAGGGTAAATAAACATAGTTACATCCACTGGAATAAGTATCAGGTGGCAGAATACTGCTGGATTTGGAGCAGTTGAAGATTATTAATGTAAGAAAGGATAAGCATATGAGGGAAGAGGGCCCTGCTCGTGAGAGCTTACATTCTAAAGGGGAAGGGTAGACAGACAGGGGTGACACAGATGGGGTACATAGAGAGCATAGAACAGAGGGGTAGGATGAGATTTGGCTGGGTTTGGTGAAGAAGTGGGTCTTGAGAGCCCGTTTGAAGTTTTGTAGAGAGGTGGAGAGTCTGAGGGGGAGAGGTAGGGAATTCCAGAGAAGTGGTGCAGCACGTGAAAAATCTTGGAGGAAGGAGTGGGAGGAAGTAATCCGTAGGCAGGAGAGTTGGCGTGCATTAGCAGAGTGGTGGGGGGAGTGTAAAGGGAGATAAGGTCAGAGATGTAGATGAGAGAGGAGTGGGTGAGGGCTTTGTAAGCACGTGTGAAGCTTGAAATGGTTTCTGAAAGGGAAGGGGAGCCAGTGAAGGTCTAGTAAGAGAGGAGAGGTGGACGTAGTGCGTTTGGTGAGGAAGATGAGCTGGGCAGCAGCATTGAGGATAGATTGGAGTGGAGAGAGGTATTTGTCAGGAATGCCAGTCACAAGGAGATTACAGTAGTCCAGTCTGGAGATGACCAGTGAGTGGATAAGAGTCTTAGTAGCATCCTGGGTCAGAAAGGGTCTGATCCTGGAAATATTTTTTAGATGAAAACGGCAGGTTTGTGAGAGGTGCTGAATGTGTGGTTTGAAGGAGAGGGAGGAGTCAAGGATTACTCCAAGACAGCGCACTTGGGGGCTAGAGGAGATAGTAGTGCCATCAATAGATAATGAGATTGTAGGAGGTGAGGTTATGCTGGAGGGAGGGAAGATGATCAGCTCGGTCTTAGACATGTTAAGTTTAAGAAAGCGCTGGGACTTCCAGGAAGAGGTAGCAGAGAGACAATTGGAGATACGAGTGAGGAGAGCAGGGGAGAGGTCTGGAGAGGAAAGATAGATTTGGGTGTCATCAGCATAGAGATGATATTGGAAACCAAAATAACTAATGAGCTTACCTAGTGAGGACGTGTAGAGAGAGAGAAGAGAAGAGGACCAAGGACAGAACCTTGGGGTACCCCTACAGTTAGTGGAAGTGAGGGGGAGGTGGAGTCATGAGAGGAGACAGAGAATGAACAGTCAGAAAGGTAGGAGGACAGCCAAGAGAGGGCAGTGTCACGCAGACCAATAGAGTGAAGGATTTGCAGTAGGAGAGGATGGTCCACAGTGTCAAAAGCAGCAGAGAGATCAAGTAGAATAAGTATAGAGAAGTCTCCCTTAGATTTAGCAGCATGGAGGTCATTGCATACTTTTGTAAGGGCAGTTTCAGTGGAGTGGAGAGGACGGAAGCCAGACTGGAATGGGTCAAGCAGTGAGTGTGAGGAAAGAAAGAAAGGAAGTAAGGCGGTTGTAGACAATACGCTGAAGGAGTTTGGAGGCAAAGGGAGGAGAGAGATGAGTCGGTAGTTGGAGAGAGCGTTTGGATCAAGGGTAAGTTTTTTATGAATAGGAGAGATGAGTGCATGCTTGAAGGCAGAGGGGATAGTGCCTGATGAGAGGGAGAGATTGTGAAGGTGTGAAAGATGGGAACAAGCAGGAGAGAGGTAGCAGAGGAGGTGGGAGGGGATAGGGTCAAGTGGGGAGGTGGTGAGGGGACAGGAACAAATGAGGGCCATGACTTCCTCTCCAGATGCATGGGAGAAAGATGTCAGAGTAGGTGCGAGGGATGGGGAGGGTTGGTAAGGGATGGGAGAAGGCTGGTTACTGATGGTCTGGTGTGATGTGATGTCCTGACTTATGGAGTCAATTTTGGATGTGAAGTAATTGCAAAGTCAAGAGCAGAGAGTGAGGAAGGGAGACGAGGTGGAGGTGGGCAGAGGAGTGAATTGAGAGTGGCAAAGAGGCGCCGGGGGTTGGAAGATGGGAGGAGATGAGGTTCTTGTAGTATGACTGTTTAGCAAGAGAAAGGGCAGCACTGAAGGATGAGAGCATAAGTTTGAAATGGAGGAAGTCAGCCTTAGAGCGTGATTTCCTCCAGTGTCGCTCAGCAGTACGTGAGCATTTTTGCAGATATCTGGTGCATTTGGTGTGCCAGGGTTGAGGTGTTAATTTGCGACGGTGAATAGTGGTTGGTGGAGCAACAGAGTCAAGAGCAGAAGTAAGGGATGCATTGTATGTGGAAGTGGCTTGGTCAGGGCATGAGAGAGAGAGAATAGGAGAGAGAAGTGAGTCAAACAGGGAGGAAAGGAATGTGGTGTCAATAGTTTCAATGTTACGCTTAGTGATGGTAGTCCTAGGAGGTAGAGATGGGGAAGTCGAGAGAGATAGGTTAAAGGAGAGCAGGTGGTGGTCAGAGAGGGGAAATGGGGAGTTGGAAAAATCTGAAATATCACAGCGGTGAGTGAAGACCAGATCCAGTGAGCTCCCATTCACATGGGAGGGTGAGGAGGTCCACTGGGAGAGACCAAGTGAAGAGGTGAGATTAAGCAGTTTAGAGGCAGGGGATTGTGTGGGGATGTCAACAGAGCCGGATTAAGGGAGGAGCCCTGGGGATATGCACCACATTAGGATTACATGATAGCAGTCAATCAGCCAGCACCGCGGGATAAGGAACGAAGCTGACTGACGATGACGAGATGCTGCTGGGCAGAGCTGCACACTTGTGCTCAGAGGCCGGGCCGACTGAAGAGGTGGGCGGCAGGTGGAGTTCGGAGAGGGACAGAGAATGAAGTGAACTACTGGAAGACTCAGGGGAGTATGCTACGTACAGGACGTACCAGTGACAGAGTGGCCCGCTGGTGCTGGTGATCATGGCTGCAGCCTGCTTCTTCTCACTAACTGGCAGTCTCAGATGGCTGCCTGGGCACACTGGAGCTGGGATCATCAGCACCAGATGGTCCCTCTGTGGTTTTCTCATTAGAACTAGGTTTAATATAGGGGTTGTATGCCTCCTCTCATGCTCAGTCCTGACTCCTCCACGAGTTGCCCCGCCCCCAGGTCTCCTGTAGCTCTTATTTTCTCTCCCGGCTGCCCTGCCTGTGCTAGACACAGGCACTCGGATGCAAAAAGTTCCTCAGCTGTGCCTCTGTTCCAAGCCCCCCCAGGCCTGTCTCTGCCCCCCTCCTACTCCATGTATGTCTTTGCCCCCCTCCTACTCCATGTGTGTCTCTTCCCCCCCACTCCATGTGTGTCTCTGCCCCTCTACTACTCCATGTGTGTCTCTGTCCCTCTCCTACTCCATGTGTGTCTCTGCCCCCCCCCCCACACTCCATGTGTGTCTCTGCCCCTCTACTACTCCATGTGTGTCTCTGCCCCTCTCCTACTCCATGTGTGTCTCTGTGCCCCCCCCCACTCCATGTGTGTCTCTGCCTCCCTACTACACCATGTGTGTCTCTGCCCATCTACTACATGTGTGTCTCTGCCCCCTTCCTAATCCATGTGTGTCTCTGCCCCCCTACTACACCATGTGTGTCTCTGCCCCCCTACTCCATGTGTGCCTGTGCTCACCTTCCTACTCCATGTGTCTCTCTGCCCACCTTCCTACTTCATGTGTGCCTCTGCTCACCTTCCTACTCCATGTGCCTCTCTGCTCGCCTTCCTACTCCATGTGTCTCTCTGCTCACCTTCCTACTCCATGTGTGCCTCTGCTCACCTTCCTACTCCATGTGTCTCTCTGCTCGCCTTCCTACTCCATGTGTGCCTCTGCTCACCTTCCTACTCCATGTGTCTCTCTGCTCGCCTTCCTACTCCATGCTCCTACTCTGCTCACCCACCTATCCACACCTTTGCCACATTTTTCACCAGGGCCTTTGTCCCCTCAATATGTGTTTCTGATACTTCCCCCCCTCTGTGCCTATGCCCCCTTTGCCATATGTACCTCTGCTACAATCTCCATTTACCCCTACTCCGTCTATGTATACCTCTGCCCCTTTCCCCATCTGTAGCTCTGCTACCTCCTCCTGTGCGTCTGCCATCTGCACCTCCCTATGGGTGGTGGCTGACATCAGAAGTGGCGAAGACCAACAGAAAAAGACTGTGCCGCGCCACATAAATTATCTTAAGGATGGCAGGTAAGCACAATTTCCACTGGTATTGGTTTTATATTTCTATTTTATATTTGTGTATGTGTGTGTATGCAGTGTGTATATGCGTGTGTATGTATATTATATATATAGAGAGAGAGAGAGAGAAATACCAGATGATCTCCCAGCCAGGGAAATGAAGACACGCCACTGCAGGACTTTATAGTAGATAAAGGTTTATTGTCAACGTTTCGGGATCCGCAATCCGGTCGTCACCTGACAACTGGATTGCGGATCCCGAAACATTGACAATAAACCTTTATCTACTATAAAGTCCTGCAGTGCCGTGTCTTCATTTCCCTGGCTGGGAGATCATCTGGTGTTTATACATTTCTACAAGGGCACGCAGACAGTTGCATCAGTATTGTGAGTGCCGATCTAGCTGCTTCTCTCTCTCTCTCTCTCTGTGTCTCTCTCTCTCTCTCTCTCTCTCTATCTCTCTCTCTCTATATATATATATATATATATATATGCAAAAGTCAGTGAATGGCACTCCAAACTCACTCCCAATCCTCAATGCCCGGGCGCCCGCAGGGATTTCAGATAGAACAGCAGGTGGGTATGCGGCACTCATAGGTCTTATATATTACAGCAAAGCCGTTGAAAAGATCAGCGGAATGCTGTTTGAGCTGGTCAACGTTTCATTTTAATCTCTTAAAATTTCGTCCGTTCGCACCACATTCACCATTGAATGATTTGTCTACTGTGTGCAGTGTGCGCAGCCCAGGACTTACTCCCCCAGGGCGATGAGAACATGCTGATGGGGCCAGAGCTGACGTCACACACCCTCCCTGAAAATGATTGGGAACGCCTGCGTTTACCCCGACACACCCAGAAAACGGCCAGTTACCACCCACAAATGGCCTCTTCCTGTCAATCAGCATGCAAATGGCTGTCGCTGACTGGCGAAGCCGGTTGTTGTTTGCCGACGCACGTGCGCATTGCGGTGCATATACATGCGCAGTCTATTGCTGATCACCCGCTGTGCGAAAACGCACAGCAGCGATCAGGTCTGAATCACCCCCATAGTGCAGTATCTTTTAAAACACATATAGCTTTACTTCAATTTTGCACGTACACATAAAGAGTTAAAGTGGGCTTCTCATAATGGAGGTTATTCATCCAGGGCACAATGGGTTAGCCTCAGTCATTAGTGGCAGCGGGCTTCTCCCGACACACGTCCGGCTCTTTGCACAGCCTGCGTATCTTGCGCTCGACTCCCAGCTTCCAACTTCCAATTCTCCACTGCTAATCGCTGTAACATAGAGGTCACTTTGCCTGTGTCTCTCCCCAAATGTGTTTCAGCCTTAGCCTTCATCAGTGGGAAGCCTGAAGAAGGCTAAATGTGAAATGCGTTGACGTCGGCAGCAGAAGGTGGTCATAATTTTGTGACTCGACTATATATATATATATATATATATACAGGGCCGGACTGGCCATCTGGCACTTCTGGCAAATGCCAGAAGGGCCGATGGCCACGTGGGCCGGTCCAGCGCTCACTGAGACACGCTGCCGCTCAGTCCGGCGGCAGCGTGTCTCAGCTGTCAGGGGAGGAGAGCGCGCCAGCGCGGCTATGTCTCTGGCGGCGTATACTGGACTTCAAACCAGCCGCCTGTTCGTGAGCCAATCAGAGCTCGCAGACCGGTAGCCAATCAGGAGCCGGCGCTGCCGGTCCGCGAGCTCTGATTGGCTGCCAGCAGAGAGAGCAGCAGGAGAAGTAGTGTCAGAGGGTGTAATCCAAGTTTCAGTAATGGCTAGTAGGTGTAGGGGGTTGGAAATGAAAAGGTCATGAGTGGGGACCAGTTTGTTACAAACAGATCTGGCATTCCAGAGGGCACAGGATAGAGGGTATGAGTTTGTGGGAGAGATGTGAATGAGATTATCAGGGTTGCTGTAGCGATGAGGTGAGATTAATTTTGAGGGCAGGGATGATGAGAGAGTAGTGATGGTACAGGTGCCTGAGCTAGGAGGGGAACTCCAGGAGGTGGGCAGGGAGGGAGGTCAGTGTGATGTGGATGTGGGGAGGTGACAGGGAAGGGAGAGAGGGAGCAGGGCTGAGTTGTGGAGTAGCAGAACCATGGGGCAGAGGTGAATGAAAGTGGGGTAACAGGAAAGTAGGGGGAAGGAAACAGAGGGATGGATGGGGTGACAGAGGAGGAGGTGTAGGAGACTAGGGTGGAAGGATAAAGATACTTTATTAGGTAGACACTGAGTGATGTGGGGAGTATAAGGAAGCCTTGACATAGTGTTAAGTAGGTAAATAGGTTGAGGGAAAGTGGAAGTAGGTGAGAAAAGCAGTGCAGGCTCAATGGGTGTAGATTTGGTATGAAATGAGTCAAAAGCATAGATAAAGTGGGTGCAGAAATGTATTTGGAATGTAAGAAATGAAAGGATTGTGAGAGGGTTAAGAAGCAATGGTAATTCTGTTTGATTTTTTTAAGTGTTTGTAGATGAGATGAACTCACAATTGTCCCAAAGAAGATCTTTGTGATCCTGATTATGGATGGAAACTTGATCTTACATATGTTCCTTTCTGCAAATGGGTTGCATAGTGTTCACAGAGTGAAAGTTGGAGGGTGATAATTTTGCATATACAGTTGATATTGATAAGTAGTTCATCTGTTGTTGTTTGTGTTGTTTGAGGTTTTCTTTCAGTTTTTCATCCAGTTGAAGTCCAGGCTAAGTCCAGGCTTTGATATTAAAATTATATATCTACTCCCTTTGAGCCTACTCCCTTTGAGTCCTACACCCTGGATCAATCAGCCAGGCTTACAGACCCTCCAACATGACCCGCCCCACTAGGTACAAAATGCTCTGTTCCTGGACTTCCCTCTTAATTTATGATTTCCATCACCTGTGGTGAACTAGTTAAATGATAAGAAAGCTGTTTCTTCACAGGTGATGGCAATAATAAATTAAGAGGGAAGTCCAGAAACAGAGCATTTTGTACCTAGTGGGGCGGGTCATGTTGGAGGGTCTGGGCTTAATCAGCCAACTATACTCTAATATGAACTAACATTAACATGTGTAAGGTATAGGTTCACTGATTAAAACCCCACCCATTGCCCAACACCCACTGGTGGGCAATAAAAGCTAAAACAAACAAATAATGATATGGAAGGAGGACATTCCAAATTCTCCAAATATCTAACAATTAAACAGCCTAAATTCTGCATATAACAATAACTCCAGATTACCTAAGCAAAACAGACACTGCAGTCTATAGTATCCTAGTTCAATGTGCAGCTGCTGAGAGTTGTAGTAATTGTTTTGATTACCTAAGCAAAACAGACACTGCAGGCTATAGTATCCTAGTTCACTGTGCAGCTGCTGAGAGTTGTTGTAATTGTTTTGATTACCTAAGCAAAACAGACACTGCAGGCTATAGTATCTTAGTTCACTGTGCAGCTGCTGAGAGTTATAGTAATTGTTTTGATTACCTGTAGGTGAGAGAATAAGATGTTAGGGGGAGATCGCAGTCCAGGCTTTGATATTAAAATTTATATCTACTTTCTTTGAGCCTACTACCTTTGAGTCCTACACCCTGGATCATTCAGCCAGGCTTAATCAGCCAACTATACTCTAATATGAACACTACTTCTGCTATATGCCAGTCTTTGGGAACCATGCTTGATGTAAGTGAGTAATTAAAAATCAAATATAGGGGTCTTGCTAGTTGGGAGTGTAGCACCATGAGAACCCTCGGGTGTATTCCGTTGGGACCAGGTGACATATTGAATAACGTCATAAATGCATGAGTGCTTGCTATATTGTACCACCATAAGGGGCATTTGTACCATGTTTTTGTGCAGAATTTACAAACATTTTGTGCTACTTTAAAAAAACTGCCCATGTTTACTTCTTCTGTATGACTCTTCATTTATCTGGAAGTGTATTTGAGACCAAAGAAAATAAAATGGAGTACACAGTAGAGACACATATAGTAAAAATAGTCCTGATGTAAATCTCATGATTCATTTAATACATAAATTAGGCTAAACAGAAGAATATGGAGAATTGGGCTGAGAGTGATTCAGCAGAGTCAGCTCCCATACCTGGAAGCAGGTATACACCTAAGATACGTAACATGAAGTGCGCAGAAGGAAGTATTTATGTTCATAAATTAACTTTAAATAACTAAAAACATCATACAGTCATTGGCCCTGATTCATGTTTGTAAGTAAAGTAAATTTGTGTCTGGAACAAACCATTTTGCCATGCAAGGGGAGCAATATATTAATATTTTTTCTGTGCAGGGTAAATACTGGCTGCTTTTCCATGTAGTCCACAAATGTTAGACAGCTTTATTTTCACACTGCTATATAGATTTCAGTTTGAACTCACCCCATCAATCTCTCTGCACATGTTACATCAGCCCCACCTGCAGTGTAACATGGTTTTGCCCAGTTACTTGCTTTTTTTGCTTTACTTACTGTAAAAACATGAATCAGGCCCATTGTTGACAAAGATGCTGCAAGGCAAAATAAAATAAACCCATTTCCCTCCAGTATATGTGATCAGTAATCCAATTTATTTTATACATTAAAAAAAAAACTCAAAGTGCTAAATAATAACAGTTAAAAAAAGGTCCTTTTCTCCTACACGTAAGAGAAGTGAGAGCAATTTTCATGAAAATAAAGCCTGTCGTGCCACTAGGAGGATGTGACGCTGTACTGTAGAGGATGAAGTTGTTTACCTTAAACCAATGGCTGACATTTGACAAACCTGATATTATTAGGGCATCAGGTAAAGATCTACTACACCTGCTGTGCAAATTGTAGAAGGTGCACTGTCTAAACCAGAGGTTCTCAAACTCGGTCTTCGGGAGCCCACACAGTGCATGTTTTGCAGGTAACCCAGCAGGTGCACAGGTGTATTAATTACTCACTGACACATTTTAAAAGGTCCACAGGCGGAGCTAATTATTTCACTTGCGATTCTGTGAGGAGACCTGCAAAACATGCACTGTGTGGGCCCCCGAGGACCGAGTTTGAGAACCTCTGGTCTAAACTCTATTAAGCTGATTCTGAGTGAGAACAAAGAAAAAAAAAAAAAAAAGCAAGGTTACTCACATAGGTAAAACCACGCTGCAGGGCAGAATTAAAATGTGCAGAGAGATTTGAGAGAGACGTATCCAAACTCAAATGTAACTTGTTGGGTAAAACTAAAGCTGCCCAGCATTGTGAGCTACATGCACAAGCAGCCAGTATTTTCCCTGCATGCAAAAAAATAATGATAATATGAATGTATTTGCAACACTTACAGTGCAACATGGTTTGATCCACATCCAGATGCAAAGTTCCTTTTTTTATTTGTTCACAACTCTAATCAGCCCCCATGTGTCCTGTTTTATGGCTCTACTACAGTTCCCAAACTCTGTCCTCAAGGCACCCTAATGCGCCCTACACACTGGGCGATAACACTGCAAGATATGAACGATCTCGTTCATTAATGAACGAGATACCGTTCATATCTTTCAGTGTGGAGGCACCAGCGATGAACGATGCACGGCCCCACGCTCGTTCATCGCTGGTGGCCCGTCGCCTGTGCATGCAGGCCAATATGGACAATCTCGTCCATATTTGCCTGCATTGCTATGGAGCCGTGTAACGGGGGGAGTGAAGAAACTTCACTCCCCCCGTCACTTCTCCCCCCGCCGCCGGGTCGCCCGTCTGCCGTATCGGCGGTCGGGCAGCTCGGCGGCGTATCGCCGTGTCTGTAGGGCCCATTACAGTCCAGGTTTTAAGAATATGCATGTCTGAGCACAGAAGGTTATATGAAAGTGAGTGGGGTACAATTAAATCACCAGTGCACAAGCATAGATATCCTTCAAACCTAGACTGTTGAGGTGCCTTGAGGACCCAGTGTGGGAAGGTGTAGTATGGTTTGTCATCAGTTATCAGGTCATCACTAGCATGTCGACATGGGCGTACTGTCAACATGCAGCATGTCAACAGTGACAATGTCAACATTAATTATGTCTGCCCGGAACTGTCAACAAACCGACCCTGGTAGTATAGCGGTGTCTTACCTTCTCTCAGCTCCAGCATCTCCTTGCAGGTCCTGGCAATCATGTGAGGATCATGTGAGAGGAGCAGCGTTTCGAAGAGTGTTTCTCCTCCTACCTCTAACCTTCCCTCTAGTCAGTGGCATCACTACGGGTGTGCGGGCCGCACCTGCCAAGGGGTGACACTAAAATGCTGGCTCCCCCTCGGTGACAGGAGCCAAGTACTACACTGTAACACTAAGTGCTGCACTCAGCTCCTGTCACAGTGTTGGAGCCGGCACTGCAGTCAGACAGTCTCTGGGGGCAACCCAGTATCTCCAGGACCCACGGAGTGATGAAAACGGGGTTCGGGCCACGAGGCCATGCCCCTTCTCGTTTGGCTATGCCCACAAAGCACAGTGACACCCCTGCCTTTAGTACCTAACCCTACCCCCCCTCCCATCCCCACAGTCTAACCCTAACCTCTCCCTGCTGTCCAACCCAAACCCTCCCGTCGGCGCCTAAACCTAATCGTCTACATTTCACATGGCAACATTTCAGATATTGACATTGGGGGTCATTCCGAGTTGTTCACTCGTTATTTTTTTGTCGCAATGGAGCGAATAGTTGCTAATGCGCATGCGCAATGTCCGCAGTGCAACTGCGCCAAGTAAATTTGCTATGCAGTTAGGAATTTTACTCACGGCATTACGAGGTTTTTTCTTCGTTCTGGTGATCGTAATGTGATTGACAGGAAGTGGGTGTTTCTGGGCGGAAACTGCCCGTTTTATGGGTGTGTGCGAAAAAACGCTACCGTTTCTGGGAAAAAAGCGGGAGTGGCTGGAGAAACGGAGGAGTGTCTGGGCGAACGCTGGGTGTGTTTGTGACGTCAAACCAGGAACGACAAGCACTGAACTGATCGCACTGGCAGAGTAAGTCTCAAGCTACTCAGAAACTGCACAGAGAAGTCTTTTCGCAATATTGCGAATCTTTCGTTCGCAATTTTGATAAGCTAAGATTCACTCCCAGTAGGCGGCGGCTTAGCGTGTGCAAAGCTGCTAAAAGCAGCTTGCGAGCGAACAACTCGGAATGACCACCATTGTGTACCTGCTGACAGTTTGAGGATGTCGATCTAGTGCCTGTTGACAGCTTGAACCATGTTAATGTTCTGATGTCGACATTGTGGTGTCGACATTATGGGGGTCATTCCGAGTTGTTCGCTCGCAAGCTGCTTTTAGCAGCTTTGCACACGCTAAGCCGCCGCCTACTGGGAGTGAATCTTAGCTTCTTAAAATTGCGAACGAAAGATTCGCAATGTTGCGATAAGACATCTCTGTGCAGTTTCTGAGTAACTCGAAACTTACTCTGCATCTGCGATCAGTTCAGTGCTTGTCGTTCCTGGTTTGACGTCACAAACACACCCAGCGTTCGCCCAGACACTCCTCTGTTTCTCCAGCCACTCCCGCGTTTTTCCCAGAAACGGTAGCGTTTTTTCACACACACCCATAAAACGGCCTGTTTCCGCCCAGAAACACCCACTTCCTGTCAATCACATTACGATCACCAGAACGAAGAAAAAGCCGTGAGTAAAATTCCTAACTGCATAGCAAATTTACTTGTCGCAGTGCGAACATTGCGCATGCGCACTAAGCGGAAAATCGCTGCGATGCGAAGAAATTTGCCGAGCGAACAACTCGGAATGACCCCCTATGAACGTCGGCATGGTTACTGTTGACCATTCAAACAGTTACCATTTAGAACCCACTGTTCTAAGCCCTAAAGATAAAAAATGAAGGAAGTGTAACTGTGCAGTGTTCTTCTAATTTATTAATGTACAATGACATCTGTCACAACCGCGGGTGGTCTTCAGTATGCCGAATGTCGGGATCCCGGCGCACAGTATACCGGCGCCGGAATCCCGGCACCCGGCATACCGACAGCCATTCTCCCTCGTGGGGGTCCTCGACCCCCCTGGAGGGAGAATAAAATAGTGTGGCGCGCGTAGCGCCACCGTGCCCGCAGCGTGGCAAGCGCAGCGAGCCTGCAAGGGGCTCCTTAGCGCTCGCCACGCTGTCGGTATGCCGGCAGTCGGGCGCCGGTATGCTGGTCGCCGGGAGCCCGAGCGCCGGCATACCATACTACACCCACAACCGCTAGGCACATTCCTCCAAGGCAAACATGCAGATTCAACATGTATAGTTGCCAAACCAAGGTTCCGCATGTATCAATTATCTAGGTGAGGTGGCATAAACACTAAACTGTCAGCCCATCAGTATGGTTCTAGGTGACCACACATCAAGTACTCAGTATCAGTTCTAGTCATATTTACAAGAGATATTTATTACCCTGTACAATGTGTTCATTTCATGTAGTGTTTCTGAGGATAATCTTATGACTGTTTATAAGCGCAGAACGTAGAAACAAAGACATGCAAGGACTGCATTGACTACGACTCACACAATGCAGAGGAGGCAATGCCCGTTACATTCAGGAGCCGCAGGGGTGAAATGTCCTGGTGGGGGCACTAAGTGCCAGTCACAACACTGAGATTATTCCATCCCCCTCTATGCCTTCTATGCCTTTCAGCTTCCCTGCAGGCAGCACTTTGGGGAGGCAGATCCCATAAAAGAACTGTATGAAAATTATAATATGAAGTCCATAGTATGTCCATGCAGCCGTGATTAGTCAGAGAGCGATGTTCAGCTCTAGCACCTTGTAATGGAGCAGGCATGTATTGTTGTATAATATGATTTTATGATATAGGGATGGATGTGCTAAGCCCTAAAAGCAATAAAGTGGCGGCCAATCAGCTCCTAACCGCCATGTCACAGGCCCTGGTTGAAAAATGACAGGAGCTGGTTGGTTAGTAGTTTATCACTCTCCACATTATCACTTTTCACGACTTAGGGGTCTATTTACTAAGCCTTGGATGGAGATAAAGTCGACAGAGATAAAGTACCAGCCAATTGGCTCCTCACTGACATGCCACAGGCTGTGTTAGGAGCTGGTTGGCTGGTACTTTATCTCCATCCCTTTTATCTCCGTCCAAGGCTTAGTAAATAGAACCTTTAGTACATCTGGCCCTCAGTCTTGAAAAACCCAGGCCTCTAGCTAACATGCAAGCTTCTGAATAGCATGGCGGCTCGCAGAGAAGCACTGGGACCCATGATGAAATCAGTACCCCAGTGTTCATGCATTCCAAATAGTAGGTTATCCTATGGAGGGCTAGTTACACATCTGTGCTAGGGACGTGCGGTGAGCTAAATGGCTCAGGAGGCACTGGCTAACCCCAGAGCCAGATTTACATGCAATATATGAGCCAAAGGGTACATCTGGGCATTATACACAGGTGCAGCATTATAAACTCCTGGAAATCTGGTGAGTTTGGATTAGAGATGTGTGGAAAGGATACACAGGTGAGGCACTGCCTCCCCTGACATATTCTGTGCATAGATGGTGTGAATGCAGTTGAGACAGAATGGTTATTCTGTTAATGATATGAGACCCCAGGCCACCTGTTGGCTACTACTGGTTAGGTGATATCATATATTTGGTTTTGCTGCTTGGTTTAAGTAGTCCAGCCATTTATTAACAGGTGTCAGGAGATAAGAGCATGCATCTATCCCCCACAGTATTATAATTTTCTCTGGAATATAATGCAAGGTAACTGTCAGTGAAGAAATGCAGAGGAGACACCAGTTGGGAAGTACCATTTTCTTGTGTTTCTGCTTGTACCAACAACAATATACACAACTCTGAGTGATGGTGGAAAGCAGGGTCAGACTGGCCTACAGGGGCACAGGGGGAAACCCCCAGTGGGCCCTACTCCTCTCTAGGGTTCAGGTTCCAGGCTATGCACTAATTCAGGCCTGGCCAACCTGTGGCTCTCCAGATGTTGTGAAACTACACATCCCAGCATGCCCTGCCACAGTTTTAGCATTCCCTCATAGCAAAACTGTGGCAAAGCATGATGGGACTTGTAGTTTTACAACAGCTGGAGAGCCACAGGTTGGCCAGGCCTGCACTAATTATACATATGTTACATTATACTGCACACGACTATGGTGTATTTTCTGCAGTGCATTTCTGGTATTAATCTGGTACATTATCGTGCAGGCACTATGAGTACTTACTATATATATTTATCAAGGGGCCTAATGGCTAGGAAAACCAATGTGGTGACTGACCACAGCCCCTCTGGAGACTGGCCACGCACCCTAGCATGGGCCCCTACCATTGCATTCCCCTGGTGGGCCCTTCATGCCCCAGTCTAACACTGGTGTAAAGTAAGTCATGACTGAAAAGCACAGAAGGAAGCCAAAAAGATGTATCTAGGAATAGACGTTGGAGACTGTGTCAAAACCAATACATTTAAGTTATTTGTAGGTAACCACATTTGATTGTGTTCATCATGAAGGTAATAACCCCCTCTTCTCTTGTAATGACATCATACGTGCCACTGCCGGCACTCTGACATCAACGTACATGCCTACCCTCTGACATCACCATTCATGCCTGCACTCTAACATCACTATACATGCATGTATTCTGACATCACTATACATGCCTGTCCTCTGACATCACCATACATACATGTATGTACTCTGACATCGCCATACATGCCTGCCCTTTGACATCACCATACATACCTGCGCTCTGACATCACCATACATGTCAGCGCTCTGACATCACCATACATGCCAGCACTCTGACATCACCATACATGCCTGCACTCTGACATCACCATACATGCATGTACTCTGACATAACCACACATGCTTGTGTTCTGACATCATCATTCATGCCTGCTGTCTGTATTCACTACACCTGCATGTGCTGTGACATTGCCATACATACATGCACTCTGACATCACCATTTTGCATGTGCTGTGATATTGCCATACATACAGTACATGCGTTTAGCTATGACAGAGTTGGGGGGGCTTTGAAATTGAAGTATTCGGAGTATGGAAACTGAACGTAGGAACATCTGATTTGATCAGTTTGTATTTGTGTGTATATATATATATATATATATATATATAAAACAAAAAGGCAGCGATAAACCAACGGTTCGGGGTCCTTGAACCCCTTTATCAAGGACCCCGAAACGTTGGTTTATCGTGACCATTGTTTGTAATGCTTTGATCTATTACACGTTTGATTTATTCATCGACGGAGTGCTGCTGCCTTTTTGTTTTCTATTGTAATGCACCTTTTGCTGCGGAGGGCACCCGGATTTATGAAGCACACTAGAGTGCCGGGCATTCCTGTATTGTATGTATATATGTATATATATATATATATACATACATATATATATAATATTTCTCGTTGCTGAAGGTTTCATTTAATAACCAACATATATTTTAAGTAGGTTTATTATTATTATTATTATTATTATTACAGCTTAGTTAATGTAATTAGTTATAGTGATTTTTGGTTTCAACCCAGTTATTTCTTTCATTTTATAGTTTATGGGTTTTTTTCATACTGCTCTTTAATCACATCCACACTTTAGCTGTATGTAGATAATATAAGGGGCCTATACAGACATTAATAATGCATACTGCTCACAGTGGAAAGGCTCTAGCCTCCTTTTCTGTAGTTAATTCTAAGTTTTCATGTGCATTAATCACCAGTGTACAGCTCCACAGAATATGACAGCACTTTATAATTAAGATGAATTTGGCCTTTAGTATGTAGCCCATCTCTACATTACTAACTGCATCCCACCAGACAGGGTCTCTAGCACTTGACCATAAAGAGCGTCTGACCTTGGAGCGATGGGGGGGTGGGGGGTCGGTAACTGGCAGGTGATCTGTATGTAGATGACCCTCTATGATATTCACGCAGCCTATTGTGGTGTTAATTATGTATAATTGAGGCTGGTGTATGACAATAATAATTTATATTAATAAATATGAGGCCCAGCCTTCTGCTTGGGCCTACTGTTCCTTGCAGGTGTTTGCCGGTCTCTTGAGTGTCTCTTATATAGTTAATGTAGTTGCTAAGCAGGTGCTTTGAAAATACAAGAAAATATAACAGACTGGAATAAAACAAAAGGTTGTGTTTGGGTTAAACTTGCAAGCATGGAGAATTGTTTGGTTGAAGCAAGGTCTGCTTCTGCTGGGATGTCACATTTCCTGTGGTGAAGCCTGCATCGGCTGCTAATAGAGGTCTAATTGATGGGTGAAGTCCCATTTCCTCGCTCTCTCCTTTATTGCTCCATCCAGTCTGTTGAAAAATATAACCTTAATCTGATTTAGCAATTCCTCCAGGATTCAGTGCAAGCCTGCAGCACAGGAAAATCGTTATTAAAAAAGTTACCGGGGAGGCGTGGATTCACTACGCTGCCTTTTAAAATCCTACCAGGGTCCTGACATCTAACACTTTCTTTTTTTTTTATAATCATTTAAGTTGCATTATTATTAATATCATATAATATCACCCATTGTCTCTGAATACAAATGGGATCTCCAGCCTGCCTAGAGGTACACAAAGCTCACTCAGCACGGCTAGCAGTGCAGTTCATATTACTCAGTCACCGGTATAACCTGATAACATGTACATCATATTACTCACCAGCGTTATAACCTCATCATACTGTATATACCTGCTGTGTTATAGAGACTCATTCACTATGTTGCTTAAAAGGATATAGTGTTAATTTGTGTATTACACAAAAAAAGATCTTATTGGATTGTGGATTCAGTGAATAGCATTGTTTGCAAAATTGTAAATTTAATACAAATGTTTTCAAATGTGCGCCCATCAGTTATATAATAAATAAATAAATCAGTCAATATCTCAAGTGTGTTATTCTACGTGGTTAGGGGTATAACTGGTTCCTGAGTCACAATTGGTAGTTCAGGCATGTTTTATAAATTGGGTTAGTTTATTCATCATATTATATAATGAACTTTACTCTGCAACTCTATTAATAACATAATGCTAAGTGCTCTTTCTTGACAAACGGTTCTATGTACCTGAAACTTAGTTTATAATGACTTTGCAGAAACAACCATGATCAGGTTGGAAAAATGGTGCATAATAAACAAGAACTGAACAGGTTGTGCTACCTTGGGCATGGGGGGTGAATACAATCTAAATTAGTGACTGTGTGCCCACTTACCCACAACACCATCCAGAACATTTTTAATGGACAAATGTGTAGATAATGACCAACTAGAAAGAAAGACAAATATAAATGGTATATATAATAATTTCTGTCCCCTGTTCAATTTTTCCTATATTTTTGATGTATCATAAATACATATGATAGAAATTGCTAAGTGTATAATATATATTGATATTATTATTATTATTATTATTATTATTATTACAGGTTGAGTATCCCTTATCCAAAATGCTTGGGACCAGAGGTATTTTGGATATCGGATTTTTCCGTATTTTGGAATAATTGCATACCATAATGAGATATCATGGTGATGGGACCTAAATCTAAGCACAGAATGCATTTATGTTTCATATACATCGTATACACACAGCCTGAAGGTCATTTTAGCCAATATTTTTTATAACTTTGTGCCTTAAACAAAGTGTGTGTAGTACATTCACACAATTCATTTATGTTTCATATACACATTGTACACACAGCCTGAAGGTCATTTAATACAATATTTTTAATAACTTTGTGTATTAAACAAAGTTTGTGTACATTGAGCCATTAGAAAACAAAGGTTTCACTATCTCACTCTCTCTCAAAAAAGTCTGTATTTCGGAATATTCCGTATTTCAGAATATTTGGATATGGGATACTCAACCTGTATTATTATAATAATAATAATAATAATAATAATAATAATAAAAATCACCTTTTATTTATATGGCGCAACGAGGGGTCCAGAGCACCTTACAAAATATATAAACAGGTAACAGTGCAAAGAAAATAATGAAAAAGACAATCTATAAAAATACTGCAACATATACAGTCAAAACACCCACAGAAGCAGTACCAAGAGAGCCCAAAGGTTCTGTGCTGTTGTTAGTAATTGGGAGGTGATGATAGTTTGGTCAGGGAAGAAAAAAATCACAAAAGGAAAGAGGACCCTGCTCGTTAGAGCTTGCAATTTATTGATATATTGTATAACAGTTCTATAATCTCAACTATTGATGACTAAGTTATATATAATATATCTCAATGTGGGTGTTCTCTTTCAACATTCTAGTTTCTTCTTGAAAATATTTTTCATTTTTGTATAATACAGAACTACAATATAATAAAAATGATATACTAAGACCAAATAAAAGGTAAAAGAAGTTAAGAATATTATAATATATAAAATGTAATACAGATGCCTTAGAGAGCTTATACTACTGGATATTTGAATATATAGGTAAAATAAATATGTGATAGCATACTTGCTGAAATGATGATACTATATTGATCTTAATCAGGGATTTTAGATGGTAGATGGACTTTCATCAAAATATGGCATGGGTTGATGAGCAACATTTTAATTCTTTTTTGAGTGAACAGAGCTACCCTGCCATTTCCGAAAAATAAAGACAATCCAGACCTGAAGTAATTTATTATTTATTACCAGTTATTTATACAGAGCACATAATTTATTTTCCCTACCACATGTACACGCGCACACATTCACGCTAGGGTTAATTTTGTTGGGAGCCAATTAACCTACCAATATATTTTTTGATTGTGGGAGGAAACCGGAGCACCCAGAAGAAACCCACTCAAGCACGGGGAGAAAATACAAACTCCACACAACTGGAGGAGTGGTGGGAATTGAACCCATGACCTCAGTCTTGTGAGACAGTAATGCTAACCATTACACCATCCGTGCTGCTTTATATATAAAATGCTCAATATAAGTATATTTGTATTTCACTGCATAAATGATGTAGCTGGGAAACTGCTCATACATAAGTTGTCTGCAGCCTTACGAGCGGAAGAGCGTATTTGCATTGTGACGCTGGGCATTGGTGGGTAGGATGACCTGTTTGTCTGCGGCCCTTTCATCCTTGTGCCTTGAGTTAGTGATAGGGCTGTGCAGGCATTCTACGCCTATACAAACTGCATTCACTCCCCTTGATAGGCCTAATGAGGCGAAACACCATGAAGGGGATTTGAGCCAGCCACAATGATTGATGAATCTAGGGGCAAGACTGAGCCTTTTCTGGATAAAACCCCATAGATTCCCTAATAAAGGCTGGCTAGTGGAAGGGCTGGGCTTCCTGAAAAGACTAGTCGTGAACACATTAAGGCAAAACAGAAAGGGAAGGTGCTGTGTTATTATCTAATCAGTTTATCCACTGAGCCACCAGCAGCAAGAGGCAAGAGAGTGCTGGATAGGAAGTGAGGCGGGTGAATGGGGAAGTCTGTAACTCAGACAGAAACTCTAGCAGCCTTCACCCCCTCCTTCTCCAGCCCACCAGATGCCTGAGAACCCAGCATGAGACCTGGGTACAAACTCCAGGGTTCCCTGCGAGTTGGTGGCTGAGAAAGGCCTCTAGGAAATCTGAAAAGGGATGCAATGGATGGTATTATTTATTTACACAATATTGTCCCTGACAATGACACCACTGTGAGGCATGAAAAGCGCAGACTGTGCACCAGCTATTTATATAACGCGTCCGAGAGTGTGTGATGGACAGCAACCTGCGATATAAATGGAACAGATACATGGGACATGGCTAAATGTATTCATATGCTCGCAAACAATGGATAATGATTATTCAAACTTTCCTGATAACAATACATTTCACTTCACTATTTGTACATAGTATTGCTACATCTACTATATGCTTTATACTATGTGTACTTTTAATAGTACCATGATTTGTTATGCAATAAACTACTAGACTGCTCTAGGACATTCATTATTATATTATCAGCCTCATTATTATTATTTTATATCAGTATCAGAAATAATAACATTATAAAATGATAGCGTTCAGTAAAAACACAAATGCACAAGCTGTATATAGTTAAATCAGCAACAAGTTGAACTAGATTTGCAGAGTATAAACATAATTAGTATTAAAAAGACTAATAATAATTATAAAAGTAATACATGTAGGTCATGCGAAATAGCCAAATAGAATTGTTTATGCTGATGAAATGGCTGGTACAGTATTACGGTGGCATAGTTGTGTACCCCCGAGACTAAATCACCGCTGCTCTCCCCAAAGCAAGGTATAGATTCCAATTAAAGTCTGGAATTCTTTTCTGTCCATAACATGGGCAAGGAAATGTATCATAGGTACATGCAATCTTCTCGCTAGTCTGGTGATGAATAACTATCTACATATCATTCAACTATATTCACCAGAAAAAGCAGGCAGTTTGGACAGATTTAGAGCATATTATTCATGTGACATAGACTGAGCAGATTTATGCAGGAGATACTATTGTATTGGCATACAGCAGGTCTGAGGTAAAGAAGCCAGAAATAAGATATTATAAATAGAAATATTTGCTTAGACTTTTGCCTATCCCCTTTCAATGTCCCACAGGTCAGTTCGTATGACAGACAGAAAATATCCAGTTGCTGAGCTGGGTGATAGAAGTTACATGCAGCTCCTATAGAGTGTGGAGCTGCTGCAGGCCCACAGCCAGAAGCCAGCAGGCAAAATCAAACAGCCACGCTTCAAAAGGCGAGAAACAGCCACCGCTGGATCCATAACTCTAAGCCTCCAGATATGGGGTCATCTATCAATACCACCCCACTGTCATATACAACATTTGTCTTGTCCCACACTGAGCTGCTTGTGTCTGCCAGGGGGGTGACACTATAATACACGTATACAAAAGCACAATGCAAGCAATAATCTCCTGCCCAGTGTCTTTCTTCCTTTAAGTGCTCTTACACGGCTCCTTGCAGCAGGAGAGGCTTGGAGGCTGTGAGCCCATTTTGTCCTCACATGGGAGGGAGAATGTCTCTTATGAGATTACCTTCTCCAGCCTGAGCTCCAATCCCGGGAGATAAGAACACGCGCAATAAATCGCTTATTACACACATTGTGGGTACACTGAGTAAATGTCAAATGAAGAAGTACAACAGGCGCACTAGTATATGAATTCTACATTTGTGTAACACAGTAAGGCTGGCGTCATTAACCATTTCATTACCAAGCTGAAAGTAAAGTGTTGATAACTCTTCTGCACATTTGATAAAGTTATTTCATTGTTATTCATATGCAGTTATTATGCTGGTAGATTACTCTTTTTTTAATAATGTGATCTAAGTTTTTATGGTGAAATGCATATTGTTTGATCGATTTAGATTAATTTTACCTGATTTAAATTAGTCAATTGAAGTACCATTTTAACCACATAATTCTGGCTGCAAAATGACATAATTTAGTATACGTTTATGATGTATAGTAAACTGTATAAACCCTTAAAACAGAAAAATACATATACAGATAAGTTATATAAATCACTACAGTTGCTTTGCCATTGAGTACAGATATTTATAAAGGTGGATCCAATGGAATGTAAACACAAAGACGGCTTCTGTCTGTCTTTCTCTCTCTCTCATCTCTAATCTCTCTCTCATATTTACCTATCTCTCATCTTTCTCTCCCACACGCAATCTTCACTCCCATCTGTCTCTCTCACTCTCTCTATCTCTCAAATACCTCCTTTCTTTTATGTATCTCATCTCTAATCTACCTATCTCACCTCTTTCTTTATCTTCTTACTCACTCTCTCTCTCTCTCTCTCTCTCTCTCTCTCTCTCTCTCTCTCTCTCGTCTCCAATCTCCCTCTTACCTCTTTCTTTTTTCACCTATCACTCATCTTCCTCTTTCACATTCTCTCACTCCCATCTCTCTCTCTCTCTATTAAGTCTCTTTTCTTTCCTGTCTCGATTATCTCTCATCTCTTATCTACCTCTCTTACCTCTTTCTCATCTCTATTCTCCCCCTCTCTCATCTTTCTCCTCTTACTCATCTTTCTTTCTCACTCTCCCTCTCATCTTGCAGTCTCTTCTAATTCGCCTTCCTTTCCCACATTCTCCTCTCACTCTCATTTCTCTTTCTCTAGCTCTCTCCCTCTTCTCTCTCTCTCTTTCTCTCTCTCTCTCTCTCATCGCTCATCTCTTTCTCCCTCTCTCTTTTCTCCTTTGACTCATCTTTCTTTCCCACACTCTCTCACTCTCATTTCCCTTTCTCTCACTCTCTCTCTTTTCCCCACTCTCCTCTCTCTCTCACTCTCTTGTCAAGGGCAGTCTCTATCCCTCACACATGGCATCCCTCCCATCCTGAAAATAATTGTGGATAATTCAATGTTCAGATTCGATAATGGATGCTCAAATAAATATGAGAATTCCAAGCAAATTTGTGCAAATGAAAAAAGATTTCCTCTGACATAATGGCATGGTGCAAGGCTGTGTGTAATGAGCTGTAATTTGTCTGCAAGAGCATTTAAAAGGGGGTTGATCCATCCAGCGTACAAACGCAGCCACAGATCAGAGACTGCAAGCAATGAGCCAGCCTGCCTGGTCTCGGAGGAAATTACAGCACAAGCAAGCCAGATTTCTGACAACTTCCATAAATTATTTCAGATTTTCATATTTCAAATTTCATCTGCATTCATCATGTGAGTTTGACTAGGGAGGAAGAAAAAAAAACCTTAGGAGGAGCTTGGCTAGCATTCTGTGTAGCAGTCCCAGGAGCCTGCCCTGGGACTGGGTAATTCAATTTAGCAGTGATTTGATTATTCTTGCTGCAGTCTACTGCCAATCTGAAGTATTGTGCTTTCTCTTGTACTTAACCTCGCTGCCCTGTGCCTGCTCCAGCCTGCATGCATCTCTATGTATTGCAGAATATATTTGAACAATCAAAGTTGGGAGTTATTATTTTCTTTTCCATTGTCCATCCTTATAAAAGCATACATCTTTCACTAGGCTCCATCTTCCCAGAAATCCGATTACCGCTTTCTCTTTTTTTTCCCTTTTGTATGTAATATTATTTACTATTTTCAGTGGAAAGTGCCCTGTAATTTAGGTGAGGAATATAAAATCATTACAATGGTTCTCTGATGATGCAATACATATAATTGGGAATCATTTGTAAAGGAAAAGAATCGCTGAAACTGGTAGAAAAAGGGGAAGCCTAGGGGGATACATTACAGAATAGGTGTGGGCAGATAATGAATATCTCTGTTGTCTGAAACGAAACATACTGTGCATTTAAACATGTTGTTACTCTATAAGTGGTTGGCCACTGATTGGCTACTATGGCCAGCAATTACAACTCGTAACGCAGTATTAAGCATATTTAGACAAGATCAACACTCTGACACCTGTATTCAGTCACCTGTACTCATGCCGCAGGCTTGGGAGTGGATAATGGTTTTTACTAGAATTAGCTTTTATTTATATGGCACCATATAGGGGTCTGCAGCGCCTTGCAATGTACATAGACAGAACAGTGCAAACAT
Organism: Pseudophryne corroboree; assembly: GCF_028390025.1. Taxonomy (NCBI): domain Eukaryota; kingdom Metazoa; phylum Chordata; class Amphibia; order Anura; family Myobatrachidae; genus Pseudophryne; species Pseudophryne corroboree. The sequence continues at coordinate 1,079,123,986 of NC_086444.1, forward strand.
TAAAAGACTCATATATTCATAGGCGTGCGCAGAACATTTTATTAGGGGGTGCACCATATTAGGGGGTGCACCCACTTGGCATCTCTAGCACCACCTATTGGGCGTGTCTAGCACCACCTATTGGCACTCAAAGCAATATAAATATATGCCCCCATAGTGCCAGATACACATATGCCTCCAGCAGTGCCCCTTACTCAACACTCCCAGCGGTGCCATATACACATATGCCCCCAGCGGTACCAGATACACATATGCCCCCAGCAGTGCCAGATCCACAAATTCCCCCAGTGGTGCCAGATACTCAAATGCCCCCAGCAGTGCCAGGTACATATACCCCCAGTGGTGCCAAATACATATGCCCCCAGTGATGCCAGATACATATGCCTCCAGCAGTGCCAGATACATATGCCCCTAGCAGTGGCAGATACACAAATGCCCCCAGTGGTGCCAGATACACAAATGTCCCCAGCGGTGCCAGATACACATATGCCCCCAGCGGTGCCAGATACATATACCCCCAGCAGTGCCAGATACATATACCCCCATCAATGCCAGATATATATGCCCCTAGCGGTGCCAGACACATGTGCCTCCAGCGGTGCCAGATACATATGCCCCAGTGGTGCCAGATACATATGCCCCTAGTGGTGCCAGATACATTTGCCCCTAGTGGTGCCAGATACATTTGCCCCTAGCGGTGCCAGATACATATGCCCCCAGTGGTGCCAGATACACATGCCCCTAGCGGTGCCAGATACACAAATGCCCCCAGCAGTGCCAGATACATATGCCCTCAGCTGTGCCAGATACATATGCCCCCAGTGGTGCCAGATTCACATGCCCCTAGCAGTGCCAGATACATATGCTTCCAGCGATGCAAGCTACATATATGCCCCTATTTGTGCTCACCCTCCTGCTGCCAGTACCGCCGATTCCCATATCTGACGCTGAGGGGAGGCGAGTGCACCGTGCGTCTCTCCTGCGCCTCACTTCACAGAGTCCCTGTCTCTGGCGGCCATTTGAAAGATAGCGACGGCTTGTAAGTTCACGGGCCGGCAGCCAACCAAGGGCCGGTCTGCGAGCTCTGATTGGCTGACAGCCACAGACATTTTAAATGACTGCCGGAGACGGGGAAACAGTGAGGGTCAGGAGAGACGCGCGCAGCGCTCTCCTCCCTTCAGCGTCAAGAGACGGAAATCGGTGGCAGCAACAGGCGTGTGTGCGGGGGATGCCGGACATGTGCGCACGCCTATGCACATATTGCAGTACATAGCAGAATGCTAGCTATTAACATTATGGTATTATGCAGTCATAATACCCACAAAGCAGTGTAAAAGCAGTGCCGTGGCTTACCTCTCAGAAGTGCCGGCAGACCTTCATCAGGGATTCCGGCAATTGGTATCCCGTCTACAGCAATTTTGATCCATGTTGGGTATTCTGAGCCATGGCGGGAGTCCATCGTCACTATTCCGACTGCCAGAATTCCGGTCGCCAGGATCCTGACTGTATCCCCTATAGAGAGAGACAGAGTTTGATGGGAGAGGGAGAGAGTTCCAGTGGTGGAGAGCAGAATGGAGCTCTCTCTTTAAGAAATTAATTTTACAAACATTTATTTTCTTGCCACAAAATTCTAAACTAATGGTTCTTATTGTGCATCAATGTTTAAAGGACAACTGTATCAATGTTTAAAGGGCCTTGGGGGTATTCAGAGATGGACACAGCCACGCGTCTGTACATAGTGGCCGCGTTCATCTGGTCTGCACACTGGCTGCAGTGTGCATGCATAACCCTTCCTGAAGGGATTGCGGCATAGCGGGCAATACAGGGGCGTGTCATAAGCATTTTCAGGGCAGCTGAATGATGTCAAATGCAGCCACTCCGATAAAAATTGGTGGTGGACACCCCGTCAGCGTAGCCAGGGCTCCACCTTAAATTGATGCATCCGCTTCGTGAGGTGGCGCCACACATGCTGGGCGGCCTTGCCTTGTGCTAGGCGGCCCCCAGCATGTGAGGAGATGGACGCAGATCTTGCTGCATATGCAACGATCTGCGTCCATCTCTGAATAACCCCCCTAATTCAGTAATGATTGCATTTGCAAAGCTGTTTGCAGCAGCTTTGCAAATGCAGTTCTTAGCAATGCAAATGCAGGAGGAGATGTATATGTAAACCATACTCAGAATAGCAGTTGCAGTGCGGCTTGTGAGGCCAAAGAAACTGCGTCCGGGACTCTGGGAAATAGGGGTGACACGCCCCCGCTTTCTCCATCGCCGGTCCACTCCCGTCCCACCCCCCAAACACCTCTGCCTCTCAATCAATTCTTTGCCTAAACTTCCTCACCGCAATGCTGTTTACACGATGCTAGAGCACAAAACAGCATCACAGAGCTAGTTTTGTCGGATTCCTGCTCACAGCCCCCCCCCCTCACTCCATTCACATAACTACATCCTGTTAATTATCATAATCTATTTCTGGATAGATAGATAGATAGATAGATAGATAGATAGATAGATAGATAGATAGATAGATAGATACACTTAATGCAATTATCAGCTGCCAGAGTTTTTAAGGGAGGAAAACCAGTTATTATGGTATATTACCAGACCATGCCAGTGAATCCAGTATTCTTTAGCAGGTACAAGTTCATGCAAGATGAATGTCTCCTCCCTTGCATGGTTAAGAGTGCTGGTACTCCCAAAATTAAATACAGATGGTTCAACCAGATAAGTAGAATAGTCCAGTGTAGGTCCACATCTATCTTTGTTCTGGGAATTGCAGTACCAAGTGGCCCAACTAACGCATTTCGTTGGCATTAACTTGCAGCTTTACTAAAGGTTGAATATGTCTCTGTAATTGTGTATATGTGTAACTGAGTAACTTTATACTGTATATGCGTAACTGAGTAACTTTATGCTGTATATGCGTAACTGAGTAACTTTATACTGTATATGCGTAACTGAGTAACTTTATACTGTACATGTGTAACTGAGTAACTTTATACTGTATATGCGTAACTGAGTAACTTTATACTGTATATGTGTAACTGAGTAACTTTATACTGTATACTGTATATGTGTAAGTGAGTAACTTTATTCTGTATATGTGTAACTGAGTAACTTTATACTGTATATGCGTAACTGAGTAACTTTATACTGTATATGCGTAACTGAGTAACTTTATACACTGCTCAAAAAAATAAAGGGAACACTAAAATAACACTTCCTAGATCTGAATGATTGAAATATTCTTATTAAATACTTTGTTCTTTACATAGTTGAATGTGCTGACAACAAAATCACACAAAAATTATCAATAGAAATCAAATTTATTAACCCATGGAGGTCTGGATTTGGAGTCACACTCAAAATTAAAGTGGAAAAACACACTACAGGCTGATCCAACTTTGATGTAATGTCCATAAAACAAGTCAAAATAAGGCCCAGTAGTGTGTGTGGCCTCCACGTCCCTGTATGACCTCCCTACAACCCACACAAGTGTCTCAGATTGTGCAGCTCATCCAGGATGGCACATCAATGCGAGCTGTGGCAAGAAGGTTTGCTGTGTCTGTCAGCGTAGTGTCCAGAGCATGGAGGCGCTACCAGGAGACAGGCCAATACATCAGGAGACGTGGAGGAGGCCATAGGAGGGCAACAACTCAGCAGCAGGACCGCTACCTCTGCCTTTGTGCAAGGAAGAACAGTAGGAGCACTGCCAGAGCCCTGCAAAATGACCTCCAGCAAGCCACAAATGTGCATGTGTCTACTCAAAAGATCAGAAACAGACTCCATGAGGGTGGTATGAGGGCCCGACGTCCACAGGTGGGGGTTGTGCTTACAGCCCAACACCGTGCAGGATGTTTGGCATTTGCCAGAGAACACCAAGATTGGCAAATTCACCACTGGCGCCCTGTGCTCTTCACAGATGAAAGTAGGTTCTCACTGAGCACATGTGAAAGACGTGACAGAGTCTGGAGATGCCAAGGAGAATGTTCTGCTGCCTGCAACATCCTCCAGCATGACCGGTTTGGCAGTGGGTCAGTAATGGTGTGGGGTGGCATTTCTTTGGGGGGCCACACAGCCCTCCATGTGCTCACCAGAGGTAGCCTGACTGCCATTCGGTACCGAGATGAGATCCTCAGATCCCTCGTGAGACCATATGCTGGTGCGGTTGGCCCTGGGTTCCTCCTAATGCAAGACAATGCTAGACCTCATGTGGCTGGAGTGTGTCAGCTGTTCCTGCAAGACGAAGGCATTGATGCTATGGACTGGCCCGCCCGTTCCCCAGACCTGAATCCAATTGAGCACATCTGGGACATCATGTCTCGCTCCATCCACCAATGCCACGTTGCACCACAGACTGTCCAGGAGTTGGCGGATGCTTTAGTCCAGGTCTGGGAGGAGATACCTCAGGAGACCATCCGCCACCTCATCAGGAGCATGCCCAGGCGTTGTAGGGAGGTCATACAGGCATGTGGAGGCCACACACACTACTGAGCCTCATTTTGACTTGTTTTAAGGACATTACATCAAAGTTGGATCAGCCTGTAGTGTGTTTTTCACTTTAATTTTGAGGGTGACTCCAAATCCAGACCTCCATGGGTTAATAAATTTGATTTCCGTTGATAATTTTTGTGTGATTTTGTTGTCAGCACATTCAACTATGTAAAGAACAAAGTCTTTAATAAGAATATTTCATTCATTCAGATCTAGGATATGTTATTTTAGTGTTCCCTTTATTTTTTTGAGCAGTGCACTATATATGCGTAACTGAGTAACTTTATACTCTAACTGAGTAACTTTATACGGTTTAAACTGGTGCAGAGAACAATTGTGACTGTTGGTGCTGCTAACACTAACCCATTAATTTTCCTTTTCTAAGAGCCTTATTCAGAGTTAGAACTAAATGCGGCCCACGTTGCACTGCTTTTTGGTGTGAATGCACGTCTTTTCTTATTGCATGTTGTACTTGCAACTGTATATGACCAGGGGTCTGGAGTCAAAGTGCATGGGAGGGGCCGAGTGGACGGTTTTGGTGGTGGGAGGCCGGTATTGTGTACCTTCACCTATGGAATCTAGAAATCTTGCACCGGCCCTCCTTACATATGCCACTGTTACTGTTTGTAAGTAGAGCCAATCTCCAGTAATAGACTGTAAAGTGCATGTTACTACATTCTGTTTCTTCCATGTCTATGATGCATTATAAGAGGGGGCATGGCCTTCACTGCCCAAAAAAACATGACCATCACACTTAAGTGGCTGTCATAACTAGGGTTGCCATCTGACTTATCTATTATACAGGATCATCCTTTATTTGAAAGGGACATGCTGTGTCACATATTGGTTCAATAAGGGACCCAGTTTGTCCCATTTTCAGGTCTGGTGCGGCTGCTGGCATCCGACGGTGACTATGTCAGCCTCTAGTGCAGAGTGAGTACAGTGCTCTCGGCCTATGCGTGATGGCAATGAGAGAGTCACTCATGCTGCAGCCACACAACAGGGTGCAGGCAGACAGAGCAAAAGGCTGAGAAGATCGGAAGAGCGCCTATACACAGCATGGCCTCTCCCTACCGACATGTGATGAACGGAAGGACACAGACTTTTAGCTGCAATAAAGGTGAGATTTAAATCATTATACCTAACACTTTATTTTGGGCAAATGCCCTTATTGAACTTTCTGGCTCATACACTGGTACATGTCCCCTCCTTTTGTAAGTAATAGTCAGCACCCAATTACTGCCACATTAGAGGATGAGTTTGTCGAAGTCAAACATATTACATACACACAACATACAAACTCCAAACAGAAAGGTCTCTGTTCGTGCACATACACGCAGCGTGCACAGGATATATGGTAGCATACGCATTCACACAGAGAAACCACAAAGACATATTCAACTCATATTCATACTACACATAGGAAAAAAAACATGTTTAGCACCATTTTGTATTAAATTGTATTTATATAATAGAGTGTAACATCAGATATATATGTATTATTGGAACGGAACAAGTTAATTATATCATGCTTAGTGTCAAAATGATCAGGAGAATGTGTGGATTAATTTGATAGCTATGGGTAAATTGTAGCACATTGAAACGATCAGTTATGACCAAATGTATGAATACAAAGGACTTCCTGAGACTTGAAACTGTCTTCACAGCATGGCCCTGGGGGCAAACACATGTGTTTGCAACATAGGACAAAAGCCCTCACACTGACCTATGAGCCGTCGAGTTCTTGAGAGGTCTGGCCTCTGGACCAATGGAAGAAGATGAAACTCACTGTTGTATACACCCATTATTTTACTGTATAAAAATAGGGACCCAGAAGCAGGCAGCTCTCTGATACATTCTCACACACACATATACACTCTCTCTCTCTCTCTCTCTCTCTCTCTCTCTCTCTCTCACACACACACACACACACACACACACACATATTTATATATGTTATTTTGTATGCATAACTTTTTATATCAAATACATATATCTCTGAGCATTGGACCTCAGTAATACCATGTGTGCGACTACATGCTTTCTCTTAAGGGACATAGTGCTGCAATGTTCAGTGCACTTTTATCGTATATAGTAATAAGATGCGCCTTGCGTCCGCAGTATATATTAACGCTGGCATTTGAAATGTTTATTTAAAATAATTAGAAATTCACAGTTGGTGGCTCGCAGTCAGGATATCACGTACTTAATGATGTGCTGTACAGATGCGCTGTGGTCTACCAGCTAAGGATGGACGCATGTAGATGCTGCTGAACCGCATTCGTTTTTTTGCGTTATCAGTAAGGCGCTGAAGTAAATCAAGTGACAATAGATTTCTTTGCTGCTTTTGAGTGTGACAAAAACGCACAATATTAGAAATGCTACAGCGTACTTTTTATTGTTGCTAAACGAGGTTCAATAAGTCATATTGTGTTTGATTCAGATTGGACTGTTTATCTGTTAAGTAAATTTAAAGAGAATTTAAAAGTTGGTGCATGACGGATATAGCTGTGTTAGCATGCTGCGTCCTATTTGCATACTGCTAAAACAGAACTGAAGTAGTAAAGCTTTGTTCGTGCTGAAAAAGCAGCATGTGGAAATTTTTGTTACCATGCAGTGGGAATTGTTCATTAGGACGACTTCCGGTGCTAGTATAATTTGGGATTTATTTGTGACAAAGGATAGAGCTAGTGTTTGTGTATTCTGGCCGCATGGTGTGGACACCATTTTGTGTCCAAGCACATGGCTTGGAAGGGGGAGGAGCAGTGGCCATTTTGGGTCTAGTGTAAGGTACAGTAATGAATAGCTGTATTGGTCTTAAAAGCCACATAACATAAGGTCACTCTCTACCCACTTAGCTAACAGCTGACTTTCAGCTATTCCTGAGAGCCATTGTTAAACAATCTGTAGCCTTTGTCACAATGTAAACAATATATATGTACAAATCCAAAATCCAATTAAAAGCTACCAATGAATTTAACTAACCCATGCCATAGTCAATTATAAATAGTGTTTCAATTAGATCTAGTGAGAGTAATAGTGAGAAAAATACTTAGATTGATGTAATACACACAGATGAGAGTTAAGCTGGCCATACATCAGAACGATATCTTTCCAACCAGCCAACTAGTTGGCTGGTTGGAAAGATAATGTGGCAGTGTGTGGGAGCAAACGATTATCAGCCGTTTGCTCCCACACGCTGAAAAACGGACAGAAACGGTCTGTCCAACTAGTTGGGAAAATCAAACCTGTTTGATTTTCCCAACCAATCGTTCAGGTGTAGGGGAAACTTTCCCCCCAACTGAACGATAAGTAGGCGGACACTGCCTGCTAGTGTCCGCCTACTACGCGGCAGCATGAAAAGCCCCCACCCCCCCAATCACCTGTGACAGCGGGCTGTGCAGTTCGGGGCCTGAAAAGGGGGCGGAGCTACGGCGGCACGAGGGGCGGAGCTACACGGAATAGAGGGGCGGAGCTACACGGGACCAGACAGGGTTGGTTCTATATCGGAGTGGCTGAAGGGACCTTGTGACGTATTGAGGGGAGGAGCTACGTCACCAGGGGGAGGAGCTACGGGCGAACAGGGTACCCGAAAAGTACCCTCGCGGGCTCGCTTCGCTCGCCACGCTTCGGGCACGGTGGCTCGCTCCGCTCCGCTCACCACCTAATTACTAAAGGTAATAGTTGGTGGCGTGGATAGTAGAGGAACTATCCCGCTGGCCTAGCTCCTCCCCCTTGCATCGTAACTCCTCCCCCTTACGGAAAAGGTCCCTTAGCCCACTTGATTCTAGCATCTACCGACCAGACAGCTTTGCAGTGACGGCCAGCCAGACTTGGTAAGTGGAGGGTGAGAGAGAAGTGAGTGTGTGTGTGTGTGTGTGTGTGTGTGTGTGTGTGTGGTGGGGTGTGTGTGTGTGTGTGTGTGTGTGTGTGTGTGTGTTTGTATATATGTGTGTGTGTGTATAGTAGAGGTGTGTGTGTGTGTGTGTGTGTGTGTGTGTGTTTGTATATTTGTGTGAATTGTGTGTGTGTGAGGTATGTCTGTGTGTGCGCGCTTTATGGACGCCACTGCTGGGGGGGCCATTACATGCAAGGACGCTACTACTATAGGGGGGGCATTACGTATAAGGACGCTACTATTGCTGGGGGGGGGCATTACATATAACGATACTACTGCTGGGGGGGCATTATGTATAAGGACGCTACTATTACTGGGGGGGCATTACCTATAACAATGCTACTACTACTGGGGGGCATTATGTATAAGGACGCTACTATTACTGGGGGGGCATTACCTATAACAATGCTACTACTACTGGGGGGCATTATGTATAAGAACGCTACTACTACATGGGGGCATTACATATAACGATGCTACTACTACTGGGGGGCATTATGTATAAGGAGGCTACTAATACTGGGAGGGCATTACATATAAGGACGCTACTACTGGGGGGGCATTATGTATAAGAACGCTACTACTACAGGGGGGCATTACATATAACGATGCTACTACTACTGGGGGGCATTATGTATAAGGAGGCTACTAATACTGGGAGGGCATTACATATAAGGACGCTACTACTGGGGGGGCATTATGTATAAGGACTCTTACTACTGGGGGGCATTATGTATAAGGACGGTGCTACTACTACTGGGAGGGCATTACATGTAAGGATGCTACTACTACTGGGGGGGCATTATGTATAAGGACTCTTACTACTGGGGGGCATTATGTATAAGGACGGTGCTACTACTACTGGGAGGGCATTACATGTAAGGATGCTACTACTACTGGGGGGGCATTATGTATAAGGACTCTTACTACTGGGGGGCATTATGTATAAGGATGGTGCTACTACTACTGGGAGGGCATTACATGTAAGGATGCTACTACTACTGGGGGGGGCATTATGTATAAGGACGGTACTACTACTGGGGGCACATTACGTATAAGGGGGGTCATTCCGAGTTGTTCGCTCGGTAAATTTCATCGCATCGCAGCGTTTTTCCGCTTAGTGCGCATGCGCAATGTCCGCACTGCGACTGCGCCAAGTAAATTTGCTAAGAAGTTAGGATTTTTACTCACGGCTTTTTCTTCGCTCAGGCGATCGTAGTGTGATTGACAGGAAGTGGGTGTTTCTGGGCGGAAACAGGCCGTTTTATGGGCGTGTGGGAAAAAACGCTACCGTTTCTGGGAAAAACGCGGGAGTGGCTGGAGAAACGGAGGAGTGTCTGGGCGAACGCTGGGTGTGTTTGTGACGTCAAACCAGGAACGACAAGCATTGAACTGATCGCAGATGCCGAGTAAGTCTGGAGCTACTCAGAAACTGCACAGAGATGTCTTATCGCAATATTGCGCATCTTTCGTTCGCAATTTTAAGAAGCTAAGATTCACTCCCAGTAGGCGGCGGCTTAGCATGTGCAATGCTGCTAAAATCGGCTTGCGAGCGAACAACTCGGAATGACCCCCAAGGATGCTACTACTACAGGGGTGGCATTACGTATAAGGACGCTGGATCAGATGAGTATAATTATCTTTTATTTTCAGGTACCCGTGGATTCTACTTGGAGAAGAGGACCGACTGCTTTGTGTCAACATAGGTAAGTATGTGTGTGTCGACATGTGTGAAATAAAGTTTTACTGTCACGGTGTGTGTCTCCTGTTTTTATTTGGGTATTTTTTTTCCATTAGAACTACAGGTACCAGCGGGCCCGTTTTTCTCCCGCATGCTGGTATTTGTGGTTCTCCAAGTACCAGCTTGCGGGGGAGGCTTGCTGGGACTTGTAGTACTACTGGAAAAAACAATATTCTTTCAATTTTCTCAAGGCTATCAGCCCCCCATCCGCAGCCTTTGGATGGGGGGGACAGCCTCGGGCTTCACCCCTGGCCCTTGGGTGGCTGGGGGGGGACCCCTTGATTGAAGGGGTCCCCACTCCCCCAGGGTACCCCGGCCAGGGGTGACTAGTTGGATATTTAATGCCATGGCCGCAGGGCACTGTATAAAAGTGACCCCCGGCTGTGGCATTATCTGTCCAGCTAGTGGAGCCTGATGCTGGTGTAAAAAATAGGGGGGACCCCTACTCTTTTTGTCCCCCGTATTTTTTGCACCAGCACCAGGCGCAGAGCCCGGTGCTGGTTTTAAAAATACGGGGGATCCCCTGTCCCTTTTTTCCCCGGATTTTTAGAACCAGGACCGGCTCGAAGAGCCCGAGGCTGGTTATGCTTTGGAGGAGGGACCCCACGCAATTTTTTTTCGGGGTTTTCCCATTCCATTTAAAAAAAAATATATATATATATATATATATATATATATATAATCTTTTTAAAAATATATAAATAATACTTGTGCCTCCAAAAAAGAGGGCACCAGGCAAGCTGTACATTTTACTACATTGGGAGTGCCGAATATCTACATCTTATATATATATATATATATATATATATATATATATTTGCCTTGGCAGCCCAACCATGCTGGTATCCATAGTTCAGTACAAAAATAAGTAAATCTAATAAATGTATGGTGGTGAAAGAAAAGCCCAGTTTCACTGAAAAAAAGACACTTCTGCATGTTTTGAAATTAAAAAACAAAACAAAACTGAAGAACTGTAGGCAGGCACTGTCCGCCTACTTCGGTGACATCACAAGTTGGACAGAAGTTGGAAGGTTGGTTGGTCTGATGAAAAGTTGGTTAGATGTGTGGAGCACTGGTAAAAAGTTGGTGAGATGTGTGGGGCACTGTTTTAGTTGAACAGACAAGTTGGATGGTTGGAAGTTTGGAGTGTTGGAGAAAAGTTGGTCTGATGTATGGCTAGCTTTATTCCAGGATTTGTTTTAGACTTGGCAGATATTGTGTGTAAAATAACCCTCTGCTTGTTACAAGATAAGCAATTGAAATGTTAATGAACCTGTTCAACTACTCTGGAATAGCAAGCATGTGAACAGCAAATTAGGGCTGCTGTGGAAACACATTCAGTATGTGTGTATAAATACATGTGCTGTGTGGGGGTTTCATAGAATAAATGTATGTATATATATATATATATATATATATATATATATATGTGTGTGTGTGTTATATTACTATTATTATATGGATACATGTATATTTATATTATTGTAGGTTCTGCTAGACAGCTATCCAATCTGAATCATAGCATTTAAATTATAGTCAATAGCCATATTATATTGAAGTGTTTTAAATTGATTGTTAAAGTGTTATTGTTAACGAAAATTTGCAAATATTTGCATTTCATAAGTGAAGCTCCGTTCCTGCCTAAAAGTTTAGGTAGCACTTAGCGAAATTTGTCTGGCAGGGGACTTCCGGTGCTCGAAGTGAACGTGGAAGCATTTATCTAACTGCTACAATACAAGTACAGTGTTTTTATTGTATTACTAGAGTTGGGTAAGAGTGTGGCAAACTGCGTGCAAAGGTACGCAGGGAAACACATTTGTGTACACAAGTATACATGTGTCATAGTACAATAGTACGTGGACTCGTATACAGTGACGCACGGGTACACACGTGGACGCACAAATAGCGGGAAACGTGAGTGCAAATTTACGCAAGCACAAGTTAGCCGCATAATAGAAATTGATTGTTAAGGTGGGATAAAACACATTTTAAACAGGTAACTATCCGATTTTAAAGCAGATTACTATAATACTTTGTTTAAAGTGTAATACCTCTGGGGGGATGTTATCAATCACTGGTAAATTATAATTTTTTTTCTGTACAGAAAATCTAAAAGTGTGGGTTGTTGAAAAGTAAGTATGAGTGGATTGAATCCCGATAAGCGGGATCTCGTCGGTGAGGATCTGAGTAAGCAGTCACGTATTTATTGGTATTGAGGCACGCAGTGTGCGTGTTTTTAACGGTAAAACGTGCAGAGGAGCATGATTTTTGATGTTACGCTCCGGCTGTGGAGCGCAGCTTGTGAATTCGACTCCCGTGATCGTAGGGCGTATAGATAACAAGTATCTATAAGCTGTGCGATTGGACCGCACGTGTGTGTATGTGATACGCAGTGCAACGTGATACCATTTGTGTAATTTCACGCAATTGTGTCATCATACGTGCTGTGTTAGCATATGCAGAGGTGATTTGTGTCAAGAGAAGGAATTTTCGCTGACTCTCTCAGGAAATATTCCTGGTGGAACTCCATAGGAAGGCTTGGTGACGTTTCTCAAGCGGAATTCCTGTGGAAAGAAACCAAAAAGATCAGGCCTTTAACCACCACTGAAAAAGGCGGGGTATTAATTTATTGCTGTTAATACGTCATACTTCTAGTGCTGAGGGGTCTGGTAGGGTCCTCACTGGGTAAGTGGAGCGACCACTACAGTAGTGGACCGTGGTACTGTCCAGAGGAGACGGAGCAGGTGAAAAGCGCTCAGAGGACTTTTCACCGTCGTCTTGCGTTGGCCACTTAGTGCTTGTGTTTAAAAAGTCCACAATGGGAGCTAAGTGTGCACGTGAGAGGCGTTCAGGAGCCAGGGTTCAGGCTGAGGAGCAGAGACCTAAAGGGTCCGCTCGGTATATTGTGATGCGTAGGAAATATGGTCCATACGCAGAGGCTTTTTGTAATGATTGAGTACGTATGAATGGTGAAATATAATTTCCAGTAATTGGTGGTTTTGATCCTGAGGTATTGCAGGTAGTATGTTTAACCAAAGTCATATAAGACAAGAACGAAGACATAATAACTGTTTGAACTTGTAACAACAATGGGGAGAAGTAAGTAAAAAGAGAAAGCAAGTACACCACCATATGTGAATGTGGAAGCAGTTACAGCCAGTATACAAACTATAGAAAATAAAAATAAAAATATGAAAAATATAAATGTAACCTATAATATGTACTAATGAATGTCAAAAGTTTTATTTAGGCTGAGACCAGTGGAACTGGTAAGTATGGAGCCATTCCAGTATATATAGTAAGACCCAAAAAATAAAATAAAAATCAAGAGAGTAATAACATAAATGTAGAACATCCTGTCCGCACATTAGTATTTCCCAGTAGGAAAGTGGACAGGGAAGGGGTAACCCCCAGGGTACTTCTTTTTAACTACCACATGAGAAGTATTCATTTTTAGGAATGCCCTTGTCTAGATAAGCTCGGAAATGTTTGTTGGACCATGTACAGACCGTTAATACAGGATGAGAAGAATTAAATGAATACTTCGCATGACCTAGAAGCTTTTTTTTTTGTAGTCCTAGAAAATTCTTTGTTAGGAAAAGATCACTGATAAACAGTAATTCAGCAAATGGGAGTAACGAGAAGAAGTGCAACATTACCCTTTGACAAAACCTGCAAAAGTTACGATTGGGCCTCTATGATGCTAAACTCTTTTCTTTTCTCCTAGCAGCAGTGGCCCCTGACTAACTTAATCGACAGAGATTTTGTTGTGTAAATTGAAATGTGAAATACATATATTGTACTCCTGCTGAGGAAGTACAAGGTATGTTAGATACTCCTCAAAGACTAATGTTGCATTCCACTGTTCTAGATTCATGTCCATCACAGGTAGAGGAAATTATCTCACAGATACCGGGTTCCCTATGAACTTAGGATGGACAGGACACTGGATTGATGGCTGAGGTAGTCCCAGTAGTGACACAGCAAGCACAAGATTTAAGGGGGTAGACCAAGTATTTAAGACTCAATTCCCCGTAGTGCCCAATCCAGTTGTCATTTTAATAAAATCCTCTCCACCTCTACAAACTTTACTGTCACCAACTTCTTTTCTGTTTTCTTCACTGTTTCCTCTTCATCTTTGCATTCACAAAGGGGGTACAATACATGGACCCGCCTCTCCCGAGGTTGCATTGACAGCCTGAGTGTTTTCTCCCAAGCCTTGCATAGCTGTTTACAATCCTTTCAGCCTGATAAGAGATCAGTATTGATATGACTTTATTACTGTGCTCCGATACATTTGTGTCTTCACTGGCGGATACTAAAAACTTTTGTTTCATCTCTTCCAGACAGGACACAAGGTCTCAAAGGATAAACTGCAGTTGTGTAGGACAAGGGTCAAATACTTAGGACGTAGTACTGATACATGATTTTACAGTTCATACACCACATGCCGTATTGGTCCTTCAAAATTCTGGCCAAACCCGGTATGTCTCATCAGCACAAAAGGGAGCTGTCACTGAATGACACCAGTATATTACTGCATGTGCCTTGTAATGCACAAAGGGTGGAGGATGAGAATACTGGTGAAGGGAAGTTTTGTATAGACACTGATATGCATGATGGTATGGAATATCTGAATCAGACCTTTACTACGAGACCAAACATAAGTGACAGCCCGTTGGTGAACGCAGACCTGATATTTTTTTTCTCCTCTAGAGATGTTTGTACTCTACATTGCAAATACACAACAGTTAAATTAATTTGTGTTCCCTACAAGAAAAGGAGGCCTGGAAGGCAAAGGGGTATGGTCAGGAGTCCTCAGGACTCTGGAGAGATGGACAAGGTAAGCCAGTAGCCCTCAGGGCGTATCTCCCAAGCCTAGCTGAGGCGGCACAGGGTCTGACTCACCTATGGTAAGGAGGTATGTGCAAATTGGTAAGAGCTTACTGGTGTGCACCAGGGTTCTCTTCTCAGGCAAGCAGGAAAGCAATGACCTGTCTTACTTGCATGAGGAAGAACATTTGGTAAGGTAGTACTGACCGAGCCATCCCATACTCCTCCTGCAGATGGACCTTTTCAGGTAATACAAATTGACTTCAGACAGTTAACACCCTGTAGGAATGTGAACTATGTATTGGTGTGCACTGATGTTTTCTCAAACTGGATAGAGGCATTTTCTGCCCCCACAAATACTGCTGTGTTTACCACAAAGAAAATTGTGCAGAAATTTGTGTGTAGATATAGTATCCCTAGGATTTAGAAGCAAAGTGATGGCTGAAACTGGACTATTGTGGTCATAGACACTGCCACTAGTGTTATGTAGCATCGGAACCACTCCCAGATCCCCATTTAATGAATCACCCTCTATGAAATTTGTGTTTTGTGTTTTGTTTTGTTTTGTTTTGTTGGACAACATCATGTCATGATCGATCTGCACCATGATCAGAAATACACCAATGAGGTGACAGTACAGTACCTTATTGAGATGAGCCAGCATTTGAGAACCTAACAAAAGAGCTTGAAACTGTTGATTCCTGATATGCCAACTACTAACTGTCTTGATTGTGAACCAAGAGACTGTGTGATTATTCTTACGCTCAGGTTGCCTAATAGACAGATGGGAAGGACCGTACCAAGTTTTGTTGACAGCACGATTTCAGTGAAAGTAGCCGAGAGAGAGACTTGGGTCCACGATTCCCATTGCTAGAAAGTCGTTAGTCTGGAAGGAACTCGTAAAGGGAGTGAAATCGCAGAAATATCACTCAAGAATCTGTTCCGCAAAGACTGAGAGGCGACACTGTTGCACACTACCTGAGCGTACTAAAGGATTACAGAAAGACCAGTCATAGTAATGGATTTGCTATAAGCAAGATTTGTTTTGTTCTATCCTTCTTTTTCTTTTGACAAACAGTTTTTTTCCAGGACATTCTATTTTTGTGAGGTTTCATGAGGAGTCGAGTGTGGGACTGGAACTGGTTCTGGAGAAAGGAGTGATGTCTTTATAGGATCCCAGGATCAGCCTATCACTTTGTTTAAAGCCAGAGTAAATCAAAGGTCTAGTAGTTACGGAGTTCGGAGGTAACGTGATAGGCTATTGTCTGAGGAATACTGTATGTTGTAGTTTCTGTGACCCCATAATTGAAGATGAGTGCATCCAGAGATGTCAGTCTAGCAATAAGGCAGCATTTGACAGACATCCCTTGAGTGATTACCACTCACTAGTGGGTAAGGTCTTAAACCAAACGAAATGTTGGATGTGCTCACAGGTACCTCTAAGACAAAATAATGCAGGATTAGTGCCACATTCTTTAGAGTTAGTTGAGGTAACCAGGAAATTGGGAGGTAATCAGGAAATATCAGACAATGGCCTATTCACACATAGCAGATAAAGAGCTAATTATGAGTGTCTCTCCCCGAACTTCGAAGGTTTATGTTATCTAGAAAGGACACTACCTGAAATAATAACCCTTGTTCAATGATGAAACAGATTTGGTATACGACCCAGAAATTGAAACAATGTTCAGGGAGTGATAGAAATATATACCATGAAAATTTTATATGTCTCTTTCACGACTTGTTTGTGTTTTCTCCCTCTACCCAGCAAAATCTCTATCGAATCCAAACATCAGTGTACAAAGACGTAGGTACATGTATGTATGCAACGTTCGTTCAGATCAGACATCATAGGCTATAGCACTGTCCCAGCATACTCTATAGGTTGAGTGTCGTCCCACACCCAACCAGTGGTCCTGTGACAGCTGAGCGCATATAGAGGATGTCTCGTCCTCTTCCCTGTCTTCCCCAACTATAGTCAATGTCTGATTTGCAAAATGAATACATACGTGTGTCTAGGTCACCAGTTATGTGTTTGAAATTTTTTTTGTAAATTTATAGTTTAGTGTGACAGTTATGACAGTTATTGTTTACTGTCAAAGGGTGGACTGTCAAAGTAAAAAATATTACATACACACAACATACAAACTCCAATCAGAGAGGTCACAAACAAATAGAGATAAAGCGCTTATGGTCACTAATGAAATGAGTAGGTCAGTACAATCCACATATCAGATGAACACATGCATTTAATAAAAAAAACAATTCATAACAACATACACAATTAAAAAGTTCTGTTTAAAATCCTATAGGCCTATATGAGATTAGAAGGGACTACTACAAAGGAACAGGTCAAGCAGACTCTTATTGATTTCTAATATTATTTCCATTTCGGGAGCAGCATTACATGCAGCAATTTTAAACAGAACTTTTGAATTGTGTATGTTGTTATGAATTGTTTTTTTAATTAAATGCATGTGTTCATCTGATATGTGGATTGTACTGACCTACTCATTTCATTAATGACCATAAGCGCGTTATCTCTATTTGTTTTTGTGCTGTATGTTGAGGTCTGACCAACCTCTTTTTATTTAGCTGCTGTGTTGAACCTCCCCACCCAGCGCCAGGAGTTGATTTCCCTAGGGTAATTTTTCCTTAATTCTCCAATCAGAGAGGTCTCCGTTTGTGTGCATACACGCAGCATGCACAAGATATACGGTAGCATACGCATTCACACAGAGAAACCACAAAGACATATTCAACTCATATTCATACAACACATAGGAGAAAAAAAACATGTTTAGCACCATTTTGTATTAAATTGTATTTATATAATAGAGTGTAACACCATCGTATTATTGGAATGGAACAAGTTAATTATATCATGCTTCGTGTCAAAATGATCAGGAGAATGTGTGGATTAATTTGATAGCTATGTTTAAATTGTAGCACATTGCAACAATCAGTAATGACCAAATGTATGAATACAAAGGACTTCCTGAGACTTGAAACTGTCTTCACAGCATGGCCCTGGGGGCAAACACATGTGTTTGCAACATAGGACAAAAGCCCTCACACTGACCTATGAGCCGTCGAATTCTTGAGAGATGTGGCCTCTGGACCAATGGAAGAAGATTAAACTCACTGTTGTATACACCCATTATTTTACTGTATAAAAATAGGGACCCAGAAGCAGGCAGCTCTCTGATACATTCTCATTCACTCTCACACACACATATACACTCTCTCACCCCCCCCCCCCCACACAAACACACAGACACACACACACACACACACACACACACACACACACACCCTTATCAGAAGTCTCCTACCCGATGACTGGCTGCCTGGAAAACTTGCGTATGTATATTGGCTGTAACTGATTCTTATGTAACTGCAACTGCTTCTTTTATAACTGTAACTCTGTAACCATATTTATATATGTTATTTTGTATGCATAACTTTTTATATCAAATACATATATCTCTGTGCGTTGGACCTCAGTAATACCATGTGTGCGACTACTTGCTTTCTCTTAAGGGACATAGTGCTGCAACGTTCAGTGCACTTTTTTCGTATATGGTAATAAGATGCGCCTTGCATCCGCAGTATATATTAACACTGGCATTTGAAATGTTTATTTAAAATAATTAGAAATTCACAAGTTAGACCCAATTATAACAGGCATTGCATTTTAACTAAGCAGGAGGCTAGAGTGACAGGGGGCAGGAGGCTGGAGTGACAGAGGGCAGGAGACTGGAGTGACAGGGGGTAGGAGGATGGAGTGACAGGGGACAGGAGATTGGAGTGTTGGGCGCAGGAGGCTGGAGTGATGGGGCATGAGGCTGGCATGATGGGGTAGGAGGCTGGAGTGAGGAGGCATGAGGCTGAAGTGACAGGGCCAAGAGGCTGGAGTGACTGATGTAGGAGACTGGAGAGGACACAGGGGGCAGGAGGGGACATGCGGCACGAGTCTGGTTGGACCTCTGTTGTTTGATGATGACATTGGTTATATCCCTATACCAACAGGTATCTTCCGGACCATGTGATCTCCAACATGAATAGTGAATACCAGCTGAAGACATTGTCAGCCCAGAGGGGATCGATTTCTTCAGCGGTTCCCCATTGCAGAGAAACCACCATATAGGTAAGGTGTATTTTTATTTAGTACATCCAAATAAATGGTATAGCCTCTTTGACCAGACCTGAACTTGTTCGAGGGGCCCGGCAGGGGCCTGGGACAGGTCCTGGGGGGGGGGGGGGGGGGTAGGGGGCATTGTCCCTTTTGCAGTGCTGTTGAGGGGACGAATCTTGACCTTTACAGCTGTATTTTTTCAATTTTTTTGAAAAAAGAACATGGCCATGCCTTCTGCTTTTGCCCCCCCCCCCCAGCCATCCTGTGTTTTGCCAGAACAACGGTGGTAACCCTAGTCATCATAAACCAAGTTGTAGCTTTTTGTATATCCTCTTTGATAACTAATTTGTGTGCAGATCTGCTGTAGGTTATTCAAAAATTACAACTGTTATTTAAAAGAGTATGGGGTAGAGTTTATGAAATAGCCTGTGAGAAATAGGCAACACAAATTGGCCACTAGATTTTAAACATTAATTAAAAAAAAAGTAAAACCAGGTTGTGTTTTTAAAAAAATCTGCTTTAAAGCTAGTGGTTAATTTGACATCTCAAGGCTGATGGCAACTCACAGACTATTACTGTTACCCCTAATGATGGTCATTTACAGCTTGCTTTTTTTTAACTAGGTTAAACAATGTTTAACCTGTGTTAGTTAGATTCACATCCATACCCCCCAATATTTCCACGTTATGACCATGCCTAGTTCCGAGAGAGCTATCGGCATTGTATAACCCTAAGTACTCTGGAATGGGATTGTTGGATTAACCCTATTAGGGCCAACACTCATTAGGTCGACAACTATTGGTCGACAGGCAGTAGGTCGACACCCTGAAAAGGTCAACATGGTCAACAGGTCGACATGGCAAAAGGTCGACATGAGTTATTTGAGTATTTTAGGTGTTGTTTTGTTCGTAAAGTGACCGGGAACCCCAATTAGTGCACCGTGTCCCCTTGCACTGTGTCCCCTTGCTTTGCTCACCATGTTTCGGGCAGGTTACTATTCCCAATCGTAGTCCACGTGGATCGTAAAGGATTAAAAAGTTAAAAAAAGTAGTTGTTTTTAAAAAAAAAACTCATGTCAACCTTTTCATGTGTCGACCTTTGCCAGGTCAACCTAATGCTCATGTTGACCTTTTCCAGGTGTCAACATAATGCATGTTGACCAATAGTGGTCGACCTATTGAGTGTCGACCTAAGTAATGTTGACCTAAGGACCGTATCCCAACTGCTCTTGCTGTTATAACGGCTAGGGGAGTTATGTAGTAAACATGGCACTTGTCCATTCAGGAGATCCCTGATTGTATAATAAGCATGAATTTACATTTCTTGTATTTGGGGCTGATTCAGAATCAGACAAATCTGCAGAAAAGGACACATCTCATGACTGTGAATTCACGGGTCTGTGAAAGCATCACACTATGCGAAGTAGAGAATAGCTCCATCCGAGTCGCACCTCGAGCGTGTGGTGTCTAACATGACATGGGTCAGCGGCTACTCAGACGCATGGAACATCTGTGTCTCTTGGGAGTGTCATGGGACTGTCAGGGGCATGTAGCCCTAATTCCATACTTCTTTTAGGTATCTGTACGAAGCTGGATGCCCGCTTCAGATGGATATTATGCACCAGACATGAGGTTGGCGCAAGTGCTTATGTATTGATGGCTGCAACTAACCGGTGGGTGAAGCTGCTCAAATAGATGGATTGCCGCATAGATAGGCAGCTACTCGCATCAGCATAACCTCAAGGAAACCTCATAGAGTATGCTGCTATGGCCAGACGCAAAAGCGGCACGAATGTGAGATGCAAAAGTGTCACTCATGTGTCCGACTCGCACTGAGCCTAGGTGTGTGCTGGCAATGCACCGCTTCATCTGAATATGGGACCCTATTCAGTAAGGATCGCAAATTCTGCTAAAAAGCATTTTCTGTGATCAAATAGTTGCTGCCCAGAAATAGAGAAAATACGCCCATCATAAAAATTGCAAATGCATCGCAATATGCGGGCTGATCGAAAAACCATTTGCAATTACCGGAACATCAAAGATTTTTCCTATCTGCGCCAGGCAAGGTCGTCCACAATTTTTGATACACAAGAGGCTGGAAGTGGTCATCGCTGACGTCAGAGGCCCTCTTTAAAAACGCCTGGGCACACCTGCGTATTTTCAGACACACCCAGAAAACTGCAGGTTTACGTCCAGAAATGCCGGCTTCCTGTCAGTCAAACAGTGGCTGCATTACATTGCGATCACGATGTGTACACATTTTTGCTAGCGCTTGCGCAGTGTGAGTGATGCGCATGCGCAGTCATTCGATAATCGGCCAGATTGCAATTCACAAATTGTGCAATCCTTACTGAATGAGGTCCATGGTGTGGTCCCGTCATAAATGGGATGATAGGTGCCTTGCTAGCAGGGTTTGTACAAGAGCGTACATTCCCTTTAAATCCTACTATTTACAAATCCAGCAGTCACTTCCATTCCATTATATATTATTGTAATAGTATAGTCTGTATAAAATGTATTTTACCAAATGCTTGTTTCTGCTTATTGTTTTTTACTGTGATAAAAAAAAATCCAATTTAGACTTGTCAATTGAATTGAGTTCCACCAATATACTCGGATTATAGGATCATATATTTTGTTGTAAAGTATCAATAAATCCGGTTGAAGGAAAATAAGCCAATACATACTTGGAGAAGACTTCTGCAAGGAGGGGAATAAAGCACTGAAAGGTATACTAAAGCATATTAGGGAATGTTTGTCTTTCCCATGCCTGAACACACAGGGAAGATAATTCAGAATAAAATGTGTTAGTTCTTGAGAGATATATAACAAACTGAAAGAAATGGTGTCCGGCTTAATGGTGTCGGAATTACTTTTACAGCAGTTAGCCGAAAGACACCTTGGTGGGTATTTACTATAAGGTTAACTGTGTTCGATTGACTGAAAAAGTTGCAAAGTTAAATTCCTCCCAGTTTAGAACTGTAGATAAAATGTACCCATTTGACTGACAGTAGCACAACATTGTATGCAATATAGCCTAGATATATATATATATATATATATATATATATATATATATATATGCATATACAGGTTGAGTCTCACTTATCCGAAATGCTTGGGACCAGGGGTATTTTGGATATGGGATTTTTCCGTATTTTGGAATAAATGCATACCATAATGAGATATCATGGTGATGGGACCTAAATCTAAGCACAGAATACATTTATGTTTCATATACACCTTATACACACAGCCTGAAGGTCATTTTAGCCAATATTTTTTATAACTTTGTGCATTAAACAAAGTGTGTATACATTCACACAATTCATTTATGTTTCATATACACCTTATACACACAGCCTAAAGGTCATTTAATACAATATTTTTAATAACTTTGTGTATTAAACAAAGTTTGTGTACATTGAGCCATCAAAAAACAAAGGTTTCACTATATCAATCTCACTCAAAAAAAGTCCGTATTTCGGAATATTCCGTATTTCAGAATATTTGGATATGGGATACTCAACCTGTGTGTATATATATATATATATATATATATATATATATATATATATATATATATATATATATATATATATATATATATATATATATATATATATAGGTACCAGAGAATTGAGTGGCACTCATAGACTTTATAACCCACTAGTCACCGGCGTGGACAAATAGTCATGAAGCCAGTGATAGATTCCAACGTTTCATGTCTTTTATGACATTTTGTCAAGGATACAACCAGAATACATAGAAATACAAACTTTTATAGTAACTCACCCCAGTGTAACGCGCTGCCGTCCCGCTCTCTGCTGTGGCACGACGACGTAATTCTCATGCGCGTTAGCGCTGACGTCCCGGCTCCTAGCAACGAGGTGGGCGGCTGCCGTGCTCCCATCACCCTGGAAACACAGATAAACAAAATGTAAAAACAAAACATGTCAGGATGGCTGCAGAGAACAAAAACAAACCCATCAAAAACAGCTGTAACGATGCCTACTAGACACATATAACTGTATTTAAGTATGCCAAAATCCATCTATATGGCTAATAAGTTACATGCAACAATTTAACGAACATTGATCATTTAGACCCAAAGGATGCAGGGTCTGCAATTTATGTATCCACATCGCTTCCTTCTGGAGCAAGAGGCGCCCCCAGTTCCCCCCTCTGCTATCTAATGGCACATGGTCAATCATCTTGTATCTTAGACTAGCTAAATTGTGTCTGAGATTCATAAAGTGTCTGGCAACAGGTTGCTCTTGATCAGTCCCTTCCAAAGCCTGGCGAATTGAAGTTCTGTGCATGGCCATGCGCTCCTTAAATTGCCTGATAGTTTTTCCAATATACAATAGCCCGCAAGGGCACTTGATGTAATAAACAACATATTTTGATGAGCATGTCAACGGGTATCTGATATTAAACTTTTTGCCAGACCTGGGATGAAAGAAAGTGTCCCCTGTGTCCAGATAGCTACAGGTAGTACACCCTAAGTGTCACGATCCGGGTATCTGGACGCCATTACTTACCCTTCAGATGCCTCCTAAGGCTGGCTCAGCGTTCCAGGACCGGATCCCATCTGTTATACTGATGTCCACATTCCTGCCTCCTCTCCTGTCACTCTGAGACGCGCTCACCGCAACGCCTGTTACATCCGGAATGGCGTCTCCCGCGGCCTCCGCTGTGCCCGCGTGGTTAAATGTGCACTTATCAGTCTGGCGTCTCCTGTCTCCTGTGGCCGGCGCCGCCATTACTGTTTTAATTCCCACATGGATTACAAACCAAACTTCCCTCCAAGTGTCTGCATGGGCGCAGCCATCTTGGATTCTGTCATCTGTTCATTTCCACCAATCTGCTGTTTGCAATGTTAATCTGCATAATTGCCTAGCCAATCCCTTCCTTGCTGCAGGTATAAGTAATCTGTGCCTGAGCAAGGAAGGCGTCAGTGCTTTGGTTGTCAAACCTAGTTCCAGTTTGTCTCTCCTGTGGTTGTTTTCCAGGTTCCAGTTCCTATCTCCAAACCTCCACTAAAGAGATCCGCACCAGCATTCCACCTGCGGTGTAGCCTGACTCTCCTATCCTCTTGGATTCATCTGCTTCCAGCCATAGATCCACCTGCTTACAGCAATCAGCTTCCAGCAGAGATCAGCTCTTCTTAAAGTGCCGGTACCCTTTTCTACAGATTACCATTTATCACCGGTATTATTATTTCACCGCTCTCAAGCTCCATATATCATTTCATATTTAATCGCTCTCAAGCTACATTTATTATTTAACTGGTTCCAGCCAGTATCCACTCCGTGCCAACATCAGTCTGGTTCCAGCCAGTATCCACAGCAGCCGTTTTATCCACAGCAGCCCAGCTCTTCCTGGAACACCAGCTGGTACGATCCTGGGCTATCTCCATTGCTACAGTCGGGCCTGGTAAGGACTTTCCAACTAGAAGATTATAAGAACTATCTTATACTACCAGAGCCCTGTGGCCCTTGCCACCCTGTAGTACCCAGGAACTGTATTATTTCCCTGCTGAGTTTTATGTTTTCTTATTTGCTGCTGTGTTACGGAGTATGTCATAATAAACATCATTGACTTTTATCCTGGTTGTCGTGGTCACGCCTTCGGGCAGTTATTCTACATGTTACTTACATGTCTAGGGGTCTGATACAACCTCCCAGGTTCCGTTACATCTCAGCCCCTACAACTGAGGCTGCCTCCCATCAGCTCAGGCCCTCAGTTGTGACACTAAGCAACGATGATTGCACTGGTTTTTGTTAAAAAATGTCCCGGAGGTTTTGGTTTTAATTTAGCGACATCATTATGAACCACATAATTTATTTTTATTTTTTTACCTCTACGCTGCCCAATCATAAGGTGCTTGTTGTAAAGAGCGGGTAACTCCTGTTCTGTGTTAACTAGAGGCCAGAGACGCTTAGCCGCAGCATTGATGTTACTGCTGGCTGTAGAGAAATCAGTGACCCAAATGATGGAGTCTTGAAGTTTAGAGGATCCTTGAAATTCCAGAGCCTTGGCTCTCGGAGTAGACAATGCCATCAGCATCATTTGCTTTAACGATCTAGGATTGTATCCTCTGGCTATAACTTGTTCATCATTAAGTTGAGTTGTGTTTTTAGATCTTGTGTGTCACTGCAAATTCTCAACGCTCTCATAAATTGCGAAAATGGAAGTCCTTGTTTGAGGGACCTAGGGTGATGGCTCTCGGCTCTCAGGAGGGTGTTGCGATCAATTTGTTTGTGGTACACAGAGGTATGAAACATGCCATTATGAATAGAGATGGAAACCCTACCACTATCTTTAAGAATGAACTCGATACTCTTCTTGTATCAGCAGTCCAAGACAACATCATCACTAAAAAGGTATGTGACTCCCTCATAATAGAACATCCTAGGATTCCATTGATTTATACCATACCTAAGCTGCATAAAGATGCCACGAATCCCCCGGGTCGGCCGATCATTTTGGCTAGGGATTCTCTGTTTTATGGAATTTCCAAGTTCTTGGACACATATCTGCAACCAGTAGTACAACATGAAAGGACATTTTTAAAGGACACTACGTCCTTTTTGTTAAAACTATTGGAGATTTCTACGGTCGAAACACATTGGTGGATGGCCACTATAGATGTAGTCAGCCTGTATACAAGCATCCCGCACAATAGAGGTTTGACGGCGACCAGGCGACTACTTACGAACAATCCACACTATCAAGGTCTGGATTTAGATTTTTTTATGAATCTTCTCGAATTAACGTTGACAAGAAACTATTTCCAGTATGATGGAAAATTCTTTATCCAAAAACTGGGCTGTGCGATGGGATCTTGCGTGGCACCCAGCTACGCGAATGTGTTCATGTTCGCATTGGAACAAGATCTATTTTTTGTTGATCAGAATTTTTCACCGTTCATCCACAGCTACCATCGTTACATAGACGATATCTTTGTCCTTTGGACTGGAAGTAAGGAGCTGTTCAGCTCCATGATCGAGTCCATCAATCAGATAGACGATTGCATCAAGTTCACATACAACATCAGTAACAGTAATATACATTTTTTGGATGTTTCCATCTCTATTCATAATGGCATGTTTCATACCTCTGTGTACCACAAACAAATTGATCGCAACACTCTCCTGAGAGCCGAGAGCCATCACCCTAGGTCCCTCAAACAAGGACTTCCATTTTCGCAATTTATGAGAGCGTTGAGAATTTGCAGTGACACACAAGATCTAAAAACACAACTCAACTTAATGATGAACAAATTTATAGCCAGAGGATACAATCCTAGATCGTTAAAGCAAATGATGCTGAAGGCATTGTCTACTCCAAGAGCCAAGGCTCTGGAATTTCAAGGATCCTCTAAACTTCAAGACTCCATCATTTGGGTCACTGATTTGGGTCACTACAGCCAGCAGTAACATCAATGCTGCGGCTAAGCGTCTCTGGCCTCTAGTTAACACAGAACAGGAGTTACCCGCTCTTTACAACAAGCACCTTATGATTGGCCAGCGTAGAGGTGAAAACATAAAAAATTATGTGGTTCATAATGATGTCGCTAAATTAAAACCAAAACCTCTGGGACATTTTTTAACAAAAAAAACGGGCAATCATCGTTGCTTAGGGTGTACTACCTGTAGCTATCTGGACACAGGGGACACTTTCTTTCATCCCAGGTCTGGCAAAAAGTTTAATATCAGATACCCGTTGACATGCTCATCAAAATATGTTGTTTATTACATCAAGTGCCCTTGCGGGCTATTGTATATTGGAAAAACTATCAGGCAATTTAAGGAGCGCATGGCCATGCACAGAACTTCAATTCGCCAGGCTTTGGAAGGGACTGATCAAGAGCAACCTGTTGCCAGACACTTTATGAATCTCAGACACAATTTAGCTAGTCTAAGATACAAGATGATAGACCATGTGCCATTAGATAGCAGAGGGGGGGACCGGGGGCGCCTCTTGCTCCAGAAGGAAGCGATGTGGATACATAAATAACAGACCCTGCATCCTTTGGGTCTAAATTATCAATGTCCGTTAAATTGTTACATGTAACTTATTAGCCATATAGATGGATTTTGGCATACTTAATTACAGTTATATTTGTCTAGTAGGCATCGTTACAGCTGTTATTGATGGGTTTGTTTTTGTTCTCTGCAGCCATCCTGACATGTTTTGTTTTTACATTTTGTTTATCAGTGTTTCCAGGGTGATGGGAGCACGGCAGCCGCGCACCTCGTTGCTAGGAGCCGGGACGTCAGCGCTAACGCGCATGAGAATTACGTCATCGCGCCACAGCAGAGAGCGGGACGGCAGCGCGTTACACTGGGGTGAGTTACTATAAAAGTTTGTATTTCTATGTATTCTGGTTATATATTTGACAAAATTAGTGATGAGCACCGGAAATTTTTCGGGTTTTGTGTTTTGGTTTTGGGTTCGGTTCCGCGGCCGTGTTTTGGGTTTCGAACGCGTTTTGGCAAAACCTCACCAAATTTTTTTTGTCGGATTCGGGTGTGTTTTGGATTCGGGTGTTTTTTTCAAAAAACCCTAAAAAACAGCTTAAATCATAGAATTTGGGGGTCATTTTGATCCCAAAGTATTATTAACCTCAATAAGCATAATTTCCACTCATTTTCAGTCTATTCTGAACACCTCACACCTCACAATATTATTTTTAGTCCTAAAATTTGCACCGAGGTCGCTGGATGACTAAGCTCAGCGACCCAAGTGGCCGACACAAACACCTGGCCCATCTAGGAGTGGCACTGCAGTGTCACGCAGGATGGCCCTTCAAAAAACTACTCCCCAAACAGCACATGACGCAAAGAAGAAAAAAAAGAGGCGCAATGAGGTAGCTGTGTGACTAAGATAAGCGACCCTAGTGGCCGACACAAACACCTGGCCCATCTAGGAGTGGCACTGCAGTGTCACGCAGGATGGCCCTTCCAAAAAACACCCCCCAAACAGCACATGACGCAAAGAAAAAAAGAGGCGCAATGAGGTAGCTGTGTGACTAAGATAAGCGACCCAAGTGGCCGACACAAACACCTGGCCCATCTAGGAGTGGCACTGCAGTGTCACGCAGGATGGCCCTTCCAAAAAACACCCCCCAAACAGCACATGACGCAAAGAAAAAAAGAGGCGCAATGAGGTAGCTGTGTGACTAAGATAAGCGACCCAAGTGGCCGACACAAACACCTGGCCCATCTAGGAGTGGCACTGCAGTGTCACGCAGGATGGCCCTTCCAAAAAACACCCCCCAAACAGCACATGACGCAAAGAAAAAAAGAGGCGCAATGAGGTAGCTGTGTGACTAAGATAAGCGACCCAAGTGGCCGACACAAACACCTGGCCCATCTAGGAGTGGCACTGCAGTGTCACGCAGGATGGCCCTTCCAAAAACTACTCCCCAAACAGCACATGACGCAAAGAAAAATGAAAGAAAAAAGAGGTGCAAGATGGAATTGTCCTTGGGCCCTCCCACCCACCCTTATGTTGTATAAACAGGACATGCACACTTTAACCAACCCATCATTTCAGTGAAAGGGTCTGCCACACGACTGTGACTGAAATGATGGGTTGGTTTGGACCCCCACCAAAAAAGAAGCAATTAATCTCTCCTTGCACAAACTGGCTCTACAGAGGCAAGATGTCCACCTCATCATCATCCTCCGATATATCACCGTGTACATCCCCCTCCTCACAGATTATCAATTCGTCCCCACTGGAATCCACCATCTCAGCTCCCTGTGTACTTTGTGGAGGCAATTGCTGCTGGTCAATGTCTCCACGGAGGAATTGATTATAATTCATTTTAATGAACATCATCTTCTCCACATTTTCTGGATGTAACCTCGTACGCCGATTGCTGACAAGGTGAGCGGCGGCACTAAACACTCTTTCGGAGTACACACTTGTGGGAGGGCAACTTAGGTAGAATAAAGCCAGTTTGTGCAAGGGCCTCCAAATTGCCTCTTTTTCCTGCCAGTATAAGTACGGACTGTCTGACGTGCCTACTTGGATGCGGTCACTCATATAATCCTCCACCATTCTTTCAATGGGGAGAGAATCATATGCAGTGACAGTAGACGACATGTCCGTAATCGTTGTCAGGTCCTTCAGTCCGGACCAGATGTCAGCATCAGCAGTCGCTCCAGACTGCCCTGCATCACCGCCAGCGGGTGGGCTCGGAATTCTGAGCCTTTTCCTCGCACCCCCAGTTGCGGGAGAATGTGAAGGAGGAGATGTTGACAGGTCGCGTTCCGCTTGACTTGACAATTTTGTCACCAGCAGTTCTTTGAACCCCAGCAGACTTGTGTCTGCCGGAAAGAGAGATCCAAGGTAGGTTATAAATCTAGGATCGAGCACGGTGGCCAAAATGTAGTGCTCTGATTTCAACAGATTGACCACCCGTGAATCCTTGTTAAGCGAATTAAGGGCTCCATCCACAAGTCCCACATGCCTAGCGGAATCGCTCTGTGTTAGCTCCTCCTTCAATGTCTCCAGCTTCTTCTGCAAAAGCCTGATGAGGGGAATGACCTGACTCAGGCTGGCAGTGTCTGAACTGACTTCATATGTGGCAAGTTCAAAAGGTTGCAGAACCTTGCACAACGTTGAAATCATTCTCCACTGCGCTTGAGACAGGTGCATTCCACCTCCTATATCGTGCTCAGTTGTATAGGCTTGAATGGCCTTTTGCTGCTCCTCCAACCTCTGAAGCATATAGAGGGTTGAATTCCACCTCGTTACCACTTCTTGCTTCAGATGATGGCAGGGCAGGTTCAGGCGTTTTTGGTGGTGCTCCAGTCTTCTGTACGTGGTGCCTGTACGCCGAAAGTGTCCCGCAATTCTTCTGGCCACCGACAGCATCTCTTGCACGCCCCTCTCGTTTTTTAAATAATTCTGCACCACCAAATTCAAGGTATGTGCAAAACATGGGACGTGCTGGAATTTGCCCAGATTTAATGCACACACAATATTGCTGGCGTTGTCCGATGCCACAAATCCACAGGAGAGTCCAATTGGGGTAAGCCATTCTGCGATGATCTTCCTCAGTTGCCGTAAGAGGTTTTTAGCTGTGTGCGTATTCTGGAAACCGGTGATACAAAGCGTAGCCTGCCTACGAAAGAGTTGGCGTTTGCGAGATGCTGCTACTGGTGCCGCCGCTGCTGTTCTTGCGGCGGGAGTCCATACATCTACCCAGTGGGCTGTCACAGTCATATAGTCCTGAGCCTGCCCTGCTCCACTTGTCCACATGTCCGGGGTTAAGTGGACATTGGGTACAACTGCATTTTTTAGGACACTGGTGAGTCTTTTTCTGAGGTCTGTGTACATTTTCGGTATCGCCTGCCTAGAGAAATGGAACCTAGATGGTATTTGGTACCGGGGACACAGTACCTCCAACAAGTCTCTAGTTGGCTCTGCAGTAATGATGGATACCGGAACCACGTTTCTCACCACCCAGGATGCCAAGGCCTCAGTTATCCGCTTTGCAGCAGGATGACTGCTGTGATATTTCATCTTCCTCGCAAAGGACTGTTGGACAGTCAATTGCTTGGTGGAAGTAGTAAAAGTGGTCTTACGAGTACGACTTCCCCTCTGGGATGACCATCGACTCCCAGCAGCAACAACAGCAGCGCCAGCAGCAGTAGGCGTTACACGCAAGGATGCATCGGAGGAATCCCAGGCAGGAGAGGACTCGTCAGAATTGCCAGTGACATGGCCTGCAGGACTATTGGCATTCCTGGGGAAGGAGGAAATTGACACTGAGGGAGTTGGTGGGGTGGTTTGCGTGAGCTTGGTTACAAGAGGAAGGGATTTACTGGTCAGTGGACTGCTTCCGCTGTCGCCCAAAGTTTTTGAACTTGTCACTGACTTATGATGAATGCGCTGCAGGTGACGTATAAGGGAGGATGTTCCGAGGTGGTTAACGTCCTTACCCCTACTTATTACAGCTTGACAAAGGCAACACACGGCTTGACAAATGTTGTCCGCATTTCTGTTGAAATACTTCCACACCGAAGAGCTGATTTTTTTGGTATTTTCACCAGGCATGTCAATGGCCCTATTCCTCCCACGGACAACAGGTGTCTCCCCGGGTGCCTGACTTAAACAAACCACCTCACCATCAGAATCCTCCTGGTCAATTTCCTCCCCAGCGCCAGCAACACCCATATCCTCCTCATCCTGGTGTACTTCAACACTGACATCTTCAATCTGACTATCAGGAACTGGACTGCGGGTGCTCCTTCCAGCACTTGCAGGGGGCGTGCAAATGGTGGAAGGCGCATGCTCTTCACGTCCAGTGTTGGGAAGGTCAGGCATCGCAAACGACACAATTGGACTCTCCTTGTGGATTTGTGATTTCGAAGAACGCACAGTTCTTTGCTGTGCTTTTGCCAGCTTGAGTCTTTTCATTTTTCTAGCGAGAGGCTGAGTGCTTCCATCCTCATGTGAAGCTGAACCACTAGCCATGAACATAGGCCAGGGCCTCAGCCGTTCCTTGCCACTCCGTGTGGTAAATGGCATATTGGCAAGTTTACGCTTCTCCTCCGACGATTTTATTTTAGATTTTTTAGTCCTTTTTTTACTGATATTTGGTGTTTTGGATTTTACATGCTCTGTACTATGACATTGGGCATCAGCCTTGGCAGACGACGTTGCTGGCATTTCATCGTCTCGGCCATGACTAGTGGCAGCAGCTTCAGCACGAGGTGGAAGTCGATCTTGATCTTTCCCTATTTTTGGAACCTCAACATTTTTGTTCTCCATATTTTAATAGGCACAATTAAAAGGCACCTCAGGTAAACAATGGAGATGGATGGATACTAGTATACTTATGGATGGACGAGCGACTGCCGACACAGAGGTAGCTACAGCCGTGGACTACCGTACTGCGTCTGCTACTAATATAGACTGGATGATAATGATATAAAAAATATATATATATCACTACTGCAGCCGGACAGGTATATATTATATAATGACGGACCTGCTGGACACTGTCAGCACTGCAGACTCCTAAAGTAAGCTACTAGTATCAAGAAGATAGAAAAAAAAAAAAAACACAACAGGTAGGTGGTATACAATTATGGATGGACGAGCGACTGCCGACACAGAGGTAGCTACAGCCGTGGACTACCGTACTGCGTCTGCTGCTAATATAGACTGGATGATAATGATATAAAAAATATATATATATCACTACTGCAGCCGGACAGGTATATATTATATAATGACGGACCTGCTGGACACTGTCAGCACTGCAGACTCCTAAAGTAAGCTACTAGTATCAAGAAGATAGAAAAAAAAAACACCACAGGTAGGTGGTATACAATTATGGATGGATGAGCGACTGCCGACACAGAGGTAGCCACAGCCGTGGACTACCGTACTGCGTCTGCTGCTAATATAGACTGGATGATAATGATATAAAAAATATATATATATCACTACTGCAGCCGGACAGGTATATATTATATAATGACGGACCTGCTGGACACTGTCAGCACTGCAGACTCCTAAAGTAAGCTACTAGTATCAAGAAGATAGAAAAAAAACAAAACACAACAGGTAGGTGGTATACAATTATGGATGGACGAGCGACTGCCGACACAGAGGTAGCTACAGCCGTGGACTACCGTACTGCGTCTGCTGCTAATATAGACTGGATGATAATGATATAAAATATATATATATATCACTACTGCAGCCGGACAGGTATATATTATATAATGACGGACCTGCTGGACACTGTCAGCACTGCAGACTCCTAAAGTAAGCTACTAGTATCAAGAAGATAGAAAAAAAAAACACAACAGGTAGGTGGTATACAATTATGGATGGACGAGCGACTGCCGACACAGAGGTAGCTACAGCCGTGGACTACCGTACTGTGTCTGCTGCTAATATAGACTGGATGATAATGATATAAAAAATATATATATATCACTACTGCAGCCGGACAGGTATATATTATATAATGACGGACCTGCTGGACACTGTCAGCACTGCAGACTCCTAAAGTTAACTACTAGTATGAAGAAGATAGAAAAAAAAAAAAAACACCACAGGTAGGTATACAATTATGGACGAGCGACTGCCGACACAGAGGTAGCTACAGCCGTGGACTACCGTACTGCGTCTGCTGCTAGTATAGACTGGATGATAATGATATAAAAAATATATATATATCACTACTGCAGGACAGGTATATATTATATAATGACGGACCTGCTGGACACTGTCAGCAGAATGCGTTTATAGAATAAAAACAGCACACGACGAGTGTTTAACTTTTTCAGGCAGACAATCACAATATACTGGTGGTCACTGGTCAGTCACACTGGCAGTGGCACTCTGGCAGCAAAAGTGTGCACTGTTAAATATATGTACTCCTGCTATAACTGCTCCCCAGTCTCCCCCACAATTAAGCTGTGTGAGCAGTGAGCACTCAGCACAGTCAGATATACATAGATGATGCAGCACACTGAGGCTGAGCACAGATATGGTATACTGTGTCACTGTGTATCGTTTTTTTTTCAGGCAGAGAACGGATTATATTAAATAATAATAAAACTGCACTGGTGGTCACTGGTCAGTCACTAGTAAACTCTGCACTCTCTGAGTACTCCTAAGCTCCAGTCAGTGGCGGAACAAGCAAGCGGTGGGCCCAGGTGCGACAAAATGCTTTGGCCCCCCCCCCCCCCCATCCAAGTCCACCCCAGGGGCAGTGCGCGCCGTAGGCGCGCGCAAAAATACATAGTGGCGTGGCTTCGTGGGGAAGGGGTGTGGCCACAAAATAATACCAACACAGTAGTCTCCATTATTCAAATTACGCCGCACAGTAGCACCACTACACCAGGTAGAGACCCTTTTACACCTTACAGCGAACAGATTCCTCTTTTTACACATTACAGCAGACAGCGTGCCCTTTTTACACATAACGGCAGACCGCGTGCCCTTGTTACACATTACGGCAGACAGCGTGCCCTTTTTACACATTACAGCAGACAGCGTGCCCTTGTTACACATAGCGGCAGACAGCGTGCCCTTTTTACACATTACGGCAGACAGCGTGCCCTTGTTACACATTACGGCAGACCGCGTGCCCTTGTTACACATTACGGCAGACAGCGTGCCCTTGTTACACATTACGGCAGACAGCGTGCCCTTGTTACACATTACGGCAGACAGCGTCCCCATTTTTACACATTACGGCAGACAGCGTGCCCTTGTTACACATTACGGCAGACAGCGTCCCCATTTTTACACATTACGGCAGGCAGATTCCCCATTTTTACACATAGCAGCAGGCAGATTCCCCATTTTTACACATAGCGTCAGGCAGTCCCCCTGTTTTACACATAGCGTCAGGCAGTCCCCCTTTTTTACACATTACGGCAGGCAGATTCCCCTTTTTACACATTGCGTCGGGCAGATTACCCCTTTTTACACATAGCGGCAGGCAGTCCCCCATTTTTACACATTGCGGCAGGCTGATTCCCCCTTTTTACACATTGCGGCAGGCAGTCCCCCCTTTTTACACATTGCGGCAGGCAGTCCCCCCTTTTTACACATTGCGGCAGGCAGTCCCCCCTTTTTACACATTGCTGCAGGCAGTCCCCCCTTTTTACACATTGCTGCAGGCAGTCCCCCCTTTTTACACATTGCGGCAGGTATGCCCCCCTTTTTACACATTGCGGCAGGTAGTCCCCCATTTTTACACAGTGCGGCAGGTAGTCCCCCATTTTTACACAGTGCGGCAGGTAGTCCCCCATTTTTACACATTGCGGCAGGCAGGCACAAGAAAGAAGGAAAGAAGGAAAGAAAGAAGGAAAGAAAGAAAGAAAGAAAGAAAGAAAGAAAGAAAGAAAGAAAGAAAGAAGAATTATACTTACCCTCTCCGCTGGCTCAGGCTCCTCGGTACAGCGTCAGAGACGATTCCCGGGCTGGAGAGGAGGAGGAGGGAGGCTGAGAAGGGAGCCGCAGCAGCGCTGTGTTACTGGTGGAGGCGCTGCTGCTGCTGCCCCTCTGCTTCCCTATAGGCTGTTCTCGGAAGACAGCCTATAGGGAAGCAGAGGGGCAGCAGCAGCAGCGCCTCCACCAGTAACAAAGCGCTGCTGCGGCTCCCTTCTCAGCCTCCCTCCTCCTCCTTCCCCCGTCTGTAGTACCGCTGCTCCTCTCCTCTCCTCTCTTCGCCGGGCGGCTGTGCGCTGCGGGCAGCGGTTGCCCGCAGCGCACAGCGGCATGTAATGAGTCAGTTTGACTCATTACATGCTTGGGCCCCTGGACAGAGGCGGGCCCCAGTGCAGTGCACTGCCTGCACTGCCGGTAGTTCCGCCTCTGGCTCCAGTAAATCAAGTGTCTCACTCTCACTATCTATTTCTATTCTAAACGGAGAAGACGCCAGCCACGTCCTCTCCCTATCAATCTCAATGCACGTGTGAAAATGGCGGCGACGCGCGGCTCCTTATATAGAATCCGAGTCTCGCGATAGAATCCGAGCCTCGCGAGAATCCGACAGCGGGATGATGACGTTCGGGCGCGCTCGGGTTAACCGAGCAAGGCGGGAAGATCCGAGTCTGCCTCGGACCCGTGTAAAAAGCGTGAAGTTCGGGGGGGTTCGGTTTCCGAGAAACCAAACCCGCTCATCACTAGACAAAATGTCATAAAAGACATGAAACGTTGGAATCTATCACTGGCTTCATGACTATTTGTCCACGCCGGTGACTAGTGGGTTATAAAGTCTATGAGTGCCGCTCAATTCTCTGATACCTGTTCAATTTGCATGGAGTGAGCACCATAGCCATTGGAACTGTATGACAGGAGTGACGGTCATTTTCTTTAGTATCTATATATATATATATATATATATATATATATACAGGTTGAGTATCCCATATCCAAATATTCCGAAATACGGAATATTCCGAAATACGGACTTTTTTGAGTTAGAGTGAGATAGTGAAACCTTTGTTTTTTGATGGCTCAATGTACACAAACTTTGTTTAATACACAAAGTTATTAAAGATATTGTATTAAATGACCTTCAGGCTGTGTGTATAAGGTGTATATGAAACATAAATGAATTGTGTAAATGTACACACACTTTGTTTAATGCACAAAGTTATAAAAAATATTGGCTAAAATTACCTTCAGGCTGTGTGTATAAGGTGTATATGTAACATAAATGCATTCTGTGCTGAGATTTAGTTCCCATCACCATGATATCTCATTATGGTATGCAATTATTCCAAAATACGGAAAAATCCCATATCCAAAATACCTCTGGTCCCAAGCATTTTGGATAAGGGAGACTCAACCTGTATATATATATATATATGATTGTGTATTGCACTGGGGAACTGATTAAAGCTTGCCAGTCATAGAGAAGTAGAGATTTTACTTATCATTTTGGGGTAATGGAGGTGTGAGGTGTGGTGCCTCTGGACTGGCTGAGCTGGATGGCCTTAGTGTGGCATACCTTTACATTCTATTAACACTTTTCACTTATTCATTTTTTAACACTATTTCTCTATTTTAATTGCATTTCATTTTTGTATCACTTTCTCTATAGCTTCGGCTTCCTAAATACTAATTTATTAACACTATAGTTTTTTCACTGGTATGCTACCCTGGGCTTTCTGGCTTATGCTGGTGTTTTGTGGTGCCACACCCTGCACCTAGATATAGCGCTAGGGACCCCAAATATGCAGAGACGCCTTGATGCGGCTTTGGGGCTTATTCACACATTTGCGCAAATATGTGTAACGAAGTTCTCTGGGTTCTATTATTATGTGGAATTTATATCTGGTTACGGTTATCATTCAGGGTGCTGGGGGAAACAAATGCCTTTTTTTCTTGCTTAGAAATACCCCTCCCTTTCGAGCACCTGAATGATATCACTATTCTAATTGAGCATCTACCAATATATATATATATATATATATATATATATGATTGTGTATTGCACTGGGGAACTGATTAAAGCTTGCCAGTCATAGAGAAGTAGAGATTTTACGTATCATTTATCTTGGACCTTCCAGTAGAAAATAGCAAGAATCTGATTGATTGATTGATTGATTGATTGATTGATTGCTATGAGCAACTTCTCCACTTCTATAAACCTTTAGACATTTTAGTAAATATACCCCCTAGTCACCACTCTGTAAAGATAATTTCAAAAATCCTAAACTGCAGTTGTGCAGAGCATTTTTAGAACTAAATCCACATAGGTTTCATATCCTTGACAAACCTACAGAGGTTATGAGCCACAATTGTATAATCTTCTCCCCAGGGTATGACAGTAGTAAAGGGGTATCTACTGATGATGTCATAACACTACAGAGGACAAAAAAAGGGGCAGATGTATTATGCCTAGAGAAGGCATAAGGAAGTGACAAACCAGTGATAAGTGCAAGGTGATAAACACACCAGCCAATCAGCTCCTAACTGTTCATTTACATATTAGAGGTGATTGGCGTTTATCACCTTGCACTTATCACTGGTTTATTACTTCCTTATGCCTTCTCCAGGTTAATACATCTGCCCCAAATGGAGAAGTTGCCGATAGCAACCAATAAGATTCTACCTATCATTTCATAGAATTTACAAGATTAATGATAGCTATGCTGTGATTGGTTGCTTTTGGGCACCACTTATACTTTTCATCTTTAGAAGGAGCTTGGTCAGGCAGGTAACTTCTCAGATGTTTTTTATGCTCATAAGATGTAAAAGACTGATGATTTGCAAATATTACTTGGTTTAAGAAGTGGAGCAAGGCAGAAGGGTTTGGATTCGTCAGTCGTGATAGTGACGTTTGGAAGGCTAAAAGGCACTGCTCACATTTTGATAGAGAGGAACAGAGTTTCTTTATGAGAAATTCAGATGTTGCCATTTTAAACTAGTTTAGGGGCAACCTATAAATAGTACATCACTGTGTCTTCCTAAAATGATGAAAAATACTTTATATATGTTATTAATAGAATAAAGGAAATTCAGCTGCCTTACATTTAAAGAATAAGATTGAATTATTTTGAGAGTATTTGTGCAACTTGGAATAACAGAAGGGCGTCATAAGCCTGGAGTGGCTTAAACAACAAGGTTGGTAGTGAGTGCTGTGGGTGTGGGGAGTGACTGGCTGCTCTTAAGATTCTGGCCATGGATGTTGTGGTGGGGGAGGGTGGGGGGGGGGGGGGGGGTGGGGTCTGGGTGCTACAAAGGTGTTGGTGGTGAATGCAAATGGGTGGGTGTCTTGATGCTGCTGAGATGTTGGTAGTTAATGTGGAGGGGGGGTTCTGGGTGCTGCTGGAGTGTTGCTAGTGAATGCAGGGGGCATTTTACTGTATATGCTGCAGTGGTGAATGCATACAGAATGGGGTGGCACCAACAACTATCTCACCTCAGGCACCTGGTATGTGCTTACACACAACACCATTTTATAACAGATATGCTAGTAAAAGTAAAAGAGAGAAATATATAGGACTATATTTATAGACAATTGCAATAAAAGGTTTTTAGGAAATCGCCACTCTTCCTGACCTCATAATTTAATTTTTGCGCTATTTTGGGACAGACCAAGTTATGACACTCTGTCCCGCTGAACACTTAGCAAGCAAACAAAGACATTTTTTGTAATAGTGAAATGCATTAACATTAATATACATGCACTGATTTTGCGATCTCTTGACGTCAGGTGCCGATCCGAGTGGGAAGAGTCAACACATGCTGCGATTTTCTCTGCTCTCCTTCCTACAATGCTTTCAAGTTATGGCATTATTTTTCAAGAGATAAGTTTCGGAGAAGATAAAATTTTCCCTTCCCCATAAATTGCGTTATTGAGCAGCCCGGATAATGACATATGGGGGCTGCATCAGTAGGCAAAGCCCAATGAAAACTCTGAGAAATTGGGGATTTCACCAGATCTTTGTGTTTATTAGAGAGGGAAAAGTGAAAAATGTTGTTACACATGCTAAAGTGCTGGAGAAAAGACAATTTTAGAACAATGCAGTAGTCCCAGCACTTGAATCACAGGCAGTGCTGAAAGTAGGGTGGTACGGGGTAGTACAGTGTACCATTAAGAAATACGGTGCCGGTACGCCATACCACCAGCCCACTGCCAGCCCCTGTGCCCCTCCATAAATGGCCAATGTCTTGGAGGAGACAGACGCTAGTGGTACTATTTTACCTCTAGCGTCTCTTAGAGGAGCGTAGCCCGCCCAGTTCTACCCGGAAGTGCGGATTCCAGGAGCGCTGGCACACTGTGCACCTGCCGCTTGGCAACAAGTATGTAACCCTTGGGCAACGAGCTTAGAAACACCTAGCAAGGATCATGAAACCCCGAGCAAGGAGCATGTAAACCCCGGCAAGGAGGATGTAACCCCTGGCAATGAGCATGTAACACCTGTCAATGAGCAAGAAACCCTTGGCAATGTGCTTGTAGGGCGGTAAGTCCTACTAGGGTCATTATGTGTGTAAGTGGCACTGCAGGGGGCATTATGTGTGTAAGCGACAGTAGTGGGGCATTATGCATGTAAGCAGCACTGCAGGGAGCATTATGAGTGTAAGCGGCACTACGCGGGGGCATAATGCGTGTAAGTGGCACTGTAGGGAGAGAATTGTGCGTGGAAGCAGCACTACAGTGGTCATTATGCGTGTAAGCAGCACTAAAATGCCATGGGGGGTGCAAAATTTATAATTCAGCCACTGCATGTATAGCATTACCCACAAGTGCTGCGAAAGCTGGCACCACCAGGAGAAGATGCAGAAAGCTGTATCTTTGCCATGAAACCCCTGGCAGCAAGTAATTAGAAGCCTTACTGTGGGGCATACTTTGTAAGGGGCATTTTTGTGTGTGGGACATAAAATGGTGTCTGCCACATAACTGTGTTTGGCAAATAGTCTCTGTAAAGCGCTGCGAAATATGTGTGCACTTTAGAAATAACTGGTAATAAATAATTAAAAAGGTAATAGGCATTATGGTGTGTGGTATAATATGTAATGGACATTACGGGGTGGTATAATGTGTAATAGGCATTACGGTGTGTGGCACAATGTGTAATGGACATTACGGTGTGTGGTATAATATGTAACGGGCATTACAGGGTGTGGCATAATGTGTAACGGGTATTACGGTGTGTGGCATTATGTGTAATAAGCATTACAGTGTGTGACATAATGTGTAATGGGCATTACGGTGTGTGGCATAATGTGTAATGAGCATTACGGTGTGTGGCATAATGTGTAATAAGCATTACAGTATGTGACCTGCGCAGTAGATTGGAACACAACTCCACTGGCTAGGGAGGAGAGGTCTCAGACGGAGGCTGCACATGCCCCCCCCCCCCCCCCCTCTCTTAATACGCCCCTGTGCGGATCCATATATATTGAAGTAAAATTTTCTAAAATAAGTCTGTTTTGTAGATTTACATCGTTTTTACTTTTGATACAACCTGCACTATGGGGCAGATTCTACGTTGCACCCAAAGTGGCTGTAGTTGCAGGCAGCTGCAGACGCCTAATTATACTACTTTATGCTAATGCAAGAATCCGTAGGGCTAATGCGGGAGTTTGTATATCTGCAGGTGTAACGCCGTGCCGCCCATTGATTTTACACCGGCCACACCTGCATCATTAGTATCTGCAATTGCACCAGCCATTGACTTACGGTGATGTGAGGCAGGTGTGGCAGAGCCTTTCCTGTCAACCATATATAGAAATACGAAAGCCCTCACTCACTCACTCACTCACTCACTCACTCACTCACACACTCACTCATCACTAATTCTCTTACTTACCGATATGTTATGAAGCTGAAATTTAACATAGTAATTCTTCAGGTGGGAAATAGGAAAACTGCATAATTTAAATTTTAATAAACCTCCCCTAAGGGGATGAAAAAGGGATTGACATAATGACATCATTACCGATGCATGGCTTGTGTTGCATGAAGGATAACACCCAAACCGACAATAAGATCAAAATTTGGATTGCACCTCCAGTGTGTAGAATTTAATAAACTACAAAAATGGTTCTGTCACTTTTTACCGTATCTGCTACAGGTGCTCCTCGGGTAACGCCAAGAACCATGGATTAATATTTACTTACATTAAGGTGTCTCAAATTTATCTCTCTTTAAATTTATCAAATTTTAACACTCATTTGTATTTACAATCGTAAAATCAGAAACTCCTGTGCAAAGTACAGGTAGAAATAGTACTAACATACCAGGGTTTTGATTATAAAAAGTATATGAAAAATACAAAGAATATCAGGTCTATTCATGAAGCAGTGAAAGTGTGGAGAAGTGAGCCAGTGGAGAAGTTGCCCATGGCAACCAATCAGCATTGAAGTAACATTTACAATTTGCTTACTATACAATTGTATGGAGCAGCTGATTGGTTGCCATAGACAACTTCTCCACATGTTCACTTCTCCACTCTTTTCACTATTTAATAAATAGACCCCAATATTAGAAATATCTTCTTGTATTATTCTAATCATTTCTATAGTCAAAACTCTGAAGTAAAAAGTCTAAAAAGTCTATGGCAGTCGAGGCAGTGCCTCCCCTGAATAACTTTCCTGCACATCTCTGATCAAAACTCACCAAATTTTCAGAGT
Organism: Pseudophryne corroboree; assembly: GCF_028390025.1. NCBI lineage: Eukaryota > Metazoa > Chordata > Amphibia > Anura > Myobatrachidae > Pseudophryne > Pseudophryne corroboree. The sequence goes on from NC_086444.1 coordinate 1,079,165,733, forward strand.
TATATACTGCTGCACCTGTGTGTAATGCCCACATGAACCCTTTGGCTCATATATTGTGTGTTAATCTAGCTCTGGCACTAGCCAGTGCCTCCACAGCCATTTACCTCACCGCACATCCCTGGCACCAGCCCCATGCTAGGTGTAAGAGATCTGTCAAACAGAGACTTCCCTTCCGCCTACGCACATTCAGAATAACAGAGAGCTTTTGAGACACTCCCACACCCCAAAAGTGTGGCGGGTTTCGTGCGGATTTGATCGGGCAAATCCGTTCGGCAGCAGTTGAATTCCCCCTTTGTTCAAGCTAAAGTGAGTGGTATGTGTCTATGCAATGTATCACATCATCAGTTCCATTCCAGTCACTGGCCAACTTCTATGTGCCAGAGTGCCGGGATAGATTCAGTTTCATATTCAATTCTGGTGTTCATTGCATGGCGTGATGCCTCTCTTTCAATCAGTATCCGGTCAATAGATCTACACTAAAAAGGTCTACAGTCAATAGGTCTACCACTAATGGTTGACATGCATTAGGTTGACGGGGTCAAAAGGTCAACATGGCAATGCTCGACACACATATGGTAGACACAAGTTTTTGTTTTCCCCCCCCCCCCCAACATTTTCATAATTTACCATCCACGTGGACTAGGATTGGGAATAGTAACCTTGCCCGAAGCATGGTGAGCGAAATGAGCCAAGCGAGAGGACACAGTACACTAATGGGGCTTGTTTATGGCAGAAAAGTGACACAACACCCAAAAAAAACAAAAATAAAATTATGTCTACCTTTTTCATGTTGACCATTTTCATGTCGACCTTTCCTACTGTCTACCTATTATATGTCAACCTTTTGGCCCTGTCGACCTAATGCATGACTACCATTAGTGGCAGACCTATTGATTGTAGACCTTTTTACTGTAGATTTAATAATCCACACCTCTTCCAATTAACAGGTTCACTATATTGTTTACTATATGATACAGTACATTACAAAATAACATATCTTATATCAATTAGCTGGTAAATCTTATATTATTATGTTATGTTTGATCAAGTAAACCTACAAGGAACTCAAATACATAAAATGTTATTTTGCATCTAGAAATGCTGATAAAGCAGAAAATCTTATAAACTAAATTTACAATGCGCTCAGAGTTACGATTATCTTGAATCGCTCATTTATTTCACTTATATGGTGCTCCCTCTGAGTTTGCAGCAGTTATAGATGACACACACACTGTTTTACAAGATTTTTAGACCATCTGGACTAAAAGCAATGAGACAAAAATGCAATATATTGCACATAACGTCTTATTAACATATTAGGAAACCTCAAGGTACCGTTCATCTAAACCAGATGTTCTGCTGCATAGTCATCATAGAGGTAACCTTGATATTACAGCTCACACATTACTGTCTTATGTCTGTCACTTGTCCTTAGTATTAGGAGAGAAAGACTGAGACATTGATGTTCCCAGATTTTCCTCTTCTGTATTGTACGCTATTGATGTGGGGTCTTGTGGAACCTTACAATCTACTGTCTTAATGTCTTTGAGAACATTGTATTTTTCTATGCAAGGTGGTTTCACCACAAAAATCAAGCATAGTTTTATTATACTATCCTTATTGTAATGGTATTAAATCCAAATTATTTATAATGCACCTAGGTATTGTCAGCATTTAAAATAATTGGGTGGCTGTATATGGAGTTTCCAATACACAAGGGGGTAAATTTACTAAGGTGGGAGTTTTTTTTTAGAACTGGTGATGTTGCCTATAGCAACCAATCAGATTCTATCTATTATCTTCTAGAAGCAGCTTGATAAATGTTAAGTAGAATCTGATTGGTTGCTATGGGCAACATCACCAGTTCTAAAAAACTCCCACCTTAGTAAATTTACCCCAAGGACTCAAGCAGCAGAATAAGGCGGGCTTCTGGGTATGTTTCCATCATCTTTATTAACGCACACAATTTATGTTGGCGAGTGGCTTTTTTTCTCCTTATTGTTAAGGTTTCACAAGAATAATTTGTAAACGTTCAAAAATTCAACCCTAACTTATAAATGCATCAGTATTAGCTTAAGCCTGCACCAAAAATACTTTTATACTTTTATTATACTTTTAAAAATACAATTAATAATTGAACTTTGAAAAGCATCTGAAAAATAAGCTTCATGGAAGACAACACCACAGTAGTAAAGCGCCTGTTGAGGAGGAAGCTGGCAGTGGCCATGCACACCCAACCCAGAGATAGACTCCCACGACCTTCAGGCACTCAGTACTCTCTTGCTGCAGTTAATGTCCCTATAATCCCCAGTCTATTAATTGTTAACAAAGATGGGGCAACATCTTTTAGTAAACAACTGGAGGTCCAATATGCTAATGTGTCCACAGCAGAGTGGATGCTTATCATCTAGATGTGGATCTATGTCATACTTGCCTACCTGACCCTCTCCATGAGGGAGAAAATGCTGTGTTCCTGGACTTTCCTGGTAATGTATGATTGCCATCACCAGTGGTGAAACACCTTTCTTATCAATTAACTAGCTCACCACAGGTGATGGCAATCATACATTACCAGGAAAGTCCAGGAACAGAGCATTTTCTCCCTCATGGAGAGGGTCAGGTAGGCAAGCATGATCTATGTGATAGCACCATGAGCTGCAGCACCTAATGAGCAGGTGCCATTTGCTATAGGCTACCCAGTCTTGAGTAGTTTGTCCTAAATTTTAGGATGTGTTGGGAACATTGATTACCAGTGAAGTTGTTTGAGATGACCTGCAGACTCAAAAACCTTCCAGTGAGGGAATAAGGTAAATATTTGGTCTCCACAGTGCAAGGACATGCAGTGAAGGCTTATCACGGAGTAGGCCATGAGGACTATGTAAGTGATTGGGTAATTAAAATGTTCTCTCAGGGCCCGGCAAACTTACAGAAAAAAGTTCTGGGGCATAACCATGGGGAGTGAATACAGCAATGAGTAATTTTCCAACCATGGTGAGAATGGGGAAAGGAGCTGTCTAAAGACGGGGAGGGCTGAATTACCTATTTTGCTGGGAACTGGTCTATGGCCAGTGCGAAACAGAGATGAAGCTATGAGTGCTGAACTAGGAGATTTCCATGTTTGGAGAAGATGTTTTTTATGCAGACCAATATTTAATATATATTTCTGACAGCAGCCAGCACCAAAGGACTGTAATTAGAACATATCCTGTGGGCTTTTAACTACCCACCACTCCATCCCATCCTTAGAAGCTATCAGAGATAATTGAAGCCCATGCTGTAGAGAAGGTTTTTTATTTATCTAGAGACATAAGGGCAGATTTAACAATGAGTGATATTCTAGTTATTACTCATTACTATCTTAAATGGTTCTTCAGCCAATCAGCTTCTAACTTTAATTTTTCAAACACATGACAGTTAAGAGCTGATTGGCTGGAGCACAGATTTAGTTTAGTAACAAGTGCTAACTAGAAAATCACTCATTTTTAAATCTGCTCCTTAGTCAGTGCTGCCAGTGAGTCTCCACCTTGTTAATTCTTCTTGCGCACAACACATTGGCTTTAGACCCAAATAATGGGATAAACTGAGATTCGATTGTCTAGGTCAGGCATGTCAAACTCGTGGCCCTCCAGCTGTTGTGAAACTACAAGTCCCAGTATGCTTTGCCAGCATACCTTCCACTGATCAGCTGGCAAAGCATGCTGTGACTTGTAGTTTCACAACAGCTGGATGACCATGAGTTTGACATGCCTGGTCTAGGTTGTAGTGGGTGAATTGCAGTAACTGGTAGCCAGACAGAACACTTAGTTCAGAGATGCTGGGGTACGGGGAACTGTAAAGGCTGGTCACAAGTTTGAGATGCAAGTGGGGTGCTATGGCAACCGTCTGGAGGCTGAGATGCAGGGTACAGAGATGCGGAGGTGGAGTTGGGTGCTGCAGTATCGGTGACAATGATTACAGCAAAAGTTAGGCATGACTTGATGTGCAGTAGAGTGCTGTGGCATATGCAGCGTACAAGGAGACAGGTGCAGCAGAAGTACAATGCAGGCTGTAATGCAGTCAGAGACCAATGGACCATATAATCTATTCATAGGCTTGAAATGCAGCAGTATGCTGATGAAGTTGGTCACAGGCTGGAGGTGCATCAGAATGTTGCAGTGGAGAATGCTGCAGTACAGGAAGAGACCCAGTGAACTATGAAAGCTTGTAACATTACATAGTATAGTAGAATGCTATGGTGGCTGTGGATAAAGAAGCCAGGGGTCAGCAACAGGAGGTAGGTCAGCAGATATCAGAAAACAGGAGCCTAAATTGCTGTAGGTTACATATTTTTGTGTAGAAGCTAGTCAATAACAGAGCATGGTGACTCCTAAAATAGTGCAATAATTATGGAGAACAAGGGATGGAGTACTGAAATAATACTCAGCATGGAATCTCTTTCTTCTTCATGCAATGGAGTTTTATAGAAGACACAGAGTCTGGAAGTTGAACTGATAAAGATACAGTAGTAACTGGTGACAAGTAAAAGGGACCCATAGCTTTCATATTCAGAAGTCATCAAGGAAGCCAGGAATATGGCAGTTATGGACACTCACTAAACAGATGTGGTTCCAGAAAGATGATCTCGGAGGGATACCTCCAACACCTTGAAGCTAGTCTCCAAGAGGTACCACATTAGCTTCAACTAGCCTACAAGATTCTAGACCCTCATTTTGTAGATTTGCCCAGTGATGCTCTTACCCCTAATAGTAGGCTGTCTCCCATGTTGAGCAGCAATAAACACAGACCTGACAACATGTATTTTTAGGAGTGTATTATTAGAATTATTAGGGTCTGTAACTTACAGAACTAATAAGAACAGAACAAACAACTTATTTACAGAACTAATAAGAACAGAACAAACAAACAAACAAACGTATTTTGAAAGATTCTGTTCCAATCAGACCCCTAAATTAAATTGTAATCCTGTTCCCAGTCTCTAGCATATTTAGGGAAGGCAGAGTGCATGTGTTCAATCAGATGTTTGTATCCTCTTGAGAGAGAATGTGCCGGGTGCAAAGGAACTCAGATAGATTGAAAGAACTGAACAGTGAAACGTCCACCACAGAAATGTTATAGCCTATAGTATTGGCAGATAAATCCTGTGATAATAATTAACAACTCGGATGCTCTAGTGCTTGGTTCTGTCCTTAATCCTAGTAGTTTAGAATAGAAGTACAATCTCATTGTGTTGGATTATGCCATCCAGTATCCTGAGGTTATGGTCCAGTCATCAGTCACTGTGGAAAAGTTAACAGATGCTATGTTAAAAGTGATTATTAAAGTAGGATTCCCGAGAGAGATTATATCAGATTAGGGTTTGTAGTTTATGAGTGAACTGGTCCAATGTCTGGTCAAACTGCACCATACCACACACAAACTAATGGCCCATTCAGGTACTTCACCAGGATTTTAAAACAGATGCTGCATTAATTTGTGTCTTTGAAGTAGAGATGAGCGGGTTCGGTTCTGAGAGAACCGAACCCTTTCCGGACTTCACCACCTGAGCCCGGATCCGAGTCAGGCTCGGGTTTTCCCGCCTGACTCGGAAACCAGAACGAGGCAAAACGTCATCATCCTGCTGTCGGATTCTCGCGGGGTTTGGATTCCATATAAAAAGCCGCGCGTCGCCGCCATTTTCACTCCAGCATCTCAGTGTCCTCAGTGTCCGTGTCTTGTGCTGCATCTGTCCAGTCACAGTGGTTGTGTCCTCTGCTGCCATATGTCCAGTGCTGCTGTATAAGTCCCTTGCAGTGTTGCTGTGTTGTGCTGCATCAGTTTAGTGGTGGTGTATTGTGCTGCATCAGTCCAGTCTCAGTGGTGGTGTCCTCTGCTGCCATATGTCCAGTGCTGCTGTATAAGTCCAGTCCATTGCAGTGGTGCTGTGTTGTCCTGCATCAGTCCAGTGGTGGTGTCCCTGTGCTGCCGTATATGTCCAGTGAACCTGCCGTATATGTCCAGTGATCCTGCCGTATATGTCCAGTGATCCTGCCGTATATGTCCATTGATACTTCCGTATATGTCCAATGGTACTGCCGTATAAATCCAATGATCCTCCTGTATAATTCCAGTTATCCTGCCGTATATGTCCATTGATACTGCCATATATGTCCAGCGGTACTGCCGTATAAATCCAGTGATCCTGCCGTATAATTCTAGTGGTACTGGCGTATAAGTCCAGTGCTCCTGCCGTTTAATTACAGTGGTAAAGGCGTATAAGTCCAGTCCAGTGATACTGCGGTATATGTCCAATGATCCTGCCGTATATGTCCAGCGGTACTGCCGTATATGTCCAGCGGTACTGCTGTATAAATCCAGTGATCCTGTCGTATAATTCCAGTGATCCTGCCATATAATTCAAGTGGTACTGGCGTATAAGTCCAGTGATCCTGCCGTATAATTCAAGTGGTACTGGCGTATATGTCCATTGATACTGCCGTATATGTCCAGCGGTACTGTTGTATATGTCTATTGATACTGCCGGATATATGTCCAGCGGTACTGTTGTATATGTCCAGCGGTACTGCCGTATAAATCCAGTGATCCTGACGTACAATTCCAGTGGTACTGGCGTATAAGTCCAGTCCAGTGATACTGCCGTGTATGTCCAGTGATACTGCCGTATATGTCCATTGATACTGCTGTATATGTCCAGCGGTACTGCCGTATATGTCCAGTGGTACTGCCGTATAAATCTAGTGATCCTGCCGTAAAATTGCAGTGATCCTGCCGTATAATTCCAGTGATCCTGCCGTATAATTCCAGTGATCCTGCCGTATAATTCCAGTGATCCTGCCATATAATTACAGTGATCCTGCCGTATAAGTCCAGTGATCCTGCCGTATATGTCCATTGATACTGCCGTATATGTCCAGCGGTACTGCCGTATAAATCCAGTGCTCCTGCCGTATAATTCCAGTGATCCTGCTATATAATTCCAGTGGTATTGGCATATAAATCCAGTGATCCTGCCATATAATTACCGTGGTATTGGCGTATAAATTCAGTCCAGTGATACTGCTGTATATGTCCATTGATACTGCTGTATATGTCCATTGATACTGCCGTATATGTCCATTGATACTGCCTTATATGTCCAGCGGTTCTGCCGTATATGTCCAGCGGTTCTGCCGTATATGTCCAGTGGTACTGCCGTATAAATCCAGTGATCCTGCCATATAATTCCAGTGGTACTGGCGTATAAGTCCAGTGATCCTGACTTATAAGTCCAGTCCAGTGATACTGTCGTATATGTCCGGTGATACTGCCGTATATGTCCATTGATACTGCTGTATATGTCCAGTGATCCTGCCATATAATTCCAGTGGTATCCAGTGATCCTGCCGTATAATTGCAGTGATCCTGCCGTATAAGTCTAGTGATCCTGCCATATAATTCCAGTGATCCTGCCGTATAATTCCAGTGGTACTGGCGTATAAATCCAGTGATCCTGCCATATAATTACAGTGGTACTCGCGTATAAGTCCAGTCCAGTGATACTGCCGTATATGTCCAGTGATACTGCCGTATATGTCCATTGATACTGCCGTATATGTCCAGCGGTACTGCCGTATAAATCCAGTGATCCTGACGTATAGTTCCAGTGGTACTGTTATAAAAAATCCAGTGATCCTGCCGTATAATTCCAGTGATCCTGCCGTATAATTGCAGTAATCCTGCCATATAAGTCCAGTGATCCTGCCGTATAATTTAAGTGATCCTGCCGTATAATTCCAGTGGTACTGGCGTATAAGTCCAGTGATCCTGTCGTATAATTCCAGTAATCCTGACGTATAATTACAGTGGTACTGGCGTATACGTCCAGTCCAGTGATACTGCCCTATATGTCCAGCGATACTGTCGTATATGTCCATTGATACTGCCGTATATGTCCAGCGGTACTGCCGTATACGTATTTATCACCCGGAATCATAAAGCTACATGTAGCACATGTACATCTGAAACAACCCCATTTTTTATTAGCTAAAAAGTGAGTGGCTTTATTGGGATCACTGATATCAGTACGAACAAGTAGGTCCCTGAGATTTTTTTCACGGGTATAACATGGCATTATCGACTGTTGTCCCAAGTGGAGGGACTTATCTGTTTGTATGATTGGCCATCTGTTCTTAGTGATTTTTTTGATATCAGTGGATAAATCATTATATCTGCTAACAAACGGGAATCTGTCAGATGATATCCTCTTAGCCTTTTTCTGTAATAGAGTGGACCTGTCAAGTTTAAGAACCTTGTCTTTAATGTTACATAAACTCCTAAAATCATAACCGCGTTCCACAAATTTCTGTACCACTTCATCAAGTTGCCTACACGCCTCATCTGGATCAGAATTTATTCTGCGTGTCCTTATCATCTGGGAATAAGGTAAACCTAATTTAAGTTCACGAGGGTGGTTACTGTTAATGTGTAAAATAGTGTTGCGGTCTGTAGGTTTGTTAAATACAGATGTGTTCAATCCTTCTGGAGTTACTGTAATCTGAACATCCAGAAAGTGGATCTGTGATTGACTCATCTCCACTGTAAGTTTGACTGGGCAGTCAGAATCATTGTGCAGGTTAATAAATGATCTGAACATATCTTCAGTGCCCTGCCAAATTAAAAACAGGTCATCTATATACCTCATATAACAGATAACATTAGAGCAAATTTCTTGATTAGAGAAAAACAAATCCTGTTCAATATCAAACATGGGGTTGTTTCAGATGTACATGTGCTACATGTAGCTTTATGATTCCGGGTGATAAATTCCCACATCCACATTCAGGTAGGATATACCAAATCAGACACCATCTCACCTGTAATAGCACATATGTGGTCTATCAGATCATTTGTCCTTGCGGACTCTCTTACATCGGGAAGACCCAATGCAAATTTAAAGAGAGAATGTCGGCACATAGGTCGGCAATTAGAGCTGCCATTAATAGTGGTAAGAGTGAACAACCTGTTGCCCGACACTTCCTAACCAATAAACACAGCATAGCAAGTTTAAAGTATAGAATGATCGATCACATCCCCCCCTTACGTAGAGGTGGTGATCGCAATCGACTTCTACTTAAACGTGAAACAGAATGGATACATAAGTTGGAGACAGTCAGTCCCCGTGGACTTAATGAAACAATCACATGGTCCATGTTCATATAAAATCTCTAAAATCTCAAGAATATGCTTGCTCTGGTATAATATGTGGAACATCATTGAATAATCATTGCCCGATGCACCTAATTTAAGCAAGGATACATTTTGCATATATGATTATATCACACGCTATGTCATTCTCTCTTCCAGTGATGTTGTTGTGTACATTATGGTTGTTATGGTGATGGTGATGTCACGAGCATGCGCCGCACAGCCGAAGTGCGGACATGCTGTTGTGGGTGATTCTGACGTGAGCTGCGCCCCGCTTCCGGTCCGGCGGCGGCCGTGGAAACGCGTCAGACACTGCCTGCTGTTCACTGGGTGAGGTAGCAATTTAAGGTAAGACTTTGTTTGTTTGTACTTTATATCCTGAAGACGGTAATACACCGAAACGTTGATATACAACTTTGTTGAGCTTGTCATTTTTCCTGAGTGCCGCACCTGCTTGCTGTGTACATTTTGCTGGGGATACCAGCATGTGAGGGCACCTGGATACGCTATAGTTATATGGATTCAGCGAGTGCCAGCTACTGTGCATGTGATATATATATATATATATATATATATATATATATACAAGAAATGTCCAAGGGAGCTATATAATACAGTCTGTAAAACTGAATGAATACCTCTTCCAATTTTTGACCACAATTTGTTAAAAGAACTTTAATTTATTTGCATCTAAGCACAAAACAATATATCTCAATCGATACTATTGCTGCTTCAATGTCCAATAGTTAACACATCCACATTAAAATACAATACATCCAATGTATGAATAATAAAATATAGACAGTTTGTTGATCCAATGAAGTTTCTTTGGTTAATGAATGTCTGATGTTCTCAAATCCAAGCTATACCCAATGCGTTTCGTCCAAAGGGACTTCATCAGGGGCTCATATCTAGATGGTAAACATATGGACGATATAAATATTTATATAAATCAGGCCATAGTGGTCTCATCATACGGTAGAAATTGTGTACATGCAAAATGCATCAGAAGAGTTCTATGGGGCAAATAACCAATTTTATGGTCGTGTTGTTCCCACAGTAAAAGATCTAAAAGAACCATATCACTATAAGAATTTAATTATTTCTAAAATTAATAAATGAATATCATAAAACTACAGTGATGGTTTCCTCAGCTCCTTCTCTGAATTATCAAACTGTCATGTACCACTCTTCCTCATCATATTTTTTATGATATTAATTTATTAATTTTAGAAATAATTAAATTCTTATAGTAATATGGTTCTTTTAGATCTTTTACTGTGGAAACAACACGACAATAAAATTGGTTATTTGCCCCATAGAACTCTTCCGATCCATTTGGTATGTACACAATTTCTACCGTATGATGAGACCACTATGGCCTGATTTATATAAATATTTATATCGCCCATATGTTTACCATCTAGATATGAGCCCCTGATGAAGTCGTTTGGATGAAATGCGTTGGGTATAGCTCGGATTTGAGAACATCAGACATTCATTAACCAAAGAAACTTCATTGGATCAACAAACTGTCTATATTTTATTATTCATACATTGGATGTATTGTATGTTAATGTGGATGTGTTAACCATTGGACATTGAAGCAGCAATTGTACCAATTGAGATATATTGTTTTGTGCTTAGATGCAAATAAATGAAAGTTCTTAACAAATTGTGGTCAAAAATTGGAAGAGGTATTCATTCCGTTTTAAAGACTGTATTATATAGCTCCCTTGGACATTTCTTGTGTGTATGCCATTTTGTGTACTCTATCTAGCAGAGAGTACGTCACAGGGTTGAGCTCCCTTATAGCGCAGTATTGTGTCTATACCACACCTTCTATATATATAAATATATATATATATATATATATATATATACATACAGTGTATCTGGAAAGTATTCGCAGCACTTCACTTTTTTCCGCATTTTGTTATGTTACAGCCTTATTCCAGAATGGAATAAATTAATTTTTTCCCTCAAAATACTACACACAATACCCCATAATGACAATGTGAAAACTTTTTTTTGAGATATTTGCAAATTTATTAAAAATAAACCAAGATAAATAAACTAAGAAATCAAATGTACATAAGTATTCACATACCTTGCCATGAAGCTCAGAATTGGGCTCAGGTGCATCCTGTTTCCACTGATCATCCTTGAGATGTTCCTAGAGCTTAATTGGAACCCACCTGTGGTAAATTCAGTTAATTGGACATGATTTAGAAAGGCACACACCAGTCTATATAAGGTCCCAAACTTGACAGGGCATTTCTGAGCACAAACAAAGCATGAAGTCAAAGGAATTGTCTGTAGACCTCGGAGACAGGATTGTCTCGAGGCAAAAATCTGGGGAAGGGTACAGAAAAATATCTGCTGCTTTGAAGGTCCCAATGAGCACATTGCCCTCCATCATCCGTAAATGGAAGAAGTTCAGAAAAACCAGGACTCTTCCAAGAGCTGGCCAGCCGTCTAAACTGAGCAATCAGCGGAAAAGGGCTCTAGTCAGGGAGGTTACTAAGAACCCAATGGTCACTCTGTCAGAGCTACAGCATTCTTCTGTGGAGAGAGGAGAACCTTCCAGAAGGACAACCATCTCTGCAGCAATCCACCAATCAGGCCTGTATGGTAGAGTGGCCAGACAGAAGCCACTCCTTAGTAAAAAGCACATGGCAGCCCACCTGGAGTTTGCCAAAATGCACCTGAAGGACTCTCAGACCATGGGTAACAAAATTCCCTGGTCTGATGAGACAAAGATTGAACTCTTTGGTTTGAATACCAGGCGTCATGTTTGCAGGAAACCAGGCACCGCTCATCACCAAGCCAATATCATCCTTACAATGAAGCATGGTGGGGGCAACATCATACTGTGGGGATGTTTTTCAGCGGCAGTAACTGGCAGACTAGTCAGTATAGAGGGAAAGATGAATGAAGCAATGTACAGAGACATCCTAGATGAAAACCTGCTCCAGAGCGCTCTTGACCTCAGACTGGGGCGACGGTTCATCTTTCAGCAGGACAACGACCCTAAGCACACAGCCAAGATATCAAAGGAGTGGCTTCAGGACAACTCTGTGAAGGTCCTTGAGTGACCCAGCCAGATCCCAGATTTGAATCCGATTGAACATCTCTGGAGAGATCTAAAAAATGGCTGTGCACCGACACTTCCCATCCAACCTGATGGAGCTTGAGAGGTGCTGCAAAGAAGAATGGGCAAAACTGCTCAAAGATAGGTGTGCCAAGCTTGTGGCATCATATTGAACAAAGACTTGAGGCTGTAATTGCTGACAAAGGTGCATCAACAAAGTATTGAATTAAAGGCTGTGAATACTAATGTACATGTGATTTCTTAGTTTTTTAATTTTAATAAATTTGCAAAAATCTCAAAAAAACTTTTTTCACATTGTCATTATGGGGTATTATGTGTAGAATTTTGAGGGCAAAAATGAATTTATTTCAGTTTGGAATAAGGCTGTAACATAACAAAATGTGGAAAAAGTGAAGCGCTGTAGATACTTTACTGATGCATTTTATATATATATATATATATATATATACAGTGTGTATATATATATATATATATATATATATATATATAGAAATGTCCTTATAGAGAGGGGTATGTGTCCATCCACTCCCAATGGTAAAGGAACAGGCGGCACTCCAAGGGTCTTGTGAAAACAAACTTGTATTCAAAATGGTGAATCAAATAAATGGCATATTATGGCCAACGTTTCAGCGCCGCGCAGGGCGCTTTTTTCAAGGCAATATGCTGTGAAACAAAACCAAAAAACATGAAACATGATATATATAAAATCGAGGAAATGAGAGGCGGCACGCGGATACTTCAAACAGCGGCATAACGTGTACATGCCACTACATGTACATAACATCAACGTTTCGGGGACCACTGTCTCCGTCATCAGGATAAACAACTGTGCAAACAAGCGGTGTATAAATAGACAAAACTTACCCCCCAAGTAGATACCCCCACCAGCGTTCACCGACGGCCACGCCGTTTTCGCTTCCTGTCTGGCGTCCCGATGCGCATCAGTTGATGCGGAAGTAACGTCATGGTTGCCAGCTGGGTGGCCATGGCGACGCTGTAAACAAAATGACAAATCATCAGTGTAACACAGTGCAACAGTCAGTAAAGTGATGCCCAATCACTGATTCATATACATATGCAGTGAACCTTAAATTAACATTAAAATGTATAAATATAAACCACCTGTGTATATACAACTCGCGGGAACCACGATGGGTTCAAATTTGGTGCATGCCTATTCGAACATATTTATGCAGCAATATGAGGAAGAACATATTTTCACCAAATACTCTGAACAAATCTGTTTTTATAAATGCTTTATAGATGATTTTTTTTTCTCATTTGGAATGCCGGTGAAAAAACTTTCAACACTATGGTCGCTGATCTGAACTCGCTGGATAGTCCAATTTATTTTACCTCTGTAGTGATTTAACTTTGGACTTCCTTGATATGAAAAAAAATCAAAAATGAGATTGGCTTATAATATACACTGTTTTGTAAACCAACAGATATAAACACTTTATTTTGGGCCACAAGTCATCACCTGAACTTACTTAAATCTAAACTTCCAATTTCACAATTTTTACGTGTTCTGAGAAACAATTCCGATAGCAGCATTGCTGAAATACCGCTACAGGAATGCTATGACCGCTTTTTTGAGCGTGGATATGCAAAGGAGACTATTAATCAGTGCCTCACCAGGGCTAAAGAACGATTCTATGGCCCAATAGGAAAACTGCCCAAAAGGGAGTTAAAATGCAACTGCATGGTCCTGAATACTAGATGCGATACCAGCATGAAACAAGTGCATAGATCTATTAGAAGACACTGGCCAATCATCACCACTGATGAGGCCTTTAAGAAACTTCATAAAGCACCACCACTGCTGAGTGTGTCTAGAGGTTGCAATTTGAAGGATATGCCATTAAGACCTATGCGATCGAATAAGGTGACTGAAGGCAATTGGCTACTGAAACAGAATGGTTGGTTCCGATGCTTAAAATGCACTACATGCAGAGCTTTAATTGTCGGAAAATACTTTTGCCACCCACATAGTGGTCAGAAGATATATCTTAGACATCATCTAACCTGTACACTGGATCACATTGCGTACTATTTGGTTTGTCCAAGTGGTTACATGTATGTTGGTAAGACCATCAGGACATTTCATGAGCGGATGAACCAACATAGATCCTCAATTAGATTGGCATATGCCATCGGGTCAACAGATAAACCAGTGGCTGCTATGTAGGTAATTATATTCCTGATGTGGGCAGAAGTCCACTATGTTAATGGTGTTGTGAGGGCGGAAGTAAAAGTCTGGTATACTACCTATATTATTTATATGAGAATACTAACATTTTGAGGGAGATAATCCAGCCTTCTATATTGCCTGTTAATAATTGATTATTTTGTAAATGCTCTGAGTATGGATAACGTTGTGATCAGCGCTATACATGGGAGCCTGGCGAAAGTGGTGTTGTGTGTCCGGACGTGTGAGCGGAAGTGACATCAGGTATGGTCCCGGCCGGTGGGGCTGAAACTATCCTGTTCGGGCACACAACACTGACACCAATGCTTGGATGCTGGAGGCATGGGGCACCAGCGATACAGTCTTCTGGTATTTTTGAAATGTATGTAAGATGTTATAAGTGCAAAAGTTTTGGGCACATGAATTTAGGTGCAGACATGCAACTTCTGGTGACATCATTGGCATCCGGAAAAGGTCCCTGAAGTGATGGTGTAGGGCATTTGTTGGAGCGGTGGTCATGTTGAAGCTATGTTGAAAACGTCTTGATAAAGGCCAGTGCTTATGGCTGAGACATTGACTTTACAAAATAAATGATATGTGAACTTTTTTGCATTTAAAAAACTAGCCCGGTAAGTGCACTTCATCTTTCCATGTCTTTATATATATAAAAAAAATACAAAAAAAGGTATCCCAGTGCACTAATACATATAGAGTTGTCAATACAATATATGGTGGGCTTGAAGCGAAGCCACTCGACGTGGCCAATCATGTGTTCAATTTTACCAGGGGTTTTTCTGTAATGCGTTCCCTTGGATGAAAACCCTCTCACCAAAACAGATCACCCAGAAGAAATAATATAATAATATCAGTGTTTTTCAACCAATATTGTTTTGTTGTATCAACAATATAAAATATCATTTAAAATTAGAATGCCAAAAAGATCCATATACATGTCATAATACAATAGAAGGTGTAAATATCCCCTCACCTTAGCAAAGGTGTGAGCTCTAGGTGGAGATTAGAATTGCAATGACACAATGGACACAAGTTGGTGAACCATACGCGTTTCGTCTCATTGACTTCATCAGGGGCATATAGCAATTAGATCTCATGAAGATTATGCACCAGTATGTTCCTACAAATGGGTCACCAGTCAGTCAGGAGTCTGACTGGTGACCCATGTGTATGCACATACTGGTGCTTGTGCAAATTTTCTGTTTGGAAGTATTGGTCACTATTAAGCGAAAATATCACCTATTTTTGAGCATCTGTAGATGCAATATATTATGCACGATTGGGATTGTTTTACCTTATGGATTTTATATTTTTTTACCAAATGAGTCTATGTTAGAACTTTAAAACTGAATCTGAGAAATGGCTGTTCATAATCTTCTTGAGTTCTAATTGATATATGCCCCTGATGAAGTCAATGAGACGAAACGCATTGGATTCTCCAACTTGTGTCCATTGTGTCATTGCAATTCTAATCTCCACCTAGAGCTCACACCTTTGCTAAGGTGAGGGGAGATTTACACTTTCTATTGTATTATGACATGTATATGGATCCTTTTGGCATTCTAATTTTAAATGATATTTTATATTGTTGATACAATAAAACAATATTGGTTGAAAAATACTGATATTATTTCTTTTGTGTGATCTGTTTTGGTGAGAGAGTTTTCATCCTAGGGTACACATTACAGAAAAAAACCCTGGTAAAACTGAACACACGATTGGCCACGTCGAGTGGACTCGCTTCAATTCCACCATATATTGTATTGATAACTGTATATGTTTTAGCGCACTGGGATACGTTATTTATTGCTATACGATATTCTAGGTCCGAACTAACAGAGGACCTATCCATAGTGCTGCTTCTTAGCACAAATTCAGGAGTATTTTTTGTATTTAGTATATATATATATATATATATATATATATATATATATATGTATATATACTGTTTACCTGTACAGTGCCATCGCTGCTCCTACTACTTCTATTGTAACACTATAAAATGCAAAATCAGATGCATTAACATTGCCTGCAGTGCCAGTGCCACCTGAAAAGTTCCGCTGCAGTCACTATACATATATATAATGCACACACATTTTTAGCTGTCCTCCCTCCACCATTAAATTGGTTATGTGTCTACTCCACTGACAGACTGCGCTGGGAAAGGTGGGATTATAAAGAACACCAGTGTTTATGTGGTGTTGGCAGGGCATATATACTCCAATATTTATATCCCACTGCCACTCTTCCACATTTAGTTACACATGTCTCATAGTGGTATCTTAAATGGGACTTTGGGGCTTCCTGAATGGATTGCACTGTATTCTGTTACAAGTCATATTATCCTGTCTATTCTAAAAATGGAGAAATGCCACCTGATCATTGATTTATTGAATCACAAATGTCACATAAAAAATATATTTGCTTTTGCATTGGAACTTTTTATAAAATTGTATAACACTACAAGATACATTGTGCGATTAGCTGTCATAGCAGCAGCATGGAGAGAAAACAAAGGTAGACGGAAACATTTTTTCCTGTGTGTGTTTTCTTATTTTTTTCATCATTTGCACCTCGATGAGATTCCCTCTAAGTATGATCTGTAATTTGGTTACAGTGCTTTTGTAATGGCTTGTATTTTGGGAAATGAAGACAAACGGCTTAGACCTTGAGAACACATGGGCTACTTAGATAGATGGCATCTGTGTAGGCCTAGCAGTGCCTCAACATTCTATAGGGAAAAACAGAGCCAGGTGCATTTCTCCCCAAATTGAATTAGTTGCAAGATGCCACATCCAATTGTAGCAAATTGATGTGAGAGTTTGTGATGTCTATAGCAGATCTTACAACAAAGGTCAGCATGCATAGACATAGACAACAGGCTGGCATATGAAACTTGTGGTTTAAAAAACTGCTATGGCAGAAGCAAGGAAATCCACAATGTAATCAAGCTTGTAAATCTGCAAGAGAATTTGCTTTAATCATGTGTTTAATTGTATTTACAATACAACCATTCATATATTTAATAATGCAATAATGTAAATTCAGGATTCGGTTTACAAGCACAACACTCCGGTGTCAGCAAAACTCATTTTATATGGATTACACACATTTACTTATCGTACAAAGGTGGGAAGTGTTGATGATTCTGTCTCGAGGTTCATTATAAAAATACAACTAAAATCATTCCAATATGATAGCGTTATTGATTGTACTATTTGTTCCCAAATATTTAAGATGGCACTAACAAATTTAGATTTAATCTCAGCTATTTAATTACCAAACTTTGCTTAATTACCAGTGAACCAAATATAATACAATAAAATCTATATTTTGTTAATAAACATACTATGGCAGCAAACTGCAGGAACAAAGCAAAATAAACAGTACATCAATAAATCAGTGTACGATTGTTTTTGTGAATGTATCAACCTGTTTTTATTTTGTTTTGCTTTTGGAGTTTGATCACCTTTAGTACCAACAGATATTAGTTATTGGTGTTGCTATACGGTTTCAACCTAGGAACATAATATGTGAAGTTACTACGGGGGGAATTCAATTGAGGGTGAATCCTTTCGGCCGGTCGAATATGTGTGGCAGCTGCCATGCTTTATGGCAGCGGAATCTTGCTCAAATCAAAAGTTTTCGCAACCCCATAGTGTAGCGAGCACTTTTGAGCAAATTGGGTTGCGAATCGGCCAGGCGAAGGGGGCGACAAGATATCCAAAAATGGTTAATGATTCCTTAGTGTACACTTAAGCAGCATTCCGACCTGATCGCACGCTAGCTATTTTTTGCAGCGCTGCGATCAGGTCAAAATTATGCAAAACTGCGCATGCGTATGCACCTAAATGCACAGGCGCGTCGTACGGGTACAAAGCAGATCGTTGCTGGGCAAAGAATTTAACGAAGAATCCATTCGCACACCCAATCGCAAGAAGATTGACAGGAAGAAGGCGTTTATGGGTGTCAACTGACCGTTTTCAGGGAGTGGTTGGAAAAATGCACTCGTGTCCAAGCGTTTGCAGGGCGGGCATCTGACGACAATTCCAGGACTGGACAGGCTGAAGTGATCACAGCGGCTGAGTAAGATCAGACCTACTGAGAAACTGCACAAAACGTTTTTAGACCGCTCGGCTGCACAAGCGTTCACACACTTGCAAAGCAAAAATACACTCTCCCATAGACGGCGACTATCTGATCGCAGCGCTGCAAAAAATAGCTAGCGTGCGATCAGGTCGGAATGACCCCCTATGTCATATAAATGTACTCTCTCCAACCCTTCACCAATATACATGTATCAAAAACGATTATCACACATCAAGCGCTAAAAGCATAAATATCACCATTTCCTTTTTGGTAGGTTTAGATTCTCAATTCCTCATACTGTATGCTCTTATGCAATTCCCCAAAAAGGAAAAATAAAAGAAAAAGCATATAGTAAAGCACAGTTTTAATATACATATAAAAATCACAGATATAAAACATAAAATAAACATCCACAATGTGGGGATACTAAAGTGGCTGTAATATTGCAATTACCGGCTGCTTGTTAGAACTGTTAACAGGCAGTTATTAGGAGCATGTGAACAGGTTTACTTCTGAATACCTGTCTGCGGCACACTCTGGTCATCAGCTGTCCGGTTCTCCTCCGCATTCGCCACCGGTCCTCCACAACAAACCAACGCGTTTCAACTCAGTGAAACGGTTCTTTTTCAAGGTCCAAGGTGAACCTAGATGCTTTTCCTTTTATCTTTCCTTTTTTGAAGAATTGCATAAGGAATTGAGAATCTAAACCTACCAAAAAGGAGACGGTGATATTTATGCTTTAACCAATAAATATGTTCCCTTATTTGTACATATAATAATTTCCTCAAAATCAAAATTTGACAAGTAGCAAAATAATTGATAGATTTGATAAAAGTCAAATTCAGGAACAGAATCATATTATGATTGTGATCTACAACAGGATACAGCATGATTTTCTGACAGTCAGGATCCCGGTGGTCAAAATACCGATGCCAAAATCCCGCTATCAAGCACAGTGTGTACCCTGACGGGCTTGCTGTCCTCATCACACTTCGGGCTCGGAGGCAAGCTTTACTCGCCACACTATTATATTCCCCCTCAGGTGGTGGCGTGGCATGGACCACCACCCTAGTGGGAATACCTGGGATGGCGGTTGGGCTTTAGACCGCTGGAATTTTGAATTCTGTTAGGATTCCGGCATCAGCATTTTGACCACCGGGATCCCGACTGTCAGGAATGTAACTCCATCCCCTACAACATATGTCCAAAGTGTAGGTATGGATGCTGATTTATTAAACTAGAGATAGGTAGAGATAAGTTCAGCTAGTATAAACTCTGTGCACCTTACAGTTTTTAGGTAAAAATGTCCACGTAGGTGTATAGAGCTGGTGTTAAAGTAGATGTATTTGCAATCACTCATATCAGGTGTAGTATTAATGATAAATGGATTGGGAATCTTTAAGCATCTCTGTTGGATTAGAGTGAATTGTCTCAAAGAATATTTGATTTTGGATTAGTCAGTTCACATTTGCAGCTCCTGTAGTGAGCTCAATCACTGGAAATGGCTCCAGCAAAATAGGATAATTCTGGTGCGTTTCATTGCACATGGGCAACTTTTGCAAAAGAAAGATTTATACACAAGAAAGAATGTGCAGAAATCTCAGGAAAGACCCGATAGGTCATATATCTTTTTTTTTTCCAAAATATTTTTATTCCGACTTCTCACATAACAAAAATGAAAATATAGCAATTTGAGACAGAGAATATTGAAATAGTAAGGTATAACAGTGCGAACATAGGGTTGTCCTGCCAGAGGACAATAGGATATGAAATATTCAGTCTCACAATAGAACAAGGAGAAATCAAAAACACATTTTAAAAATTTTCCACAGGTAAAACATTTAAACATTCCAATAAAAAGAACGTGTGTGTAACAGATAATAGCGGAGAATAGAATTTATGAGTACATTATAAGAAGAAAAAGAGAAAGAACATATAGGGATACATTTACTAAGCAGTGATAAGAGTGGAGAAGCGAGCCAGTGGAGAAGTTGCCCATGGCAACCAATCAGCACTGAAGTAACATCTATAATTTGCATACTATAAAATTATACAGAGCTGCTGATTGGTTGGTGGGAAAATATCTCCACTGGCTCACTTCTCCGCTCTTATCACTGCTTAGTTAATGTACCCCATAGAGTGATAATTTTCACCAGTACAGATACATTGCATCAATTTCTCCAGATATAAACACAATAACTAAAATAAAATAAAACTGAAAATATTTAAACCTGCCAGAAGTCACGGGCCGTCGATCCATCCACAGAGACATCTCCAAATCTGGGAGATCAATCTCCCAAGCAGCCCGGTATACAATAAAACATAGAGAAAAGCAGAAAGAAAACTAGAGAAGAAGTATGAAGGTATAGTAGTCAAAGGCCTAAGGGATTTGGATGGTCTATAGTGTGAAGTTAATACCATGAAGTAGACTGGAAGCAGTTTTGAATTGCCTGTTTAGTGTGTACGGGAAGTGTTTGAATGTAGTTATCCCAACATTGGAATAGAGTTGGAGTGAGTTTTTCCTTATGGATAGATGCCTCCAGCCAGTCCATGGTAAATAAAAAAAATAATCTAGATGTCACCATTGAGAGAGTGGGAACAGAGTTATGAATCCACTGTTGTAGGATTGCTTTCCTACTAACCGCTGACAATATCACAAGAAGTTTTTTATTGGTCCTAGGGATGTCTGCCTGATCCGCTAAATATCTAAACAGTGCCCAGGATATAGTGCAATGAAAAGATATGCCAAGGGTCGCAGTGCCATATCGATGTACCTCATGCCAAAACTGTTTTACCAAATCACAATCCCAAAAGCAATGTAGAAGATCCGCCCCTTCTGTTAAACATTTAGTACATCTCGCCTCTTCCGAGATGCCCATTAGATGTCGGCGTTTAGGTGAGATATAATCTCTATGGAGTATTTTATAGGCCATTTCTTGATATGAGCTAGCTGGAATAAGCTTCAGAGTTAACTGAAAATGGTTTAAGAGGGAGTCAGGGGTGACCGATGGAACATGGGAGGACCATTGGGACAGCTACGGAAGATCCACGTCTGGGTCAATTTCTAGGCAGATAAGTGCATATATAGTCGAGATGGAGTAGAAACCAGAGTGGAGAAGTGTGGTAAGGGGATCAAGAAAGTCATGCTCTGTCAGTTTGGGCAAAACAGTTTTAAGGTAGTGGATTGCCTGAAAGTAAGAAAACTCCTGTCGAGGGTGTAAGCCATATTTATCCTTCGCTTCTGCAAAGGAAAGTGGGAGGCGGGATGCATTAAGTAAGTTGCGTAGGTTACATATACCAGAAGAATGCCAGGTAGTGAAGGGTCTTAAGGCCCTCCCCTCCTGAAACTCCACGTTGCCGACTAGGGGTAGCGAAAGTGAATAAAAACATTGAAGCTTAAGGGGTTTCCTCGCCATTCTCCACGCTTGTATAATAGGAAATAGCAATAGATTATCAGTTATATTCAAGGTCAATTTGGAAGGTCGGGCATGGAGAAGATAACTGAGGGATAGAGGAATGCAGAATTGAGAGTCCAGAATGGAATCCGTGTAGTAGTTGTTATCGCCAAGCCAATCCATGGCAATGCGGAGGAGACAAGCAAGGTTGTATTGTTTGATATTAGGTAGGTTAACTCCACCTCTGGATATCGTTTGGGATAGTTTTTTCATACTGATCCGAGGTCGCTTGCCAGACCAGATAAATTTGGTAATGGAGGCATTTAGTGAGGACAGATCCGGACTAGATAATAATAAAGGAGTCATCTGCAAGATATAGAGAAGTTTTGGGAAGCTGGCCATCTTGAACAGGTTGCAGCGCCCCAGCATGTTAAGAGGGAGGGCCTGCCAAAGGCCAAGCTCAGTTTTTATCTTAAGCAAGACCGGGGTAATATTGTATCAGTATAAATGAGAGGGATGAGAGGGGAGTGCCACTCCTAGAAAGGTTATATAAGCAGTCGCCCATTTAAATGGAAATGTGTCCCCCTATCCCGTTCTCGCCTGTCCAAACATGGCCAATGCCTCTGACTTCCCATAATTAATAGAAAATCCTGCGAAAGAAGAAAAGCAGTCAATCGTGGTAATCAACCGAGGAATCGAAAGGTGAGGGTTGGACATAAAAAGAAGAAGGTCATCAGCGAACGCCACCACCTTCAGTTCCTGAGTGCCCACTGCAATGCCCCTGTAATCCGTATGCAACAGAATATATCTTATAAGGGGCTCTAACGCCAAATTAAAAAGAAGGGGAGATAAAGGGCATCCTTGTCTGGTGCCTCTTTCCAACGTGAAAGGGGCGGATGTCACATTGTTAACGAAAACTTGCGCTACAGGGTTAGTGTATATGGTCTGCACTAAGTTACAGAACAACGTGCCAAAGCGTTGGTGGGCAAGGACTTTAGTCAGATGAGGCCAGGCGATCTTATCAAATGCCTTTTCTGCATCTAGATTTATAATAATATTACTTTTGGCTTGACAGAGATGAGTGTGAGATATTGCAGCTAAGGCCGCTCTTATTCCCCGGGTAGATTGTCTACCCTTGACAAACCCAATCTGTGCAGGAGAAATCAGGCGGGGCAAGCAAGTCTGCAGTCTGTTAGCCATTATTTTAGTTAAGATTTTAAAATCCTGGTTGAGGAGTGAGATAGGGCGGTATGACCCTACCAGGGTGGGATCCTTACCGGGCTTCGCAAGCACGATGAGCCGTACCTCATTAAAACGAAGGGGAGTCTCTCCTCTCGTTAGGACATGTTATATAGCTTAGTTAGTACCGGAAGAATATCAGCACTCAGCATCTTATAGAATTCGGCACAAAGCCGTCAGGACAAGGGCTCTTTCCATTAGGGAGAGACTTAATGGTGGCCCGAACCTCATCATCGGTGACAGGAGCATCCAACAAGTCCCTCGCTTCCGACGTGAGTTACGGCAACTGTGTTTCGTTCAAAAAGGACTGGCCATCGACTGCACTGTCAGTGCCCATAGTATACAGAGATTTATAAAAGCGCATAAAAGCAGAACAAATATCATTGGGATTAGAAAGAATAGTTCCAAAGCTGTGTAATGCATCCACCCATGTTTTGGTCCGAGGTCCCCTGACTACATTGGCCAGAAGCTTCCATGACTTATTCCACCATCTATGAAACCTATTCCTGCCATAGTCATAACTTGTTTGGGCTTGTTCGGTAAGAAAAGTGTCATAAATTTGTTTTGCCATGAGGTACGTTTCCTTGTGAATCAGACTATCGCATCGTATATAAGCACGATAAGCCTGTGTGAGCTCCGCACTCAGCTCTTGCAATTTAGAATGACATTTCTTACGCTTAGAGTTGACATAAGAAATAATGTGTCCTCTGAGGACAGCTTTAGAGGCCCTCCAGAAAAGAGGAACATTAGGTTCTTGTTCCAAATTGTCAGTGACATAGTTAAGCCAGGTGTGTTTAAGATGTAGTAAAAAGTCCTCAGAATGCATGAGATATGCCGGGAATCTCCAACATTTGGAGACACACTGGGGCAAAGCTAAATGCAGGGACAAAGATATGGGGGCATGGTCTGAAATAATTATATCCTTAATTGAAGTGTGAGAGACTTTAAAGAAAAGGTGTTTAGATAAGAATAGATAGTCAATGCGAGAGTGAGTGGAGTGTGGGTGTGAGTAGAAAGAGTAATCTTGATGTAGGGGGTGATGGATACGCCAAGGGTCTAGTAAAGCAAGTTGAGAACAGAAAGAGGAAAGAAGATTAGGAGATGGTCCGGGTCTTTTAGTACTCACCCCCGATCTGTCCATGGATGGATCGACGACCGTGTTGAAGTCACCCCCTAAAATCAAATTCTGACCGCCCCAAGATCGAACTCTCTGGAGAACTTCTGCAAAAAAGAGGTTGTTAGATCCGGTAGGTGCATAAAGCTTCAAAAAGGTATATACCGTATCATCTATGGAGACATCTAACAAGATAAATCTACCCTCAGGATCAATAAATTTTTTAAGGATTGAATACTGGAGAGTCCTGTGAAAGAGAATAGCAACACCTCTGTTTTTGTTGGTATAAGGGGCAGAGATACAATCACCAATCCAAGGGGCTTTTAGGGAAATATAGGAGTCATGTACCCAATGTGTCTCCTGTAAAAACACAACGTGAGGGGTCATACGAGAGAGGTGTGTGAGTACCTTTTTGCGTTTAATGGGACTGTTAAGACCTTCTACATTCCAGGATATTATGTTAAAATCAAAAAGTGGGGAAACTACCGGGCCAGATGATTGCGGAGCAGTATGGTCAGTCATACTACCCTATCCCTATAGATGGAGAGTAGGCGTCAAAATTACATAGGTAAAGCGGTGTCCCTCCCAGTCCCAGCGAGCAAGGAGGGGACAACCTATGGAGGATCGTGACCTATCATCCCAGCAGGCACAAAAATAACTAAAACAAACAAACAATAACATCAAACCGACAAACATGAAACAAGTAGAGGCATAACCCCTGGCATACATAGATGGTATGCCGACATCATACCCTTAACACCATGTGACCCATAGGTGATAGCAAATGAAAGGGAGAGCAAACTTCAATAAAAACTCAATAGTCAAGTATCAGGAGAAGCAAAATGGGCCTTCGCCGACAGTGGATCATCGAAGAAAAGTGGTTTGCCATCAACAAAGACTCGAAGGCGGGCTGGATACAACAGTGAGAACTTGACATTATCTTCAAATAGTTGTTTGCACAGTGGGGCGAACTCTCTGCGTTTGTTAGCGACATAGGTGGAAAAGTCCTGGAATATAAGTAATCTTTCTCCCTTGTAAAGTAGACTTTCCGATTTGCGATAGTGATCTAAGAGCCTGGTTTTGTCCGCATAATTGAGTATTCTCATAATAACAGGTCGAGGGCGTCCAGCAGAATCTCTATGCTCATGTCCCAGTCTATGAGCCCGTTCAATGGCTAAAGGCGAACCGTGAAGATCCATGTCCAATTTGTCCGGCAGCCAGTAGAAAGAAGGTCAATCAGTGCATGAGCCCTCACCGACTCCGGACTGCCCACCACCCTCAGGTTATTTCGACGGCTCCGATTCTCCAGGTCATCGAGCTTATCAGTGAGGCCCCTAATTTCCTTAGTTTGGGACTCAATAGTGGCCTGCGCAGACTGCAGGTCGTCCTCCAACGTTGAGACCCTCTGCTCGACATCATCCAAGTGGCCATTATGTTGAGTCAGTTGGTCAAGGTGGAGTCTATGGCCTCCTTAATGCCTGCCAGCTTCTCATCCAGGAGAGTCCCCAACACCGCTGCAATATCTGTAGGTTTCATTTTAGGTTGTTTAGTAGTCGCAGTGTTAGTACGTTTCCGTTGGGAACGATAGCGAGTGGTGGAGCAGTCAGAGTCAGAAGAGTTTCTGTGGAAGGTGTCCTCGCGAACGCCTGGAGTAGGACCAGAGGAGGACAGAGGTGTGGACACCAGGAACTTATCCATGTGAGGTCAGAAGAGACAAAGATACATTACATGTGGTAATAGTTGGTGCAGAGAGTAGATTAGGAAGGGTCACAACAGCGAAAGGGGTAATCTAGAGAGCTACATCACAAAGAGGTAGATAGGCATGCCAAAGTTCCATGTGGCTGAGGCACGTAGGAGCAATGTGTCTGAGGTATACACGTTACATCTCGACGTGATAGAGCGTTATAACTGGAAATGATGACGATGAGCAAATCATGAATATATAGTGCAATAGATAAAAAAAGTACCTACAGCGCTGTTCTTTGTTGCGTCGGTCACCAAGGAGAATGTGAATCAAGTATCCAGTTGTAATAGCTCTGTAATCCGTGAAATAAAGTGAGTGTACCACAATGCCGGTATTGCCTAACCTTTTCCCAAGGTGCTGCGTGGCGTTCTGTGCTGCGCTGGCGGCTCCTCTCTAATGCACCAAAACATCTACATCGAAGCTGGCAGAGATTCCAGTCCCGGCAGTCTCCAGCCGGTGTTCGGGGAGAGATGTTGCCAGGTCACAGATATGGTATAGTGGAAGCTGAAGGGAGAGCAGGCATCAGGGAGCTCAGGGTCGGCATGTAGGGCAGGCCCTGTCAGGGGGTCGTTTAGCGGGGCAAGTATTTGCAATTCTTCCCAAGGGCTCCAGATTACCCACAGCCAGCCAACAGGGGTGTAGATATCAGCAAGCAGCCAAGTGCAGCTGGAGCCTGAAGGCCTAAGATGGCCGCCGCAGCACCCAGGAGACAGCCTCTTGAGGTTGGTGCTCCCTCTGGGCTGAGTGCCTAGCTGTTGGAGGCTGCAAGGAGTCAGAGAGGCTGCCAGGTTATGAGGGAGCAGCAGGAGAAGGTCCGGAGCCCCGCCGCGTGCGATCGCGGGACATCCGCGCCCCGAAGCTCAGGACGCGGGTAAGTGCCACACGCGATTCCCTGGCTTGATGGCGCGCCTGGGCCGCATCTTGCAGGGACCGGGCAAGCAGTCCCCCGGCTCCGCAGCCGTCAGCGGCCGGTCAAGTTAGATGCTAGGGAGAGTGGGGGAACACAGAGGTCTGAATGCCAGGTAGTGGGCACCAACAAGGGGGTGAAATATAGATTTATAGCAGGAGCTCTAAGGATTCACGATCTCTCCCCAGTGCTGCTAGGCCAGGTCATATATCTTAAGAAGAAGCAGACAGTCATCACAGTGGTAACAACAATGCCCATCCATTCCTGTCAAAAAAGTCTCTAATTATTGTCTGGGCAATATTTTTCAAGCCTTCTTTATGAAAACCTGGATAGCTGGCCCGGTATCCAGATGATAGATTGACAATCAAAAGGTCAGCAGTCAATAGGTTGACACCAAATGGTCAACATGCATATGGCCGACATGGGACATGGTCAAAGGGTGGACAGGTTCAAATGGTCGAAATGACAATGGACGACATGAGGACAGTGTTTTGTTTTTTTCTACTTTTTCATACTCTTCCATCCATGTGGACTACTATTGAGAATAGTAACCTCTGCTGAGCACAGCGGTAGCAGAGCGAGGCACCTTGCTTGAAGTATGGTGAGCTAAGCTAAGCGAGCCATAAGAGGGGAGGCGGTACACATGCTGCAAGGTAAAGTTTGATGGATGTATCAATAATCGCATGCAGGGACAGAGCTTGCGAGTAAAAAACACATAGCTGATTACCGGAGCCAGGTCATTGCACAACTTTCCCTGCCGGGTGGCAGAGAAAGCTGTGCAGAAGTAGGCATATAGCAATGATCCCATGATTATTCCAGATGAAGCTGGCATCATTATCACAGGGCTCATTGCGGTTGGGGGGGTTCACGTTTTGTTTTTTTTTGTAAATTTGCCCAGATCATATTTCCCATTATAATGGGGAATGCGATCTGAATACTAAACAAAAATACGAATTAAAGGGCTTAGAGCAGTTTTTTAATGAAACGTGCTCCAAAAGCCCTTTAATATGTTTGAGCAAAACTAAAACAATGCATCTCCTGTGTGTCCCTCCTGTGTCTCTGGCGGCAGTGGCGTGTCTGTTAAATGAAGTGCCGGGTCGTGAGCTCTGGCTCACGAACCAGCACTTCATTTGACAGACACGCCGCTGGAGACACAGGAGGGATACACAGGAGAGGAGCGCACTGTGCCCTCCCGCTCCTTCCCAAAACAGCAGCGGGAAAGCCTGGGGATTTGGGAGGGTGTGTAACTGGCACTGGTGGGGCATATTTGGCACTGGGGGGGCATATTTGGCACTGGGGGTATATGTGTACCTGGCACTGGGGGGGGCATATTTGGCACTGGGGGGTATATGTGTACCTGGCACTGGGGGGCATATTTGGCACTGGGGGTATATGTGTAGCTGGCACTGGGGGGACATATTTTGCACTGGGGTTATATGTGTACCTGGCACTGGGGGGGCATATTTGGCACTTGGGGTATATGTGTACCTGGCACTGGGGTGGCATATTTGGCACTGGGGGGGCATATTTGGCACTGGGGGTGGCCTATTTAGCACTGGGGGTATATGTGTACCTGGCACTGGGGGGGGGGCATATTTGGCACTGGGGGTATATGTGTACCTGGCACTGGGGGGCATATTTGGCACTGGGGGTATATGTGTAGCTGGCACTGGGGGGACATATTTGGCACTGGGGGTATATGTGTACCTGGCACTGGGGGGGCATATTTGGCACTTGGGTTATATGTGTACCTGGCACTGGGGTGGCATATTTGGCACTGGGGGGGCATATTTGGTACTGGGGGTGGCCTATTTAGCACTGGGGGTATATGTGTACCTGGCACTGGGGGGGGGCATATTTGGCACTGGGGGTATATGTGTACCTGGCACTGGGGGGGGGCATATTTGGCACTGGGAGTATATGTGTACCTGGCACTGGGGGGGCATATTTGGCACTGGGGGTATATGTGTACCTGGCACTGGGGGGGCATATTTGGCACTGGGGTATATGTGTAGCTGGCACTGGGGGTATATGTGTACCTGGCACTGGGGGGGCAGATTTGGAACTGGGGGTATATGTGTACCTGGCACTGGAGGGGCATATTTGGCACTGGGGGTATATGTGTACCTGGCACTGGGGGGCATATTTGGCACTAGGGGTATATATTTACCTAGCACTGGGGGGGTATATTTGGCACTGGGAGTATATGTGTACCTGGCACTGGGGGAGCATATTTGGCACTGGGGGTATGTGTGTACCTGGCACTGGGGGCATATTTGGCACTGGGGGTATGTGTGTAGCTGGCACTGTGGGAGCATATGGTGCACTGGGGGCATATGTGTATCTGGCACTGTGGGGGAATTTCTGGCACTGGGGGCGTATGTGGCACTGGGAGCACAGCCCTAGCAACAAGCATTACCCCCTGGTTACAAGCACAACACCCAGTGCATGAAACCCCTGGCAACGAATAGTACCCCCTGGCAACAAACTTGAAACCCAGCACATGATACCCCTGGCAACAAGCATAACACCTACCGCATGAAACCCCTGGCAACGAGCATGACACCCTGAGCATGAAAACCCCTGGCACCATGCATGGAACCAAGAGCATGAAACCCCTGGCAAGGAGCAGGTAATTTAAAAGTAATTAGAATCCTTACTGTAGGACTTAATGTTTAATGGGCATTGCGGTGTGTGGCATAATGTATCACGGACATTGCAGTGTGTGTCATAATGTGTCACAGGCATTACGTTGTGTGGCATACTATATCATGGGCATTGTGGTATGTGGTATAATGTCTCAGGGGCATTGCAGTGTGTGGCATAATGTATAACTGGCATTGGGGTATGTGGCATAGGGTATAACGGACATTGCGGTATGTGTCACAGGCATTACAGTGTGTGGTATACTATATCACGGGCATTGTGGTATGTGGTATAATGTCTCAGGGTCATTGCAGTGTGTGGCATAATGTATCACGGACTTTGCGGTGTGTGTCATAATGTGTCACAGGCATTGTATGTGCTATAATGTATCAGGGGCATTGCAGTGTGTAGGATAATGTATAACGGGCATTGCGATGCGTGTCATGATGTGTCACAGGCATTACGGTGTGTGGCATAATGTGTCGGGACATTATGGTGTGTGGCATATTGTGTCATGGGCATTATTGTGTGTGGCATAATGTCTAAGGGCCATTGCAGTATGTGGCATAATGTATACTGGGCATTACTATAAGGAGGAAAAATTACAAATAATGTAAGGGGCATAAATCAGGATTATTTTTTTTCCTGTGGTGGCCAACGTCTGTGCTTGCAGGCTGCAAAACTGGTGTATAAGGTAGTCTTTTCCTGCAATGCCACGCCCCTTTATGCAAAGCCACGTCCATTTCAAGAAGGCCACGCCCCTTTTTGCAGCGTGCGCAGATTCATCACTTTACTAGTGGCAATTATGGGGGGGAGGGGGGGTACCAGAGAATGTACTGGCTTGGGGGAGAAAAATTTCTAGTTACGCCACTACCCTTAGACTAATTAGTAAAACAGGGCTAGCATACAAAATGTAACCCCTCTCCTAACTGATTAGTTTCTCTGTTAGAGAACGGCCACTAAAGCTGGGGTTTCACAATGGACAACAATGGCACCTGTCAAAGGGTGGGATATATTAGGCAGCAAGTGAACAGTCTTGAAGTTGATGTGTTGGAAGCAGGAAACATGAGCAAGCATAAGAATCTTTGAACTTCAAACTTAATATTTCCAAAACAGAGTTAATTATATTTCCACCGGCCAATAGCAGTTACCAACCTGATATTTCTATCACTATTGAGAACTCTACAATCAACCCTACACCACAAGCTCGCTGCCTAGGTGTCATACTTGACTCAGAACTGTCCTTTGCTCCACACATTCAATCTGTCTCAAAATCATGTTACATGCATCTAAAAAACATATCCAAAATACGATCACACCTTACATAAGACACTGCTAAAACCCTAATACATGCTCTCATTATCTCCCGAATTGATTATTGCAATAGTCTTCTTACTGGTCTTACTAAGAAGAGACTCTCATCATTACAATCCACTCTGAATACAGCTGCGAGGTTAATATTCCTCGCTAGACGTTCATCGTCTGCAGACTCACTATGTCAGTCCCTCCATTGGCTACCTGTAGTCTACCGTATTCAATATAAAATACTGTTGCTTACACACAAGGCTATTAACCATACTACACCAACATACATCTCTTCGCTTATCTCAAAATATCTCCCAACCCGACCCCTTCGCTCTTCACAAGAACTACGTCTCTCATCCACACTCATTACTTGCTCCCATGCACAATTACAGAACTTTCTTCGGGCTGCACCCACTCTGTGGAATGCCCTACCACGTACAATAAGACTCTCCTCTAGTCTTCAAACCTTCAAGCGTTCCCTGAAAATTCACCTATTCAGACAAGCTTATCAAATTCCAGAACCGCTCACATTACTTTCATAGTTTTACTATCCAATTATATCCCCACAGTACAGTCCACACATCCCGCACATATTTTCTTTCTTCACTCTCCCTCCCTCCTGACCCTGGTTCATCACTGCTGTGATGTTATATCACGCAGCCTACCAAGAACCTTTACAATCTGATGGACAACTATGCAATAAATAGCACCTATCCTTGTGTATCAATGCCTATTTTCCCATAGATTGTAAGCTTGCGAGCAGGGCCCTCCTACCTCTATGACTGTTTGTTTTTACCCAGTTTTGTCATCTAATTGTGTTCAGTTGTAAAGCGCAACGGAATTTGCTGTGCTATATAAGAAACTGTTAATAAATAAATAAATAAATATTTGAGAAGGGCCAAATTGTGATGGCTAGACCACTGGGTCAGTGCATCTCCAAAACGGCAGGTCTTGTGGGGTTTTCCCAGTATGCAGTGGTTAGTATCTACTAAAAGTGGTCCATGGAAGGTCAACCAGTGAACCCATGACAGAATCCTGGGCACCCAAGGCTCATTGCTGCATATAGGGAGCAAGGGCTAGTCCATCTGTCCTGATCCCACAGAAGAGCTACTGTAAGCACAAATTACTGAAAAAGTTACTGCTGGTTATGATAACAAGATGTCAGAACACAGGACATTGCAGCTTGCTGCGTTTGGGACTGCGTAACCACAGACCAATCAGAGCGCCCAGTGCCCATGCTGACACCTGCCAAAAGTGCCTACAACGAGCATGTAAGCATCAGAACTGGACAACGGAGCAATGGGAGAAGATGGCCTGGTCTGATGAATCAAATTTTATTTTACATCATGTGGTGCACCCCTCCAAATTTCCTAGCTTTTAAAACAATCAAGCATGTGTGGAATGTGCTGGAAAAACAAGTCAGAGCCATGTAGGCCTCAGCTCACAACTTACAGGCCTTAAAGGATCTGCTGCAGTGCTAACGTCTTAGTGCCAGATCCCATAGGGCACCTTCAGAGGTCTTGTGGAGTCCATGCCTCAGTGGGTCAGAGTGAGTGTGGCAGCACCAGGGGAATCCTACACAATATTAGGTAGGTGGTTTAATGTTATGGTTGTAATAGAGATTATTAATCCTTATGCAATGAACTTTGGGGTATGAACGATGGAGGAAAAGTACACATGTACCGGTTAGTTTCCAGCACAGCAAATACTCCCCTCACGCCCACACTCACACTAATTCCCCCTTCATTACTCAGGCAGTCATAGGCCTGGGAGATCTGTGTCTTCCCCCTCACCATCCTTGAAACACATTACTGACTTGCAGCTGCAATCTACCTCTCCCTCTTACCTCACTGCTGGGCCAGCCCCATTTAGGTTAGAACCTATCCCCGGTGAGTGTGAACAGCAGAAGCATATCTAAGCAAACCTCCCATCCTCATTCCCTATGACCATTACTGAGGGGCAGCCAAAAGGTCAGAGGATGGCTCGCGCTGGGAGTATTGCTGCACTAGATGCTCCATCACATTCCTTAAAAGAGCTATGTTCATCTGGGCTTATTAGGGCACCCAGTGTTCAGGGTATATCTATTAAAGTTGCACTAGTCAAGGACTTGTGGCATTATTTCAGCTTCCAGTTAGCCATGAAGACAACAAGTACCCATCAGCTGTGGAGTGACTTTCACCCAAACAGACATTTCTGAGTTAAGTCTGGAACAAAAATCTTATTTTATGTATACTTTGTGAACAATTGTGCTCTTTGTTCTGCTCCAGCTACAGCTAGACTTCCAAAAGCTCATCTCGTCAGGCTGCCTCCTGCCATCCAAAATGCGTGGGGTGTTCAATAGCTGCACCTATGATAAGCAGGTACTCAGTTCAGTGGTGAAGTGTTATCTAGATTTAGCCCCATAAAAGCCACACCACCGTGGATAGCAGGCTGGGCTTAAAAGAGGGAACCCAAATCAACTACGAGTCACTTTCCAGATGGATTTTTCCAGGATTATGCCAATGTGTATATCAAGGCCTCCCCAGATTCTGCTTTGATTTGTCGACCAAAGCAGGTGGATATTGAGCTTGGTCCCTGCCCAGCGGGCAGAGTGTGGTTTGTGGTTGGAATAGTACTCTGAAGGATATTATATATATATATGTATATATATATATATAATGGGCTTTCAAGACATACTTCTTCATTAAACCCAGGCATCTTTAATCCTAAACCCTCTGTTACATGTTCACCTCTACCCCATCTGTGTCACCCCTGTCTGTCTGCCCCTCCCCTTCAGAATGTAAGCTTTCACGAGCAGGGCCTTCTTTCCTCTCTCTTAGACTACTTTCTACTCCATACTCCGTTTATCGGCACCTAATCCCCGGCTTCTGCCACCCTAATGATTATTTTAATGTCCTGTCCACTAATGCAACAATGTTGTATCCTGTACTTGTCCTACATTGTCAAGTCGTTTTCTTGTCACCAGCAATGGATGTGGTCTTCCTAGATCTATCTAAACTTGAACTCTGGGCGTCTAAATGGAAAATGAGGTTCAATACAGACAAATGCAAGGTTATGCATTTTGGGACTAAAAACAAACTTGCATCCTACATATTAAATGGGGAACGCCTAGGGGAAACAGAGTTGGAAAAAGATTTGGGGGTATTCATTGATAATAGGCTTAATAACCATACACAATGTCAAAACGCAGTAAAGAAGGCAAGTGCATAAAAAGGGGAATTGAGACAAGGGACTCGGATGTAATCATGCCGCTTTATAAGGCATTGGTACGTCCGCACCTGGAATATTGTGTTCAGTTTTGGGCACCATTGTATAAAAAAGACATCAGTGAGCTCGAAAGTGTTCAAAGGCGAGCTACTAAATTGATTAAAGGCCTAGAAGGACTGGACTATAAGGGAAGACTTACTAGGCTGAATATGTATACACTAGAAAAGAGGCGCCTAAGAGGAGATATTATTAATATCTTCAAATAAGTAAAGGGACATTACAAAGAGTTATCAGAGGAATTATTTATTAAAAGAACACAGTTTAGGACACGTGGCACTCGCTGCGACTGGAGGAGAGAAAGTTCCGAACGCAACGGAGGAAAGGGTTCTTCACTGTTTGGGCAATCAGGATGTGGAATTCCCTGCCAGGGAAGGTGGTAATGGCGGACTCTGTAATTGGATTTAAAAAAGGAATGGATAAATTTC
The DNA here is from genome assembly GCF_028390025.1 of Pseudophryne corroboree. Lineage (NCBI taxonomy): Eukaryota > Metazoa > Chordata > Amphibia > Anura > Myobatrachidae > Pseudophryne > Pseudophryne corroboree. The sequence goes on from NC_086444.1 coordinate 1,079,200,365, forward strand.
TGAATGAAAATTATATCCAAGGTTATAATACTTAAAATATCAACGTGGTTAATCCGGGGGTTACATGAGTTATAGTAGCTAACTAGTCATAAAACATTATTCAGCAAGTCAGTAGAATCATCACAACTTAAAACAGGTTGAACATGATGGGCAATTTGCCTCTATTCAACCTCAAATACTATGTTACTATGTTACTATGTTGTCTTGCCCTCATTTGTTTATGTATTTTATTAGGTGCCATATAAATAAATAAAATAATAATAATAATAATAATAATAATAAGGTATAGCATATAACACACCTTCAGGTGACCAGCCAGCATTGAGTATACACATGGAAGTAAGCATTAGCCAGGAATCCTCACACATTCCCCAAAGCAGACAATATCCGTGTTAATATGCTCCCTCCAGCCCTTATTTTTATTTTAACAATTTCTTCACATAAAATAAAAAAATTTCACTTTACCCAAGTCCATAGGCGTGCGCACGGGGGGTGCCTGGTGCGCACAGGCACCCCCTAATGTCCGGCACCCCCTGTCACAGACGCCTGTGCAGTAATCGCTTAGTGGTCAATTCCTGCCCCCACCCGCGCTCGGTGTCCGGCCATCAACGGTAACCACCGAGTCCCGCCTCCGCCTCCTTGTACTGCACAATGACGTCACACCACGCGTCACCTGTAGGTCCGCCCGTCAGCCCGTTTCTGATTACCTTCCTGCCGCGAAGAGCCTAAGCCGGCTGCTCTCCAATCACAGAGGCCTGGGCTCAGTGAGGTGGGATTTCCTGTGCTAGCAGGTCAGCTGTTCTCTCCATGTCTGTCTCTGCTTCTCCCCCCTCCCCATTCTCTCTCTCTCTCTCTGCCTCTCCCTCTTCCGTGGATCTTGCAGTCAGTGCCCTTCTCTCGCCCCTGGTGCCTCTCTCTTGGGATCTAATTAGTGCTGTGTAACCTACAGAATGCCCAGCAGCACTGAAAAAAGGTTTAAACCTGCAAAATCCCTGTCTCCACTTCCGCTGCCCTATTAGTGGGATCCACCACTTCATTTTTTGTTTTTACATACTGTAAGTAAAATCTATTTTATTCCGTTTCACATTCATTGGAGTGACAGCTGCGGGTGGGGCGCTGCATTTGGAATAGTGGGTCACTATATATAATGTGGCAATAGCAGAGAATGTAGGGCCATAATGTACTCTGCCAGTGTAGCTGTTGTCAGGGCCGGTTCTAGCCCTTGTGGTGCCCCGGCCGAAAATAGGGGCCTGGCTTCATAAAGGGGCATGGTCAGGTATGCCCCCTGTAGACTTGTGCCCCTAATTAATTAATACTCACCATCCCCGCTCCTGATTCCCGACCGCTGCTTACCTCTATCTCCATCTCCGGCCGCCGGCGCCGCTCCTCTGATCTATGGGAAAGACGTCATGACGTCTCTCCCATAGCACAGCATAGACATTAGAGGTCAATTATGACCCCTAGTGTCTATGTGCCGCTCCCACAATTCCGTGCGGTGCATCGTGCACCGCACAGCTGTGACAGCACAGCACCGGGGGGCACCACCAGTAGCGGATCTTGCTACGGCGACGGCGCCCTCCAGAAGGCGGTGCCCCGGGCCAAAATCCTGTGTGCCTGTAGCAAGATCCGCTACTGACTGTTGTGTGGCTATTACTGCTGTGTGCCTTATGTTACTACTGATTCTTCTATTGTGTCACATAATACTGTGGAAGGCTTGGCAGGAAGGAGCGCTTTGGGATCACACATATGCGGCATCGCCGGATGCCGCAGAACAAGATTCGTCCAGGGTCAGAATGGGATTTCAAGTAGAACACGGTGCGGCAGAGCCACACTGTGTGAACACATACATGTATGTGTTTTACTTGAAATCCGGTCGTCCCGTTATCCTGCTGAACCGCAGCGAGCTGCCGTTGGATATGGCAGCTGCAGTACCGCCACATATGTGCAGTCGCCACATAGGAGTCCATGTGCAGGCTTCTTCCTGCCAAGCGGCTCCCACTGAACGGGACCTGCTAAAACGCTTTGTGCAGCTCAAGCCTTAGCAGTTCTTCTTACTGTGGTGCCTGCTTGGCCTCACTGACATTGTCCACCGACTCACACAGTCATAAAGGTGAGGGCAGCTACCAGTGAATGGGGGAAGGGAGGCAGGCTGAAAGACACAGTGAGTGGGGGGGTGGAGGTTGAAAGACACAGAGTGAATGGGGGGTGGAGGTTGAAAGACACAGAGTGTAGGTGGGCAGGCTGAGTGGCACAGAGTGAAGGATAGAAAATGATACACAAACAGGCATCTTCCGGACCATGTGATATCCTACATGAATAGTGAATACTGACTGAAGATGCCGTCTGGCCGGGGAGAATACATTTCTTCAGAGGTTCCCCGTTGTGAGAAACCATCATATAGGTAAGTTGCATATGGAGTAGAAAGGAATGCCAATAGGCAATGTTAGACACGCCCAGTAATTGGTGCTAGCTACGTCCCTCCGCCGGTGCACCCCCTAATAAAATGTGCTGCGCACGCCTATGCCCAAGTCCTCTCATCAAACAATGTAAGTAGCACTACAGACACTGCCATCTTTTATACCCCCTATCTGCACTGCGCCTGTGACACGCACTCTGAAATACAGTGTGTGAGGAGCCTGCTGCCGCTGCCTTATGGAGGAGTAACGAGAAGATCCAGGTTAGTGGTGGTGGGAGGGGCAGTAACAAAAACACAGGCTGCTGCTGCAGAGATATATGAGTGGGGGGGAGACACAGCCTATTGCTAATACGGGAAGGTGTGTGCACAGACTGCTGTAGAGGAAGGCAAATTGCTGCCTTGTCCCAGGTGACAAAAATCTTAGCTTCGGCCCTGCCAATGGGGCTTATTCTGAGTTGCATGGATCTCTCTACAGAGATGCAAATGACAAGTTGTTGCATACATAACGCATGCACAGAAGCCCGTCCTATTCTGAGTACGGCATAAATTGACCAGACCTGTCTTTCTGTGAAATAGGGCATTTGGGGCAGGAGCAATCTCTCGAATCACCCTTTACTTGTGGGATTGTTATGGACATGTATGAACAGCTCTGTGCGCAATTCTGAGTCATGGATAGAGGGAAGGGAAGCCTGTTCTGACAGATCCCTTGCACCTAGGATGGAGCTGGTGCAAGCACTGGTAGTAATAATGACGATTGAAGTGGCAAGCATAAAATTGATGGGTGACATGAGTTTCCACTTGCGGACGCACAGCCCCCTGCATTAGGTGAATGGATACTGGTCTTAGCATAAAGGAGTAACACAGGTACTGCAGCTGCCTGCAACTACAGCCACTCTGGCATGGGCGCTGAAATCTGTGCCGGGCCCAGGTAATGCCAATGCAGTGAGGTGTGTCTTCTTGACCCCTTCTTATGAAATATTCACTCTAGACAGGTGGGGGGGCGGGTAGGCCGGATGCGATCGATCACCACCCGCATCAGGAAAAGAGAGGAGTGACTGCCTCTGCAGCTGCCTCTCTCCCCAGTGCAGCACACAGCAGTCACTCCCCTCTCTCCCTGCCCCAAGCTGCTGCTGTCTACAACAGAGAAGGGGGGAAAGCAGCGGGATCATCCCACCTCTCAGTGCCACTGTACTCTGTGTGTGAATCAGCCCATATGTGGGCAAAATCCTATTTTGCCCCCCCCCCCAACAAATGGGAAAACATTATTCTTGTTCAAAAATCTAATAAGATTCAGAAATTATATGATGAGCATTGCATCCCTCACTTAGAAACACTTTCCTAAACTAGAGATGTCATCTCCTGATTTCATTCCTGGGACTTTCTAGTTTTGAAAAGACAATAATCTTTGCTTTGCAGAGTTTACACTTAGACCTTTTGCTGGTTAGGTGTTATACTTCAAAATTGGCCACATATATGCAGCAGTTTTGAGATGGGTTTTTCTAGTGGCAAGCTGCCAGTGATTTGGCTAAACTGTAGACAGTTTGGTTGTTCATCTCCAGCCGGTTTAAAAGCACCATCCAAACCGCCAACTAGTAAATCCAGCAGTTTGTAGGGGATGGACGGTGGGTAGCAATCACCACCAAACCTACCCTTTAGTAAATCTACACCCAGGTCTCGTTTTATGAAGGAAGCTAGATATTATTTCATGCAATGTTTACATTTTGTATTATTTGTCTCTTCAGATTTTTCCATCTGTCCACGCACACACAGGAAAAATGCTACAAAGTTGCTGATCTCTTCGCCACGATACACGTTGTATGTACCACATGTTCATCTATGCAAAAGCCTGGCTGTTCGCTCTATGCGTCTACCATGTGACAGAAATGAGTTCCAATGTCTGAAAATATTCTGTGTAGTGTGATAAACAATTAAAGGAAAAAATGTTTAAATAATAACACTAATATTAATCAATATAGTGCAATAGTATTGAATTGATATATATTTTGGTGATTCTAACAACTTAAATATTTTAAAATATAGGGGTTGGCATCTAATACAAACTCATTAATTACTTATTGATCCTACCTGCTATTGAGTTGTGCAGGTCATAAGCCTATTAGCTATTAGATATACTGAATTAGCAGACATTATATTGCTGTGAATATGAGTTGGGATGGTTTCTCTAGAGTAAAGGACATTTGCCAATTTTTGCCAACTTGTGTGATCCAATCCACCTGTCAGCACCGAGGACAGAGCAATAGATCATGGCGCAGTCATCTCTCCAGTCTGTCAGTACAGGAGAGAGTACACTTACAGTGAGCTGACCTCTGACTCCCCGAAGTCTTTGTATTCTGTGCAGCAAAGGGTTTCTGAAAAACATCAATTAGCCCTGTCTGGTACACAACAGGATCAATAATATTATTACACATAATCTGATTACCTAAAGCAGTATTATGTTTTCTTTTGTGTTATATACGTTATATGTTATAAATATTTTCTATAAAATCAGAAATGTGGGCAATGCTATCATTATCCAGAGTATAATATGAATTATGTTTATGGGATATAAATGGAGTGTGTTTTTATATAAGGACACACAACAGGGTTTGGTTTGAGGATTTGAGGTCTTTGTTTTAACAGATAAAAAATATAATTTCTCTGAAACCACAAAAATACACTATGGGCATGATTCTGAATCGCACACGATGTAGACGCTAGACATAGTTATGGATTTATTGTGTTTAGACAGAGTCGCACTTGCAATTTCAGATGCAGATGTGTGTTCCTGGGCGGTGACTGGGAGGTTCCTAATCAGATGCACGAGATGGTCTGTCTTGTTATGGTAGGGTTATGGGCCTCTCCCCATCAGACTTACCACCTCTCTACAAGGGATGTAGTTATGTGACCGCCGTTCAGGAGACCGCAGATCACAATACCGACCCCTACATCCCGCCCACTCAAACTCCCGACAGTCGTCATGCCAACTAACGGACTATTCCCACTCGTGAATAGAACCTGTGGCAAGCCCAGCTCACCACCGAGCCAGCAAAGGGCTTTGTTACGCTCATGCCCCCTCCCCCCCCCCCCTGCCGGCATTCTGCGGCTGGGATCCCGGCATCAGTAACACAACCCCAACTGCTTAACAAACAGGCTCTCAAGACCCACTTCTTCATCAAACCCAGCCATCTCTCATTCTAACCCTCTGTTCCACTCCCTCTGTCTACCCCATCTGTGTCTGACTCTGGACCCCCCATCCCCCTTCAGAATGTAAGCTCTCATGAGCAGGGTCCTCTCTCCTCATGTGCTCTTCCCTCTCTTGCTTAGACTATCTTCTACTCCAGACTCCCTACAATGACACCTAACCCACAGTTCCTGTCCCCTAATGATGCAGAAATGTTTATATACCATGTACTTGTCCTAGATTGTCATAAGTGGCGGATTTAGGGGGGGGGGGGCACCCAGGCACGTGCCCCCCCTGTCATTTAGGATATATTCATAATACAGACGCTGCATGGGCTGTGGGGACCGCATGCAACCTGCGGTCCCCACAGCCCATGCAGCTACTGTATTATGAATATAGAGTGTCACCAGGAAGCAGGGCTGGCCGGAGCGGAGTAGTGTGGTCACAGCGGCGCCGAGATGTGCACCGGAAATTTTTCGGGTTTTGTGTTTTGGTTTTGGGTTCGGTTCCGTGGCCGTGTTTTGGGTTCGAACGCGTTTTGGCAAAACCTCACCGAATTTTTTTTGTCGGATTCGGGTGTGTTTTGGATTCGGGTGTTTTTTTTAAAAAAAACCCCTAAAAAACAGCTTAAATCATAGAATTTGGGGGTCATTTTGATCCCAAAGTATTATTAACCTCAATAACCATAATTTCCACTCATTTTCAGTCTATTCTGAACACCTCACACCTCACAATATTATTTTTAGTCCTAAAATTTGCACCGAGGTCGCTGGATGACTAAGCTCAGCGACCCAAGTGGCCGACACAAACACCTGGCCCATCTAGGAGTGGCACTGCAGTGTCACGCAGGATGGCCCTTCCAAAAAACACTCCCCAAACAGCACATGACGCAAAGAAAAAAAGAGGCGCAATGAGGTAGCTGTGTGACTAAGCTCAGCGACCCTAGTGGCCGACACAAACACCTGGCCCATCTAGGAGTGGCACTGCAGTGTCACGCAGGATGGCCCTTCCAAAAAACACTCCCCAAACAGCACATGACGCAAAGAAAAAAAGAGGCGCAAAGAGGTAGCTGTGTGAGTAAGCTAAGCGACCCTAGTGGCCGACACAAACACCTGGCCCATCTAGGAGTGGCACTGCAGTGTCAGGCCGGATGGCCCTCCTAAAAAATACTCCCCAAACAGCACATGACGCAAAGAAGAAAAAAAAGAGGCGCAATGAGGTAGCTGTGTGACTAAGATAAGTGACCCTAGTGGCCGACACAAACACCTGGCCCATCTAGGAGTGGCACTGCAGTGTCACGCAGGATGGCCCTTCCAAAAAACACTCCCCAAACAGCACATGACGCAAAGAAAAATGAAAGAAAAGAGGTGCAAGATGGAATTGTCCTTGGGCCCTCCCACCCACCCTTATGTTGTATAAACAGGACATGCACACTTTAACCAACCCAACATTTCAGTGACAGGGTCTGCCACACGACTGTGACTGAAATGACGGGTTGGTTTGGACCCCCACCAAAAAAGAAGCAATTAATCTCTCCTTGCACAAACTGGCTCTACAGAGGCAAGATGTCCACCTCATCATCATCCTCCGATTCATCACCGTGTACATCCCCCTCCTCACAGATTATCAATTCGTCCCCACTGGAATCCACCATCACAGCTCCCTGTGTACTTTGTGGAGGCAATTGCTGCTGGTGAATGTCTCCATGGAGGAATTGATTATAATTCATTTTAATGAACATCATCTTCTCCACATTTTCTGGAAGTAACCTCGTACGCCGATTGCTGACAAGGTGAGCGGCGGCACTAAACACTCTTTCGGAGTACACACTTGTGGGAGGGCAACTTAGGTAGAATAAAGCCAGTTTGTGCAAGGGCCTCCAAATTGCCTCTTTTTCCTGCCAGTATACGTACGGACTGTCTGACGTGCCTACTTGGATGCGGTCACTCATATAATCCTCCACCATTCTTTCAATGGTGAGAGAATCATATGCAGTGACAGTAGACGACATGTCCGTAATTGTTGTCAGGTCCTTCAGTCCGGACCAGATGTCAGCAACAGCAGTCGCTCCAGACTGCCCTGCATCACCGCCAGCGGGTGGGCTCGGAATTCTGAGCCTTTTCCTCGCACCCCCAGTTGCGGGAGAATGTGAAGGAGGAGATGTTGACAGGTCGCGTTCCGCTTGACTTGACAATTTTCTCACCAGCAGTTCTTTGAACCCCTGCAGACTTGTGTCTGCCGGAAAGAGAGATACAACGTAGGTTTTAAATCTAGGATCGAGCACGGTGGCCAAAATGTAGTGCTCTGATTTCAACAGATTGACCACCCGTGAATCCTTGTTAGGCGAATTAAGGGCTCCATCCACAAGTCCCACATGCCTAGCGGAATCGCTCAGTGTTAGCTCCTCCTTCAATGTCTCCAGCTTCTTCTGCAAAAGCCTGATGAGGGGAATGACCTGACTCAGGCTGGCAGTGTCTGAACTGACTTCACGTGTGGCAAGTTCAAAAGGTTGCAGAACCTTGCACAACGTTGAAATCATTCTCCACTGCGCTTGAGACAGGTGCATTCCACCTCCTATATCATGGTCAGTTGTATAGGCTTGAATGGCCTTTTGCTGCTCCTCCAACCTCTGAAGCATATAGAGGGTTGAATTCCACCTCGTTACCACTTCTTGCTTCAGATGATGGCAGGGCAGGTTCAGGCGTTTTTGGTGGTGCTCCAGTCTTCTGTACGTGGTGCCTGTACGCCGAAAGTGTCCCGCAATTCTTCTGGCCACCGACAGCATCTCTTGCACGCCCCTCTCGTTTTTTAAATAATTCTGCACCACCAAATTCAAGGTATGTGCAAAACATGGGACGTGCTGGAATTTGCCCATATTTAATGCACACACAATATTGCTGGCGTTGTCCGATGCCACAAATCCACAGGAGAGTCCAATTGGGGTAAGCCATTCTGCGATGATCTTCCTCAGTTGCCGTAAGAGGTTTTTAGCTGTTTGCGTATTCTGGAAAGCGGTGATACAAAGCGTAGCCTGCCTAGGAAAGAGTTGGCGTTTGCGAGATGCTGCTACTGGTGCCGCCGCTGCTGTTCTTGCGGCGGGAGTCAATACATCTACCCAGTGGGCTGTCACAGTCATATAGTCCTCAGTCTGCCCTGCTCCACTTGTCCACATGTGGTTAAGTGGACATTGGGTACAACTGCATTTTTTAGGACACTGGTGAGTCTTTTTCTGAGGTCTGTGTACATTTTCGGCATCGCCTGCCTAGAGAAATGGAACCTAGATGGTATTTGGTACCGGGGACACAGTACCTCAATCAAGTCTATAGTTGGCTCTGCAGTAATGATGGATACCGGAACCACGTTTCTCACCGCCCAGGATGCCAAGGCCTCAGTTATCCGCTTTGCAGCAGGATGACTGCTGTGATATTTCATCTTCCTCGCAAAGGACTGTTGGACAGTCAATTGCTTGGTGGAAGTAGTAAAAGTCGTCTTACGACTTCCCCTCTGGGATGACCATCGACTCCCAGCAGCAACAACAGCAGCGCCAGCAGCAGTAGGCGTTACACGCAAGGATGCATCGGAGGAATCCCAGGCAGGAGAGGACTCGTCAGAATTGCCAGTGACATGGCCTGCAGGACTATTGGCATTCCTGGGGAAGGAGGAAATTGACACTGAGGGAGTTGGTGGGGTGGTTTGCATGAGCTTGGTTACAAGAGGAAGGGATTTACTGGTCAGTGGACTGCTTCCGCTGTCGCCCAAAGTTTTTGAACTTGTCACTGACTTATGATGAATGCGCTGCAGGTGACGTATAAGGGAGGATGTTCCGAGGTGGTTAACGTCCTTACCCCTACTTATTACAGCTTGACAAAGGCAACACACGGCTTGACACCTGTTGTCCGCATTTCTGTTGAAATACTTCCACACCGAAGAGCTGATTTTTTTGGTATTTTCACCAGGCATGTCAATGGCCATATTCCTCCCACGGACAACAGGTGTCTCCCCGGGTGCCTGACTTAAACAAACCACCTCACCATCAGAATCCTCCTTGTCAATTTCCTCCCCAGCGCCAGCAACACCCATATCCTCCTCATCCTGGTGTACTTCAACACTGACATCTTCAATCTGACTATCAGGAACTGGACTGCGGGTGCTCCTTCCAGAACTTGCAGGGGGCGTGCAAATGGTGGAAGGTGCATGCTCTTCACGTCCAGTGTTGGGAAGGTCAGGCATCGCAACCGACACAATTGGACTCTCCTTGTGGATTTGTGATTTCGAAGAACGCACAGTTCTTTGCTGTGCTTTTGCCAGCTTAAGTCTTTTCATTTTTCTAGCGAGAGGCTGAGTGCTTCCATCCTCATGTGAAGCTGAACCACTAGCCATGAACATAGGCCAGGGCCTCAGCCGTTCCTTGCCACTCCGTGTGGTAAATGGCATATTGGCAAGTTTACGCTTCTCCTCCGACGATTTTATTTTAGGTTTTTGAGTCCTTTTTTTACTGATATTTTGTGTTTTGGATTTTACATGCTCTGTACTATGACATTGGGCATCGGCCTTGGCAGACGACGTTGATGGAATTTCATCGTCTCGGCCATGACTAGTGGCAGCAGCTTCAGCACGAGGTGGAAGTGGATCTTGATCTTTCCCTATTTTTGGAACCTCAACATTTTTGTTCTCCATATTTTAATAGGCACAACTAAAAGGCACCTCAGGTAAACAATGGAGATGGATGGATACTAGTATACTTATGGATGACGAGTGACTGACGACACAGAGGTAGCTACAGCCGTGGACTACCGTACTGCGTCTGCTAGTGTAGAGATGATAATGATATAAAAAATATATATATATCACTACTGCAGGTATATATAATATAATGACGGACCTGCTGGACACTGTCAGCAGACTCCTAAACTACTAGTATGAAGAAGATAGAAAAAAAAACCCCACCACAGGTAGGTATACAATTATGGACGAGCACTGACGACACAGAGGTAGCTACAGCCGTGGACTACCGTACTGTGTCTGCTAGTATAGAGATGATAATGATATAAAAAAATATATATATCACTACTGCAGGTATATATAATATAATGACGGACCTGCTGGACACTGTCAGCAGACTCCTAAACTACTAGTATGAAGAAGATAGAAAAAAAAACCCCACCACAGGTAGGTATACAATTATGGACGAGCACTGACGACACAGAGGTAGCTACAGCCGTGGACTACCGTACTGCGTCTGCTAGTATAGAGATGATAATGATATAAAAAATATATATATATCACTACTGCAGGTATATATAATATAATGACGGACCTGCTGGACACTGTCAGCAGACTCCTAAACTACTAGTATGAAGAAGATAGAAAAAAACCCCCACCACAGGTAGGTATACAATTATGGACGAGCACTGACGACACAGAGGTAGCTACAGCCGTGGACTACCGTACTGCGTCTGCTAGTATAGAGATGATAATGATATAAAAAATATATATATATATCACTACTGCAGGTATATATAATATAATGACGGACCTGCTGGACACTGTCAGCAGACTCCTAAACTACTAGTATGAAGAAGATAGAAAAAAAAAACCCACCACAGGTAGGTATACAATTATGGACGAGCACTGATGACACAGAGGTAGCTACAGCCGTGGACTACCGTACTGCGTCTGCTAGTGTAGAGATGATAATGATATAAAAAATATATATATATCACTACTGCAGGTATATATAATATAATGACGGACCTGCTGGACACTGTCAGCAGACTCCTAAACTACTAGTATGAAGAAGATAGAAAAAAAAAACCCACCACAGGTAGGTATACAATTATGGACGAGCACTGACGACACAGAGGTAGCCACAGCCGTGGACTACCGTACTGCGTCTGCTAATATAGAGATGATAAAGATGATAGAGATGAATAAAAAAAATATAACACTACTGCAGGTAAATATTTATATAATATAATGAATGACGGACCTGCTGGACACTGTCAGCAGAATGCGTTTATAGAATAAAAAAAAAAAACACCACAGGAGTGTTTAACTTTTTCAGGCAGACAATATACTGGTGGTCACTGGTCAGTCACACTGGCAGCAAAAGTGTGCACTGTACTCCTGCTATAACTGCACCCCAGTCTCCCCCACAATTCAGCTGTGTGAGCAGTGAGCACTCAGCACAGTCAGATATACATAGATATATCATGCAGCACACTGAGGCTGAGCACAGATATGGTATGGAGCGTTTTTTTCAGGCAGAGAACGGATTAAAAAAAACTAGCAAAACTCTGCACTGACTGTACTCCTCCTAACAGCTCTCCCCAATCCTCCCCACAATAAGCTAAGCAGCAATCAGATCAACTAACTACTAACAGTAACTATAAACGGAGAGGACGCCAGCCACGTCCTCTCCCTATCAATCTCAATGCACGTGTGAAAATGGCGGCGACGCGCGGCTCCTTATATAGAATCCGAGTCTCGCGATAGAATTCGAGCCTCGCGAGAATCCGACAGCGGGATGATGACGTTCGGGCGCGCTCGGGTTAGCCGAGCAAGGCGGGAAGATCCGAGTCTGCCTCGGACCCGTGTAAAAAGGCTGAAGTTCGGGGGGTTCGGATTCCGAGGAACCGAACCCGCTCATCTCTAAGCGGCGGATTGGGATGCCGGTACATACTACCAGTCGGCCAGCTTCCCTGTTCACTTCAGTGGCCATGCTGCTCCCCCTTCGCTTTGGCTGGCTCCTATATCCGCGGCTGCGGCGATAAGAGCTTCTGCGCATGCTCAGAAACCCATTCAAGCCGGAGCCGCGGCAGTGAAGACTAGAGAGTGTCTGCTGGCTGCTGCCCTCAAGGCAAATAACCAGCGGCAGCGAGCGCACCGAGGAGCCAGGTATCCAGGGCCTGACAAACAGTGTTATAGCACGGGGCACCCTGGAGCAATACATCCCTTGATCACCAGCAGCCTGTAGGAACTGGAATCGCGACCAGAAGCATATGCAAGTTAGTGCCGGCGGTGACGCTGATCACCCGTGAGTATGTCTGACTTTGCAATGTGTCCTCTCCCTGCACACTGTATAAGATGGGACTGTGCTATGATAGGAGGTCAGGGTTTGGATGCCTAGGAGAGCTGCAGGAAAGTTATTCCTGAATCCTCAGTGTCAGTTTGTGTATATCAGTAAGTCAGCATCTGTGTCAAGATCTGTTTGTCAATGTATCAGCATCTGTGTGTCAGTGTCTGTGTCAACATCTGTCTGTGTCAGTGTGTCAGCATGTTTCTGTGTGTCAGTGTCAGTGTCTGTCTGTGTTAGCGTCTGTGTGTCAACAGCTGTCTGTCAGCATGTTTCTGTGTGTATCTGTCAGCAACAGTGTGTCAGTATCTGTCTGAGTGTCAGCACCTGTGTGTCAGCTTCTGTCTGTGTGTGTCAGCCCCCTAGAAAGAGTACCCCCAATCCCCCCCACCTGTCCCTTACCAGACCTGCCCCGCACACTCACCCTATCCCCGCACACTCACCCTGTCCCCTACCAGACCTGTCCTTGTATACTCACCCTGTCACCCACCAGACCTCTCCCCGCACACTCACTGCGTCCCCTACCAGACCTGTCCCCACACACTCTCCTTCCCCTACCAGACCTGTCCCCGTACACTCACCCCGTCCCTTACCAGACCTGTCCCCGCACACTCACTCCATCCCCTACCAGACCTGTCCCTGCACACTCACTCTGTCCCCTACCAGACCTGTCTCCTCACACTCACCCCGTCCCTTACCAGACCTGTCCCCGCACACTCACTCCATCCCTTACCAGACCTGTCCCCGCACACTCACTCTGTCCCCTACCAGACCTGTCTCCGCATACTCACCCCGTCCCGTACCAGACCTGTCCTTGTATACTCACCCTGTCACTCACCAGACACCAGACCTGTACTCCATGCCCACAGCGTGATAAAAATGAGGTTGTGGCTCGTTGGTATGGCACTGTGACGCCACAACCCTTATTATGAGACCACACCCACCTTCCCAGGAGCGTGCGCAAAAGTCCCCCCCGCCTTCCCCTATCATGGTGCCCCCCCTGTCATTTTGTTCTGGATCCGCCACTGATTGTCATGTACTCTAAGTCGCTGTTTTTCTTGTTTTGCTCATTAGTTTATGTATTTTGTTAGGCATTGAGGATCCCTTGTGGTACCACAAAAATAAAGGATAATAGCAATAATAATAATTTTATATATATATAGATATATATAAGTGGAAAGAATGGAGGCGGCACTCACGCAGATTTGTGCAAATGTAGAAAGGTCAGTTTAATGTACCGACATGTTTCGGGGACTAGCCCCGTCCTCAGGGCCTTAACAATCCAAACTGATTACAAAACAAACATTTATACCCAATCCAGAACAAACAATCATGTGGGGATCAAGCTCACCTGCTCACTGGCGCCACGAGGATCGTCCGGACGCCCTGCAGCATTACCGCGTCGCCCTCTCCTGACGTCATCCAGCCGCGCCATTGGTCCGTTTCCGTGGAGACGTGACACAGCGCCCGCTGGGCATCAGGGGGTTCTCGGCGGTCTCGTGCTGCTGACCCGTGACGTCATCGGGCGGCGCTGAGCACGGCGGTAACCTAGGTGACCAACATGAACAAACAAGAAAAAAACACAAGTGTATAATATACAAATAAATACCACGTGCATGATATCTCTAAATGCTCTAACACTTAGAAAGCTAGATCTATCACAAACAGCATATATATAAAAATTCAGTAAATAGATACATTACTTAATACGACAATTATAATAAACGGGGTCAAATGGAGTAATTAGCAATATGGTAATGCTCTAACGTAACATGGCCACCAAACAATGATATTGTAACATGGCGACCATCATCATAAAGTAAGCTATCTTTGAACAGACTATGTAGTTACAAAAAACACTGAAGGCCTAAATTGTTAAGGCCCTGAGGACGGGACTAGTCCCCGAAACATGTCGGTACATTAAACTGACCTTTCTACATTTGCACAAATCTGCGTGAGTGCCGCCTCCATTCTTTCCACTTGTTTATGAGGTAACAACTCTGGGAGGGCACCGCAGATCCATTACCTTCATAGAGGAGTGCCGGGACTTTCTACCATTATCATTTGATAGGAGTCGTTGTTACCCACAAGTGATTCTTATCTCTGCCAAGGCACCATCTCCTTTTAATAATCACAGGACTGTCGCTTTCATGAGGATCTTTTGAAAGCTGTTTTCTTTTAATTCACCTGGTGTTTTGTCCCTGATATTTACGCTCTGACCACGGATTGCGGCCTACTGCAGACAGCTCAATCGTGGGTCAATATGGATAGCAATGCGGCTATTGAGTCTTCCCTGGACCTGATGCAAAGGGATGCCAGTGAGCGCCTCAGCTTCTCTGACATTGAGGCTAATGCCATACTTGTAGAGAGACGTCTGGATGATGATCCCATCAAGAGTACCTGTGATGAACTTTATAAAAAATGGTTGCGGATGAAACAAAGGGAGGTGGATTTCCTCTATCATGGAATTTCTTTATCCGACTACTATCGGAATAACCTCATACCACGCGGGTTTAGGATCCGCAATTCACCGACTATAGGACGATTCAATACAGCCTTCTGTCGATGTTGGGTTGCCATTTTAAATAAGTGTTCCATGGACCTCCTGCTGCTAGTTGTGGAAGAATCCACTAGGGAGCTTAACCTAGTGAGAGAGCAACTGACACAGTTTGAAGGTGAACACAAGCCCACATTACAGTTGGATACCCAAACAGACTGGGTTAGTAAATTGGGCACGCAAATTGAACAGTACCGCCAAGATCTGGTGCGATTTAAAACAGATAAACTTGTCGCGGTACAGAGAGACTACCAGCAAAGACAAGTTTACCCTTGGCTAGGAGGCGCAAGGTCATCCCAGGAGCATAAGCAACCCAAATGGCGGTCAACCTCCCGGAGAGAACAACAGACGGGGGTCAGTTCTTCAGCCAGTGACTCTGAAGGACAGTCTGGCACAACATCACAGTCGGAAGGGCCTCTCCCTTTAGGCCCCGGAGCACAGGGAATTGGCACCCGCTCCAACCGTACCCCACAGCCAGGAAGAGGGCGAGGACGCGGAGGGCAAAACAAAACCAAAGGATCATCCGCACAAAAACCACCGCGAGCTTAAAAGAATTGGTATTTAATTTGTCCTCGGTTCCACTAACAGTCCAGGAATACCACTTATTAGCCAAGGGACTTTCATTCGTACCCACAGTCTTCCCAGACCCATTGGAGAGTAAGGTGGAGACACACCGCCTGGGTCGAACTTTGAGGCGACAAGAATACTTCAATGCACAGCCTTCGGAGAACACGGTCTCAAGTATTCCAATACAGTTAAGGAACATAGCCCCTAGATCTAATTTTGATCCCCCAAGTCTCAATCCGTCTATCAGGACATTTCTACGCATGTTAGAGACTGAGGACATTAGCCATACATCAGATCATGTACACCTTAATCTCTCTAGGTCTGAAATGGCCACATTGCGTGATATGTCCCTTAGAACAGACATAGTCGTCCGTAAGGCCGATAAGGGTGGGTCCATCGTGATCCAAAACCTTGTTGATTATGTCAAGGAATGTGAGCGGCAGCTCAATGACACCAAGGTTTATAAGAGACTCACGATGGACCCGACCAAAGAATATAAAAAGGAACTCGATGCCTCTTTAGCTTTGGCCAAGGATCAGGGCTTAATTTCAGTAGAAACGGTCAAGGCCCTTACCATTGAACATCCTAAGGCCCCGCTGTTCTATACAGTGCCTAAGGTCCATAAATCCATGGTGGACCCCCCTGGCAGACCAATAGTGTCTGCCAGAGGGTCTTTGTACCACCCTATATCTGTATACCTGGACGCCTATTTGAATCCTTGCATTCAATCTCTCCCTTCGTATTTGAAGGATACCACATCCTTGCTGCTGCAGCTCCAGGCCCTGGGCAATCTCCCTGAGGGCGTATTGCTCTGCAGCTCGGATGTGACGAGTTTATACACATGCATTCCGCACGAGGCTGGCATGGAAGCCGTAAGATCGCTTATCCAAGACAATGAAGCCTATCAAGGCCCTGAGATATCATTTTTCCTGTCCCTCTTGGATAAAGTCCTCAGACGTAATTACTTTGTATTTAATGGTAGATTCATGCTCCAGTTAGCCAGGTGTGCGATGGGGTCTGCAGTGGCCCCGTCGTACGCCAATGCATTTATGCATCAGGTTGAGTCTAAAATGCTGTATTTAGAACCACAGGTTATGTCCAGGGTTATTTATTTCATGAGATACATAGATGACTTGATCGTACTTTGGCATGGGTCTAGGGAGGATCTAGTCAAATTATGGGAGGATCACAATGCAACGCAGCACCCTGTACAATTTATATTCAATATCGATGAGACCACCATTAATTTTTTGGATGTGGCGATTACTATTAACCTGGGCATACTGTCGACTTCTTTATTTACTAAGAAGACAGATAGAAATATGCTTTTAGATTATCGTAGCTTTCACCCCAGTCCATTGCGCAGGGGGTTACCCTATTCGCAATTTATGCGAGTACTACGTACTACCTCTGATCCTGTAGAAACAGTGACAGCCATGGACAAGATGTTAGTCAAATTTGCTGAACGGGGTTACCCATTAGGAGAGCTGGAGAAAGCAAAATCTAAGGCCTTAAAAATCTCACGAGAGTAAGCACTGAATCCCTCAGTTAGATCTAGTAGGGGTGACAGTCCTCGCTTACCATGGGTCAATAGATATACAACAGCCACCAAGCAGCGGGTAAGAAAAGCTAAAACCCTATGGCCAATTATCCAAACGGAGGGGGCTTTATCATCACTGGCCCAGACGTCCCTATTACCCAGCTATACCAGGAGTCGTAATATAGGTGATCATTTAGTTAAATTGGACGTTACCCAGTTGACTAGTAAACAGGATGCCCATTTTTTAAGAGCTAAACCAGGTTGTTTAGGTGCCTGGGATGTGCCACATGCAATACTTTAATGACAGGCAATACATTTAACCATCCGCTTACTGGGAAAAAAATAGCCATCAAACATCGCCTTACATGTACGTCTACACATGTTGTGTATCTCTTGACCTGTCCGTGTGGCCTTGCTTATGTCGGCAATACCATACGCCAGTTCCGAGAACGCATGGCCCTACATAGGAGTGCCATTAAAAAAGCTTTTGAAAAAGGTCATAGTGACCAACCGTTTGCCCGTCATTGTTTTGAGCTCAAACATGGGGTGGCAAGCATCAGGGCAATATTGATCGATCAAGTCCCTAAGACACTTAGAGGGGGCGATAGAGAGAGAACGCTTTTGCAACGAGAGTACAGGTGGATTTATAAATTGGGGACTCTCTCCCCTCGAGGCCTTAATGAGAATTTAGGCCTTCAGTGTTTTTTGTAACTACATAGTCTGTTCAAAGATAGCTTACTTTATGATGATGGTCGCCATGTTACAATATCATTGTTTGGTGGCCATGTTACGTTAGAGCATTACCATTTTGCTAATTACTCCATTTGACCCTGTTTATTATAATTGTCGTATTAAGTAATGTATCTATTTACTGAATTTTTATATATATGCTGTTTGTGATAGATCTAGCTTTCTAAGTGTTAGAGCATTTAGAGATATCATGCACGTGGTATTTATTTGTATATTATACACTTGTGTTTTTTTCTTGTTTGTTCATGTTGGTCACCTAGGTTACCGCCGTGCTCAGTGCCGCCCGATGACGTCACGGGTCAGCAGCACGAGACCGCCGAGAACCCCCTGATGCCCAGCGGGCGCTGTGTCACGTCTCCACGGAAACGGACCAATGGCGCGGCTGGATGACGTCAGGAGAGGGCGACGCGGTAATGCTGCAGGGCGTCCGGACGATCCTCGTGGCGCCGGTGAGCAGGTGAGCTTGATCCCCACATGATTGTTTGTTCTGGATTGGGTATAAATGTTTGTTTTGTAATCAGTTTGGGTTGTTAAGGCCCTGAGGACGGGGCTAGTCCCCGAAACATGTCGGTACATTAAACTGACCTTTCTACATTTGCACAAATCTGCGTGAGTGCCGCCTCCATTCTTTCCGCTTGTTTATGAGGTAACACCTCTGGGAGGGCACCGCAGTTCCATTACCTTCATAGAGGAGTGCCGGGACTTTCTACCATTATAGATATATATATATATCTTTAGCGGGGCAAAACTGACATCGCAAACAGGGATTTGTAAACAGAATCTAAAAAAAATAATGATTCAAATGTTGGCGTTTCTGCTGCAATGCATCCTTCATCCTGCTAGTGAGTAATACGAAAGTGTCTATGTGGGAGATTTATCAAAACTTGGAGAGAGATAAAGTGGAGAGAAATAAAATACGAACCAATCATTTGTCATTTTTCAAACACAGCCTGTAAACTGATAGAATCTGATTGGTTAGTACAGAGGTTCCCAAACGCGGTTCTCAAGGCACCCCAACAGTCCAGGTTTTAGGTATATCCATGGCTCAGCACAGATGGTTAAATCAAATTGACTAAGGTGCTAATTAAGTCACCTGTGGCCAAGCATGGATACATTTAAAACCAGGACCGTTGGGGTGCCTTGAGGACCGTGTTTGGGAACCTCTGGGTTAGTACTTGATCTAATTCTCTCTACACAGTAAAAGTGGAGAGAGATAAACTATCAACCAATCAGCTCCTGTCATTTTTCAAACACAGCCTGTACCATATGTCAAAGTCGAAAAATATTGTTATACATATCCTTTGTTCTAACCCCTCATGCACATGCACGCTGCTCGTGCACCCGGTCCCCCGTGCGTACACATGTCCGCAAGTTGCGTAGGAGATGCTCCGGCAACTCGTGCGCATGATATGTGTATTTACGGCGGAGTTTGTGAGCGTGTAGCGTGCGACTCGAACGCAGCATATTTAACCCAAATAGTGCATTTTGTAGATATAGTTCCCTTAGATCATGTCAGTGAGTAATGTTAGTTTAAACAGTTCCAGGACAGAGAGATTCGTCTTTGCATGATAGGAAGGGTCAGATAAAGGTTGGTAGGTGATGTCTAGTATCCAGCTGTAGGGTATTTTAAGGGTAACATTTCGGTGTTAGTTAGGAAAAGATCGCTTGCTCCTGCGTATTGTTATGTACAAAAGTAGATTATGAACATTAACTGTATTTGCTGTAAATTACACATGCGGCGGGAATCCTGAGGATACCTCCCACCAGAGCAGTTGGGAAAGGACATCGCCTACCTGTTCAAATCCACCTATGACCTTTGCTGTAATGTAGAGACGTGTCCCTGTGTCCAATGAACAATGAGATTACAGTGACCATTGTATTGTGAATGTATGTTGTGTATAAAAAGACCACTGTTGCCTGGCCAGCACACAGACTCTGAAGGCTTTCTCCCTGATAGCTGAGGACTGGTCCAGGACGCGCTTGTGAACGATTCCCCACGTATGTATATTCTCTGTAGCCATTATTCTCTATTATTCTGTTTAGATTTCCTTGTTAGCCTGTAGTGTATAACTTGTATCTGTTTACCCCTTTTCTCTGAATAATCCACTGTGGTGTTAGAGCCCAGTGGTTTACCACAAACAGTGTTGTGTTTTCACTTTCCTGCCTGGGCTTTTAAAGTAGATTAACCTGTTTAACCTGTTTTAGATTAACCTGCATTGTTAAGGTGTATGCACTGCGGATACTTTGTATCGCCAGTGCTATTTAAGGTTTAAAGTATAAGCACATCCTTACACTGTTTTCATTAATAAGGTTTACAGTATATTACTCTGTGTGCGTACGTGCCGCGTGTGCGTCGTGCCCACGGCACATCGTCTGATACGCTAAGTGCGTATCCTTACGGTACTCAGTACGCAAATAGCGTACTTAGTCCGTAGTGTGTGTAATAAGTCTAGCGGCCATAGCGGCTCCACGGTAATAGTATATAGCTTTATGTTTTAAGGTAATATTTGACATTATTAATTGAGGGCATCGTCCGGTCCTCCTCATATCCGCAGCCTAGCAGGACAAGGCAGACTTTATCTATCAGCAAAGGGCGGGAAGGTAGTATTCCCTGTTAGCCGTTTCTTGGTCGGGGATACACTGGTGCTGATTAGATAAGCGTCTGCTCCGCATGGTTTGTAGGGATGCTGGTGGGATCCGAAAGGTAAGAACGTAAAGCTATTGTTTTTTTAAATCTGTTAAATTTCTGTTTGGTGCCAACTGCGCACGCAACACACGTAACACACGCACACATCTGTATTTTATTTGTGTATTTTGCATATCTACTTGCTTGTTGCCATTAGCATTGATTATTGATTACGTGCTGAGAAAATTTGTTGCTATTTAGTTAAAAATATAAAGTAATATTTAAGGGAGTACGTGTAAAACACACACGCAGCCTGACCTAGTTATAAAGGTTTATACAGGAGATACTGTGTGGTGTTGGTAAGCGATTATAGTTAAATATCGTTTACATTTATAGAAGTGTGGTATTTGTATTACTGTGGAAGTATCTGGCCTTTGTACACGTGTCTCGGACAGCGTGCGAGACTGCGTACGCAACGGAAAGGCCTACACACGTGGCGTATTTTACGCAACGTGCGTACAGATATGCCCACTTAATACAAATAGCGCGATAGCATTGTTTTAGTTTAGGCGATATGGTAGCCACGCGATAATAGCACAAATTTGTTCAGTTTCCAAAATTTAGTTTAAAAGAACCTTCTCTTATTGCATCACCTCTGGGACTAGGCTGTTTCACCTGAATGAAAGTTAATTTTCTGTACAGAAAAATCAAAGTGTATATGAGTGAACGAGCGTGTGTATGCAAATAAAGGTTTTGTGAACCCAGGATCCGGGATCCCGAAGGAGAGTACACCAGTGGAGTGAACACTTGGTGGCGTGAGATTGGCTTGCTCACGTTTAACATTGTATAAGGTACAAAGGAGCAAGGTAGCAAGTTTAACAGCAGACCAAGAGGTCAGCGAGGTCAGAAATCCGCTGACTTAGTCAAGCGAAGCTCTGAAAACCGTGGCCTGAGAAAGGTCAGCGGTGAGAGCGCAGCCCCGGGGGTTTGCGTAGTACCCATATAGGCCCGTTTAGAGAATACGCTCCAGCTGAGGTTTCGCAGCCGTTGGTCGTCCGGTGGATAAGTAATAGTTACTTATACGCAGTGCGACTGTACCGCGCGTTAGTGTGTGCAATAGTTAGTTCAACTTGATACCCATTACGCCATTTGCGTAAAATCGCGGGATCATAGACGCTAATTGTACATACAGACGTGATTTGTGTAACAGGTTTTTTTTATTTTAAGGGAGTTTCGCTGTTCACTCAGGAAATCTCCAACAACTGATATTTACTGGGAGGGTTAGCACACTCCCACACGCTCTCAGTAAATAGCGGTTACGCAGGGCCCTAGGTTGGGTACGACCAGCACTAGGAACAGTGTGTGGGTCTATTGGCCAACGTGGGCGAGAGTGAGTGAGAGCGCTAGGAGAACTTTCACCGTTGCCTTATATTGAGTATTTTGGTTTTTGCAGGAATAGCCAATAGAGTAATACCTGCAAATATGGGGGCCAGTTGCTCAAGTAAGGGACGATCAACCAGGGTTCAGGTTGAAATTCTGCGGCCTAAAGGGTCGGCGAGGTACATAATGTGTGAGAAATATGGATCTCACATAGAGGTTTTATGCTATGAATGGGAACGCATGACTGTGGAAGATAGGGAACCGTTCCCTAAGGTAGGCAGTTTTAGTCCTGAGGTATTGCAAAATTTAAGGAGAAGGATATGTCTGATAAAATCCAAGAAACAAAGGATTAGACATTATGATTGTTTACAGTTATGGCAACAGGAGGGTGAGATACAACGGGGATTAGCTCAAGCAGCTGGTTCCAACCCTAGCAGGAAACTGATAGCAACTGCACCACCACCACCGTACATTACAGGGGAGAAAATGGCTACAGAGAATGGCATACTGGTATACGATAAGAGTGCACTTAATAAATGTATTAATGACGATAAGAGTAAAGAAGATAAATGTATTAATGCTAATGCTAACCCGTGCAAGTTGTATCCCATCTTAAACTTCCCTCAGGACTGCGACCAAGAGGATGAGCCCAGCACGATATCGGCAATCTCTAGCAGCCACCATACAAGATACTCAAGTGGGCACGGCCCAACCAGTAAGAGCAGTAGCAAAGGCCCCTAGTGGAGGGACAGGTGAGGTCGTGTCCACAGGTAAGTACGGTACTGTACATTATGCAGAAACAATTGCACCTCACATTGTAGAGTCAACACAAAGTGATGTAATTGAACTGAATCCTGTCAGGGTGATCGCAGTCCCCAATGGAAAGACTGACGCTCTGGGAATCACTCCCGTCAGGAACATTGCTATGCATTGCCCCTGGTCCCGGACAGAATTGAGAACAATTATGTCTGAATTTCCCAATCCCAGGAAAGATCTAGCCGCATGTCAGAGGTTTATTAGAGAACTAGGTAACGCCACCGAACCCAATAACAAAGATTGGCGGACAGTGCTACGGGAATGTTTGCCCTCCAATATTGACCCCGTGAAATTCATTGCGGACTGTAAATTAGATGTAGAAGTACCTCTCACTGATGAGTACAATCAGGAGAACGTAAAACAGATCAATCTGCAGTTAGGAATATATTTCCCAACTGTTGTCAAGTGGAACAAAATCTTCTCCATTAGACAAAAAGAAGGTGAAACTGCCTCTGACTATTTCCATCGAGCACTGCAGGAAATGGCTAGATTTACTGGGATCGAAGACATTAAGGATAATGTGCACCATAGGGAGGTAGCGGTGTCCATATTAATGGACGGGTTAAAGGAAGTGTTGAGAACCAGGGTACAAACCACTCAACCTAGCTGGAGAGGTATCTCGGTGGCTGCGTTAAGAGAGTCCGCTATTGAGCATGATCAGAACATCATTAAACACAGGGAGTCACAGGGGGATAAGCTGATGACAGTAAGTATACAGGCCCTTACAACAAAGCCACATCAGCCTAAACCCCAGACCCCTGATGGTAAGTCGTATGTAGTAAAATGTTATAACTGCCATAAGGAAGGACATATTGCACGGAGTTGCAGATTTAGAGACCCACATAAGGTATATCGACCCCCTAGACAAGAAAACGAGCAAAGTTATGACGAACGTAATTGGAATCAGGGATCATATAGGAAAAATTTTGGGCCGCACCTGCAGTCTACAGCCAGTGAAATTAATTGCGAACCTTGGAAGTAAACCTGAGGTCCCAAGTTGATGTAATTGGTAGGTCATTCCTTGTGGTTACAGGGGCGGCCAGGTAAACTCTGTGATTTATCTTTAAATGTTTCCTCTTCATCTCTGACGTTCACCGACAGAACTACAGCTCAAACGTCACATGTCTACTCGGTCTTTTCAGAGGTCTGCCCAACCCCGGTATATCTCACTAGCATCATTGTGCCTGGCCATGCACAGAGGGTGGAGAGTGGAAATACTGCTGGGGGAAGACTGTGCAGAGATACCGATAGACATGTTGGTGTGACAGCCTGAAGGTGAACGGAAACCTGACAATTTTTTTTTTTATTCTCTCTCTTTTTGTTTTTTCATGTTCTACGGATGGTATTTCACACAACAGTTAAACACATGGTAATGCAAGATTTATGCTCCCTACAGAAAAGTCGCTAACTCGAAAGTGTCACTGGAGTGTCCGTTTCGGGAAGACTGAGAGGCAGCACTGTTGAGAAGGCATCTGAGCAAGGAGAACAAAAAGACTAGAGGCGGTTATCGTACCAGTTTTCTTTCCCTTCTATTATTTTCTTTACCTCCCATTACCACTCTTTCTTTCTCCTCCTGCAAGATGGACTTACCCCAAGAGACTGCGTTCCGGGTTTTCCTGTTGACACTGTTGTTGACCAGAACAGTCTATTTCGGTGAGAGTACCAGAAAGGTCGAGAAAGGATCTGGAATGGGTTCTGATGACAAGGACGGATTAGTAGAATTCCAAGAGCAACACAGTCACCGAGCAAAGGCGAGTATCAGAAAACGATCTAGTAGTCATGACACTAGGAGATACTGTGAAGGATTGTTAGCTGAGGAGAATTGTAGGAATCTGTAGGAATTGTGAAAACATAGTTGAGGACGGGTGCATCCAGAGATGTCAGTCCAGCCTTAATATCAACATGGACCGTCATCCATTGAGTGATTATCACTCATTAGTGGGTAAGGTTTTAAACCAAACAGAATGCTGGGTGTGCTCACAAGTACCTCAAGGTCAGAGCAAGTCAGGATTAGTACCGTACCCTTTAACACTAGATGAGGTGCTTGAATTAAGGGGTGGGAGACCGGTGGACAAGAAATTTAATATTTCTAGGCCTCCTAGTTTGAAGCTCCACCAATATCATGTGGATAGGTCCCTAATATGTTTCAACATTTCAAATCCCCGAAAGCCGGGAAATTGGGAAGTGACATGGAACAACCAAACCATGGCATTTTCACACAGAGCCGATAGAATGCCCGTAGACCCAGAACTTATACGCCAAATAGCCGACGGTGGGAGGTATATTTGGTACAGGTATACTCTAGGAAGTAGGACCATGCGGGTTGGAGAAGTATCTTCAGGGTACTGTGCGCATATCATACAGCCTGATATGTGTACTGAACAAATGAGAGAGTTAGAGATAGGATTTTTCACCTGGAAGGTTTGCAATATGGTGATGTCATATTCTGTCCCATATGTTCTCCCCGATGATGCATATTTCATATGCGGGAGGAAGGCGTATAAGTGGCTTGCCCCAAACTCAGAGGGATTGTGTTACATTGGAAGAGTGTTGCCAGCAGTAATGACCATTACCCATAATAAGATGAAAGACGTTCACCGCAATACTCAAGCTCCTTGCACTCACACTCATTACGAACACATTGTTAAGAGACACCTTATAGATAGGACAGAGCACGCAGCCTCTGATTTGATCCACGAATCCACTGGGATTCAATTCCTACTCGCACTAGATATCACCCGTACCGCCAGAGGAATTATAAATTATAGGTATATTCATGCGCTAGCGAACCTGATAGACAATATCACAGAGATGTATGATGACACCTTCAGGTATACTGGGAGGGAAGTGCAAGCTTACAAAACGGAACTGATACAGCACAGGATGGTTCTCAATTACATCACAGCGGTGACAGGCGGGTATTGTGTCACCCTAGCAACTCAGTATGGTGTGAAATGCTGTACTTATATTACAAACAGCACTGATGACCCCACCGAGGTCATAGATCAAAAGATGGACGATATCTTGCAGTTGAAGTGGGAGTTCCGAAGGAGACACAACCTTACCCTGACTGCTGTGAGTAATGAACTGACCGGCTGGGTTTCATGGTTGAACCCACGCAATTGGTTCTCAGATTTAGGAGAATGGGCTCAAAATGTTATCGTGAATGTAGGAAAGTTTCTCCTTTGTATCCTGGGAGTTGTCATAATGATTGGTTTGATATTTAGATGTGTTCGGATTTCAATGCAGTGCAAGCGCAGTACCAAAGTGATGAGTTTGAGGAGCGAGGGCATTGTTACAACAACTGGTTTCATTTATGATCCATCAATTGAGACAATGTTGTGATAAGACGTGATTCCACGGTCCGTTTCTTTCACCCGTTTCTCCTTTGTTTTTCTCCAAGGCAAAAAGACATCCACTCGGAAGAAGATTTTGACAGACATTTCTACAGACCTTTGATGGACATTTCCACAGACTTTGAGACACACTTTAGAGACTTTAAAAGACTTTTTATGGACACTTGCAAGGATACACCGATCCGGACAAGACTTCAACAGACACCCAAGGACAATTGTACACATTATTATGTGAATGTATTTGTGACACATGTCTTATCTTCATCTCTACAACCTTCAGGTAGTGACACACATAGTCGACAGGTGACATAGGTACATATATTAGCATTCACATGTTTTTCCCCCTGCATGTATCATCAACTAAATGTGCACCCCATTTGTTGGAACAAGAAGCCGAAAAGAGCTCGGTAGTGTTTGTTGACCCACTTACAGACCCTTAATACGGGATAAGAAGGATTTAATGTATACTTCGCAATACCTCGAAGCTCATCTAGAACATGTACGGCACGATGATACATGCCCCCCAGACATGAAGTTCATACATACATGCTTTTGCTATCCCACTAGGACATACATTTTCCGCCTACTCCTCTCCTCCCTCCACCCAATCATTTATAGGTATTTCATATGTATTGTATATTTTTCTGCTTAAATGTTTAGATTGTGGCAGTTATTGTTGACTGCCAAAGGGTCGACTGTCAAAGTCGAAAAATATTGTTATACATATCCTTTGTTCTAACCCCTCATGCACATGCACGCTGCTCGTGCACCCGGTCCCCCATGCGTACACATGTCCGCAAGTTGCGTAGGAGACGCTCCGGCAACTCGTGCGCATGATATGTGTATTTACGGTGGAGTTTGTGAGCGTGTAGCGTGCGACTCGAATGCAGCATATTTAACCCAAATAGTGCATTTTGTAGATATAGTTCCCTTAGATCATGTCAGTGAGTAATGTTAGTTTAAACAGTTCCAGGACAGAGAGATTCGTCTTTGCATGATAGGAAGGGTCAGATAAAGGTTGGTAGGTGATGTCTAGTATCCAGCTGTAGGGTATTTTAAGGGTAACATTCCGGTGTTAGTTAGGAAAAGATCGCTTGCTCCTGCGTATAGTTATGTACAAAAGTAGATTATGAACATTAACTGTATTTGCTGTAAATTACACATGCGGCGGGAATCCTGAGGATACCTCCCACCAGAGCAGTTGGGAAAGGACATCGCCTACCTGTTCAAATCCACCTATGACCTTTGCTGTAATGTAGAGACGTGTCCCTGTGTCCAATGAACAATGAGATTACAGTGACCATTGTATTGTGAATGTATGTTGTGTATAAAAAGACCACTGTTGCCTGGCCAGCACACAGACTCTGAAGGCTTTCTCCCTGATAGCTGAGGACTGGTCCAGAACGCGCTTGCGAACGATTCCCCACGTATGTATATTCTCTGTAGCCATTATTCTCTATTATTCTGTTTAGATTTCATTGTTAGCCTGTAGTTTATAACTTGTATCTGTTTACCCCTTTTCTCTGAATAATCCACTGTGGTGTTAGAGCCCAGTGGTTTACCACAAACAGTGTTGTGTTTTCACTTTCCTGCCTGGGCTTTTAAAGTAGATTAACCTGTTTAACCTGTTTTAGATTAACCTGCATTGTTAAGGTGTATGCACTGCGGATACTTTGTATCGCCAGTGCTATTTAAGGTTTAAAGTATAAGCACATCCTTACACTGTTTTCATTAATAAGGTTTACAGTATATTACTCTGTGTGCGTACGTGCCGCGTGTGCGTCGTGCCCGCGGCACAGCGTCTGATACGCTAAGTGCTTATCCATACGGTACTCAGTACGCAAATAGCGTACTTTGGAGGTCATTCCGAGTTGTTCGCTCGCAAGGCGATTTTAGCAGAGTTGCTCACGCTAAGCCGCCACCTACTGGGAGTGAATCTTAGCATCTTAAAATTGCGAACGATGTATTCGCAATATTGCGATTACACACCTCGTAGCAGTTTCTGAGTAGCTTCAGACTTACTCGGCATCTGCGATCAGTTCAGTGCTTGTCGTTCCTGGTTTGACGTCACAAACACACCCAGCGTTCGCCCAGACACTCCTCCGTTTCTCCGGCCACTCCTGCGTTTTTTCCGGAAACGGTAGCGTTTTTTCCCACACGCCCATAAATCGGCCTGTTTCCGCCCAGTAACACCCATTTCCTGTCAATCACATTACGATCGCCAGACCGATGAAAAAGCCGTGAGTAAAATTCCTAAGTGCATAGCAAATTTACTTGGCGCAGTCGCAGTGCGGACATTGCGCATGCGCATTAAGCGGAAAATCGCTGCGATGCGAAGATTTTTACCGAGCGAACAACTCGGAATGAGGGCCTTAGTCCGTAGTGTGTGTAATAAGTCTAGCGGCCATAGCGGCTCCACGGTAATAGTATATAGCTTTATGTTTTAAGGTAATATTTGACATTATCACACAGCAGTTAGAAACTGACTGGCTGGTACTTTATCTCGCTCCACTTTATCTCTCTCCACTTTATCTCTCTCCTAGGCTTAGTACATAGGACCTAATTCAGACCTGATCGCTAGGGTGTGTTTTTTTGCATCCATGTGATCAGGTAGTCGCCGCCTACAGGGGGAGGGTATTAGCTGTGTGCAGGTGTGCGATCGCATGTGTTGCAGAACTGCACAAACATAAGTTTGTGCAATTTCTGCTCAGCCCAGGATTTACTGAGCCACTGCGATGATCGGGGCCAGAGCTGACGTCAGAATCCCTCCCTCCAAACGCCTGGTCCCTCCTGCGTTTTTCCGGACACTCCTTAAAAAAGGTCATTTGCCACCCACAAACTCCCTCTTCCTGTCAATCTCCATGCGATTGCCGGTGCGTTCTGATTTTTTGCACCATCCGTTCGCTGACCGGCGCTCCCCGTTGCTGCGGTCCGTCGCGCCTGCGCATTGAGGTGCATGTACAGTTCAGACATGATCGCAGCCTGTGAGAAAAAGCAGGGCAGCGATCAGGTCTGAATTACCTCTATAGACCCCAAAATCTCTCTTCAAGCCATTGGCATGTCCATAAAAGGTGCAATGTGTGCGATGCACACGGGCCCCTGGGTCCAGGGGGGCCTACACCGCACACACTGCCACCATTTAATACTTACCTTTCCAGAGTCCAGCCCCGGGCACTGCGGTCGCAGCAGAAATTGGCGCCAAAATGGCTGCCGCGCATGCACAGTAGCCAAATTGGTCTCCGAACAATGGGGGGCGCCATGTTTCCGGAGGCCTGCGCAGTAAACTCCGGAACAATGCCAGAGTCTGTAGTGCCGTACAGAGGAGGGGGTCCACCCGGAGGTGCACACGGGCCCCCTCCCCTGTAGATACACCCTTGCTTCAACCTTTGATAAATCCAGAGACATCACAAGGGGGGTGCAGTCAGATGTCACCCAATCCAATGGGTGACACCAAAGAGCTGGCTCTTGCACAGTGACAGGATCCGTGTACTGCAATGTGACTTAATCCTGCAGCACTCAGCTCCTGTCACTAAGAAAGAGTCGGCAGTGCAGACACTAGTCTCTGGGAGCAGTCTATCATCTCCGGGATGCTGGGCATGCTATGAGAGTGATGTACCAATGGTGGTGGGGGAACAGGGGTGGAGAGGGCTTCCTGTGAGACCACGTCCCCATAGTGCTGCATTTGGGGGCTGCCACAAGGCTACACCCCTTTTCAGAGACACGCACAGGGTAACTCTTGGTTGCACCGAGTGTCACCAACCCCAGTGCCGCCACCAGATAAATCTCCCACTATATTTAGTAGAAATCACAGGGCACTGTAGTCTAGCTCTTATCTCAACAGTTTAGCTTTGAACTTTTTGAGTTAATAATTCCAATTTTTAAGGCTTTTTTGTTATCACATATCATTACTTTAAACTAAATAAGTAGAATCATCCCCAGATAATAATGGTGCACTGTAGTGTGCATTTTAGTCATCCTCGTTCATAATCATGATAGACAAAGGGACCTGATTTTGAGTCGGACGCAATGGCGATTTTCAGGAAAGTGTTGATGTTCTTCAGCTGTGCATGCGTCTAATTCACTAAGTCACACACCACATGTATGCCACGGTGTGAGTACACAGAGGCTCAGGACCAGTTCAGATGCACGGTCAATGTACTTGAAGTATTTGGTACTCCTGGGCAGTGACTGGAAGGTGGCTATTCAGATGCAAGGAGATGTACCGTTTTATGGGCGTGTTATTTATGTTGCTGACCTGGTGGCAAACTGAGACACTTGATAGCCTATATTGGAGGCTATCCTCTGATAATGTCAGTTATTATCTTTAAACATAAAGCTATACACTATTACCGTGGAGCCGCTATGGCCGCTAGACCACGTGCACGTGCTACGCACTTTGTACGCTATTTGCGTACAGAGTCTCGCACGTGGTACGCACTTGGCGTACACATGCTGCGCTGGGTGTACGGAATACACACAGCGGGCTCACACACAGTAGATAACCTTTAAACCTTGTTAATAAAACACAGTAAGAATATACTTATACTCTAAACCTTAGTAGTCAAATACTGTAATGATGTAACACTTAAAAACCTTAACAATGTGTATGCTGATTGAGCGATTAAGACGCTAAGAGAGCCCTTTGCAGGAAAGTGAAAACACAACACCGGGTTTGGTTAAAACCACAGCAGCTCTAACACTGCCGTGGATTATTCAGAGAAAAAGGGAAAAACAATACAAGTTATACACTACAAGCTAACACAGAAATCTAACAGAATAACAGAGAATAAAGATGAACAATGGCGAACAATGGCTACAGAGAATATACATACGTGGGGAATCTTACGCATGCGCGACCTGGAATCCAGTCCTCAGCTATCAGGTAGAAAGCCTTCAGAGACATCAGGCTGGCCAGGCAACAGTGGTCTTTATATACACAACATACATTCACAATACAATGGTACCTGTATCTCATTGTTCATTGGACACAGGGATGTGTCTCTACATTACAGCAAAGGTCATAGGTGGATTTGAACAGGTGGGCTGTGTCTTTCCCCAACTGCTCTGGTGGGAGGTATCCTCAGGATTCCCGCCGCATGTGTAATTTACAGCAAATACAGTTAATGTTCATAATCTACTTCTGTACATAACTATACGCAGGAGCGAGCGATCCTTTCCTAACTAACACCGGAATGTTACTCTTAAAATACCCTACAGCTGGATACTAGACACCACCTTTCAACCTTTATCTGACCCTTCCTATCATGCAAAGAGGAATCTCTCTGTCCAGGAACAGTTTAAACTAATCATACTCGCTGACATGGTCTAAGGGAATATTAACTACAAAATGCACTATTTGGGTTAAATATGCTACGATCGAGTCGCACGCTACACGCTCACAAACTCCGCCGTAAATACACATCTCATGCGCACGATCGCCGGAGCGATCCTACGCAACTTGCGGGGATGTGCATGCACGGGGGAACAAGTGCATGAGCAGCGCGCATGTGCATGAGGGGTTAGTACAAGGGGCATGCATCATGATATTTTTCGACTTTGAACCTCTGATGGAGAATCAGCACTTAGCATGGGGCACGTACAATATTCAGTTGTGCATCTGATGGTCTAAAGATGCAACAAATGTGATTGCAGAAAGTCTGCATCTCAGTCCCTGTACAACCAGATGCACAGATGTACACTAAAGAAGGGCTTATACTAGTATTTAGCATAAAGTCACAGACGCCACTGCGGCAAAAGACGCACAGAGTATTGTATGGTATTTTACATGAGGTCAGTGACTTACTGTGTCTTACTTGGGGTGTCTGCTGCAATGATTGTGCACAAACCGCATCAAAGTATTTGCTGATTACATGCTACTCAAGCAGGAGAAATATACAAACAAATGAATGGGGTGCAATCTGATTAATGTGCAGATTTTCTGTGACTTTGCCACAGGCTCTGAAATGGTGATTTTTTTTTAAAAATGTAAGAGCAGGTTATATTTGCATTTACAAAAGACGCCACTTTAAATTCTGGAAAAACTGGCGCTTTTGCTGATACAGTATTAATTATGCATCACGTGGAAGCGACAGTGTTTGTATGTAGAAATATGAATTCTGGGATACTGCTGTGTGTTACAATGGTAATTTGTAGTGTAGCTATCAGCTTGTCTCTGTAATATCTTTGAGGAAATTACTGTTCCATATATTTCTCTATATCAGAGGAGGATAAGGTAACGTGACTCTGGGTGTAGTGGAATTATGGGGCGGATTCGGAGGTAGATGGTATTCCGATGTTTCTGCACATTTTTCAATGGTAGGTGTTGTGCACATGCGCTGGAGCTGAAGCATACATGTGCTGCATATGTGATGTGGCTGCGGTCGCAGTGCCCTGGACGCTGCAGCCTGGTGGACAGGCTGCAGCCAATTGAGGACAGAGAGGGGCGCATTTGGAAGATGGGGGGATCGTTCCAATGCAGATTTACTAGCCTCTGCACCACTAGATTGTTAGCTCTTCAGAGCAGGGCCCTCTTTCCTCTTGTTATCTAAGCCCTCTTCTCGACACATTTCACTCGCAGCTCTCCCCTACTCAGCGACCATCTTTACCGCTTTTTCTCCTGCTGGTGAAGGCTCATCTCCATCTATGGCCACCAGCCCCAAGTAGTACGATGATTACTCCCTCGCTACTTACATCTTAGCTGTATTATGTCTTGAGAATGTGTGGTGCTCCTTGTTACCTGTAGTCTATTTTTGTTACTTATTTACTGTAATGCTAAGTTTTGTCTCCCTGTACTGTCCTTTGTACGGCGCTGCGAAACATTTGTGGCGCCTTATAACTCAAATTTAATAATAATAATAGTTGTGGCGCCCATTGACTGATGTTCATGCAAATGATCCAATGCTGCGTCTTAGGAGGCCCTATGTTCAATGTGCATGATAAATTTGGTTATTATTTATTATCAAAGTGACTTTCATGTTCCTGTTTATTCTCGTCTGTCTGATAACTGAATCAGGCCTAAACATACGATGTAACACACAGAAGTGTAGAAAAAGTGATGTATCTAACTCTTTTAAACTTCTAGAGTCATAATCTTAAACCAGGAATACTTAATGTGCACTACAGGCACATGTTAATTAAAGATATTAAAAAAGAATATATGACATTGATTGACACGATGATTGGCTGTTCATGATGAAATATAAAGTCATTTATATGATAACTAACACAGAATTCTCATTGCAATTATTATTGTCTATTTAGTTACATGGTTTCTTTATATACAGATATAGTACAATAGATGTGCATATTTAATATACCATTTAACTGACTATCTCCCTTTATTTGCATTAGCTAGAACAGTACACCTTTATTCTGGTGATAATCAGCGGACATGATTGGAAATACCCATACTGAATAGTGACTGCATTCACTTCTGTGTGCCTGCCGCATACTTCACGTCCCTATTTTAGTTGCTGGAATAAAGAATAAAAATTGGTCCAGTAACTTGTGAAAAGCAAGCGTTACGCTATGTCCCAGAAACAAAGGAGGTATGGCGGGTAAAAACTGGGAAAAGCTTGTGCTTCTATACTTAGCAAACCAGAAATAACTTGGACGTCCATTTGCTTTCTAGAAGGATATCCACACAAACACTGCCCAGCAGGTGGGCACAACACAGCCTTCTCTTCCTTACAATATACCCTTTCAGATGACTATGCCAGTGTAAAGTTTGCTGAAAGGCTTCTTAGGATAGGAATACAAATGCATGGGAGGAAATAAGGGTTAAACCATTTGTACAGAAAATAGTCCTATTTTATGAAGGCTCATTAAGGGATTTCAGTGGTTTTATCATTTTAAAAGTGACAGTGTCAGATCAGCTATTGTCTTTCTGCAGTAATTGCAGATAGCTCCACCCTTTGTTGAGGGTTCTGGACAGTAGGGTACAAGCTTATCGTTGTGTGACTAAGGGTCTATTTACTAAGCCTTGGATGGAGATAAAGTGGCCATAGATAATGTCCCAGACAATCAGCTCCTAACTGCCATGTAACAGGCTGTGATTGAAAAATGACAGTTAAGAGCTGATTGGCTGGTACTTTATCTCCATCCACTTTGTCTCCATCCAAGGCTTAGTAAATAGACCCCATATACTGGTAACAAACATTTTGCAGGTAATGGAAGGCTGGAAAAAACACAGGAAGACAAGAAAAATACAGAATAATATTTATAGAATCATAGAATTTTGATGGCAGATAAGAACCACTTGGCCCATCTAGTCTACCCTAAACACGTGTACACACACACACACACACACACACACACACACACACACACACACACACACACACTAGGGTTAATTTCTGTTGGGAGATAATTAACCTACCAGTATAATGTTATCTTTATGCGCAGCAGAGTGACCAACTTCTCTTCACACACACACACACACACACACACACACACACACACACACACACACACACACACACACACAGTTAATAAAAAGAATAATATGTGGAGTCCATTGGGTTAACCTCTAATCAGAACCAGAATTTCCAAAGAGCTAGTTAGTGTGATGTCTGCTTGCCATATCATATGTAGGTCAATCTCTGTATGGAGTACTCTGGTCAGAGTCTACAGTTAGTGCACTTTGCTTATTGTGTTAACCTGGTCAGCGATAGGCACAGCACATAGATACATTTTAAGCACTTTGATTGATGCTCATAGAAATCATATTATGAAACTACAAAAGTCTGCCCCAAATTGCAGGAGTAAAATGTGTTCACTATAAAAACGCAGTAGTGCATGTATGCAAAACTGAAACAATTGCAAGCTCTGTATAGGTTGGCACTAGTACCACATGTGCCCAGTTTATGTCTGGCATACGTCACATACACTTATATACCACTGCTAAACCTCTAGACACAATTGAATGTTGATCACACCCCCTCCGTGCACTGGGTACAACCCCAATAGCGGCATTCAGAATCTCCGCTGGTGAGTACTTATCATTTCTCAAACCATTGCTGCAATTTTTTGCCTTCTTTTCTCTTCCACTCTAGTCATCTTTCTACTGTGACATTAATCAAAGAAATGCATTGGTGTACTAATCTGTTTTCCGAATGTAGTATATGCCTTTTGTTCAAAAGCAATTCCAGTAAATGGTTATGCATGGGATGCATTCTTTTTTTCTAGAACAGAATTAATAAATTGATTCATAGATTATTGTTTTTTGCACATATGCATAGGAAATATGGGCCCTCATTCCGAGTTGTTCGCTCGGTAAATTTCATCGCATCGCAGCGATTTTCCGCTTAGTGCGCATGCGCAATGTTCGCACTGCGACTGCGCCAAGTAAATCTGCTATGCACTTAGTAATTTTACTCACGGCTTTTTCATCGTTCTGGCGATCGTAATGTGATTGACAGGAAATGGGTGTTACTGGGCGGAAACAGGCCGTTTTATGGGCGTGTGGGAAAAAACGCTACCGTTTCCGGAAAAAACGCAGGAGTGGCCGGAGAAACGGAGGAGTGTCTGGGCGAACGCTGGGAGTGTTTGTGACGTCAAACCAGGAACGACAAGCACTGAACTGATCGCAGATGCCGAGTAAGTCTGAAGCTACTCAGAAACTGCTACGAGGTGTGTAATCGCAATATTGCGAATACTTCGTTCGCAATTTTAAGAAGCTAAGATTCACTCCCAGTAGGCGGCGGCTTAGCGTGAGCAACTCTGCTAAAATCGCCTTGCGAGCGATCAACTCGGAATGAGGGCCATGATTAAGTTATATGGAATCCTTGGTGATATACATTGTCATTTTAGTTTCCTAATGGACTGATAACTATCAATGACACACCAAGTGATTGGATTCACTGGAGACAATTTTATATAGAGGTCTTATCAACATTTCCTATAAGATTGTATAATGGAGTGACCCCAAATGGTCTTTTGTAGTAAAAGATCTTTCCCAATCTTTATGCCTCTTGGGTACGGCCATAAGCCCATAGTTAACTTGCTTCTTGACACTCTAGCATCTTTGCATAAATACTATTTCAAATCTCATCTCAAAATACTCTTCCTTACACCTTCTTACCTCACCCCCTTTCACTGCTGCCTAGTAGACTTCCTAAGTGTTGTTATCCACTTATGGAATTCCCTTCCAGGTCCAATCAAATTCAAACATAGTGGCTGATTCAGAGGTGGTCGCAGCAATGGCCGCAGCTGCGTCTATTGATGTTAGGGTCTCCTGCCCTGTGCTGCCACGTCGCCATGGCAACCGGGAGACAAGTGCTAGCGGAGTAACCTGAGCGCAGCTGATACTCCGGTTCGGGTCTTTTGCTGTGCAGTGGTTACAGGCATGGGATCCGGTGCTGGTTTTTGTGCTCACAGTCTGTGAGGTCTGAGGGGGGCGTGGACAGCACCTGCTTTATAAGGCCTCTTCTCAGGTTAAGCAGATGCTGCTGAATCTTTGTTGGTTAGTCAGTTCCTGAAAGTTAGCCAGTACTGTGTAGCTTTGTATTTTGTTGTTGCTTACTGCAAATAGGCCTGGGCATTTGGTACTACACTCTGCCAATCCAGACCTAGCAGTAAGACTGGAGTCAGTCGTTTAGCCTGCTGAGGTTCTTTTGCTATTCTGTGAACCCATCAGGTTTGTGGCTGTACTTTCAGACCTGCCTGCATAGTCCTCTCTCACTGTGCAGGGCGTCCATGTGTCAGTTTAGTGGCAGTAAGCTGAACCTGGGCCCTGCAAGTGAGAATTAGGATTGTGGAGACTCTCCTTGTGTCTATTATTCCATCTCTGACCAAGGAGTTTACTGCGACACCCGTTGGTAACCCTTTAGGGTTTTTGCTGTTGCCCTTAGCAACAGCATTTCGGGTTCTCTACGTATTAAAACACAACATCTTGCTTTTTCCATCTGAGCATTTCTAATACTAGGGAGACACCCAGTTTCTTAGCCTCTGGGCTTCTCTGTTCACTCTGTGTTGGTTTTGTTACCCTATCACCTTCTGTGTACGTTATGTCATATTTCCCAGTCTGTCTGTGAGTTCATTTGTTTTGCATCCCTCTCTGTTCAGACACCAGTACATTCCTGCAGGCACTGGTGTGTATAACAGTTCAAACACCAGTACATTCCTGCAAGCACTGGTGTGCATAACATATTCAGCAGCCCAATACTCCTGTTGAAATTTTGTGGGAATATGGAGCATACCCCTCAAAATACGTTGCAACAGGTGGTCGATCAGGTGCAGGTCCTGACTCGTCAATTTAATGATTTGTCCATTAAAATGCACACCTCCCAGGCCGCTGGCGGAGCTCCCGCAGCAGCAGCACCTTCAGGGGTTAAGGAGCCGAAAGTAAATCTTCCGGATCGTTTTTCTGGAGATCGCTCGCAGTTCTTTTGTTTCAAGGAGAGCTGCAAGTTATATTTCCAGCTTAGGCCTCAGTCTTCTGGGTCAGAGATTCAGCGGGTGGGCATAGTGATTTCCTTGCTACAAGGAGACCCACAGGTCTGGGCATATGGGTTGCAGCCTGACTGTCCGTCGCTTAAAAGTGTTGATGCTTTTTTTACGGCACTGGGCATGTTGTATGATGACCCTGACAAGACGGCCTCAGCCGAGGCTCAGATTTCGATCCTTAAGCAAGGGCGAAGGCCAGTTGAGGTTTACTGTACGGAGTTTCGGAGGTTGGCCCATGATACCCAGTGGAATGACCCAGCCCTGAGACACCAGTACCGAAGAGGTCTTTCTAACCAGATAAAATACCAACTGGTACAATATTCCTTGCCTGATAGCTTGGATCAGCTCATGCAGTTATCCATCCGGGTGGATAGACGGCTGAGAGAGCGTAGGCTTGAAAGGGAGACCGAGGTTTCCTTCTTTCCCAAGGGAACCTCAGACTCTGAGGAATTTTCCGAGGAGCCTATGCAGATTGGGGCTACCCGCCTCTCCTCGCGTGAGAAGACGCGGAGGAGACAGCAGGGGTTGTGTTTGTACTGTGGGAATAAGGGTCATGTGGTAGTATCATGCCCAGAAAAGCCGGAAAACTTCAGGGCCTGAGGGTGATGGGAAATATCCTGTCAGGCCAGAAGTCAGAATTTCCCAAGAAGACTTTTATCATTCCGGTGACCTTGAAGATCCTCGGTCAAACTGTCAAGACTGAGGCCTTTGTGGACAGTGGGGCCGACGGGGTTTTTATGGACCGCCAATTCGCCCTGAAACACTCTGTTTCCTTAGTACCCTTGGCGTCGGAAATTGAGATTTGTGGGTTAAACGGGGAACCATTATCCCAGGGTAAAATTACCTCTTGCACTAGCCAGATTTCTTTGTTTATTGGAGCCACACACTCTGAAAAATTGTCCTTTTATGTGACTGTCTGTACTTTTGCCCCATTGGTGTTGGGGTTACCCTGGTTAAGGGCCCACAATCCTCAATTTGACTGGGTCTCTGGGGAGATTCTTAGTTGGGGTACTGATTGTTTCAGGAGTTGCTTGAGCCTTCCAGTCAGGCTCTCGCAGCTAAGTTTGCCAGGATTGCCAGGGTGTTATGCAGATTTTGCGGACGTGTTCTCCAAAAAAGTTGCAGAGGTACTACCTCCCCATCGCCCCTATGACTGTGCCATTGATTTGTTGCCGAATGCTAAGCTTCCCAAGAGCAGGTTGTACTCCCTGTCACGTCCTGAGACTCCGGCTATGGCAGAGTACATTAAGGAGAACTTGGCTAAAGGATTTATCAGACCTTCACAGTCTCCAGTTGGGTCGGGGTTCTTCTTCGTGGGTAAAAAGGACGGTTCATTGCGACCCTGCATCGACTTCAGGGAATTGAACCGTATCACGATTAAAAACTCATACCCACTGCCTCTCATTTCGGTCTTGTTTGACCAGCTTCGTAATGCCACCATTTTTTCTAAGATTGACCTACGCGGTGCGTACAATCTAATCCGAATAAGAGAGGGGGATGAATGGAAGACTGCCTTTAATACCCACTCAGGGCATTATGAATATTTGGTGATGCCTTTTGGGCTCTGTAATGCCCCGGCAGTCTTCCAGGATTTCATGAACGATGTGCTCAGGGAATATTTGGATAGATTCTTAGTTGTATACTTAGATGACATCCTAATCTTCTCCCATTCCCTGGAGAAACATCGGAAGCATGTACGCTTAGTCCTCCAGAAACTCAGAGACCACCGGCTTGGGGCGAAGCTGGAGAAGTGCGAATTTGAAGTTCAGCAAATCGCATTTCTAGGATATATTATCTCCCCAGAAGGTTTCCAAATGGAGGGTTCCAAGCTACAGGCAGTCCTGGATTGGGTGCAGCCCACTAGTTTGAAGGCGCTTCAGCGTTTCCTGGGCTTTGCAAATTTTTATAGACGATTTATCGCTGGATTTTCGTCTATAGTGGCGCCCTTGGTGGCACTCACTAAGAAAGGGGCGGATGTTGCTCACTGGTCTCGTGAGGCCAAAGCGGCTTTTGCCCGTCTCAAAAGGGCATTTGTCTCGGCCAAGGTGCTGCGACACCCAGATCCAGAGCGTCCTTTTGTGGTGGAGGTGGATGCCTCTGAGATGGGTATTGGGGCAGTGCTCTCTCTGATGGGAGTGTCTGATAATCGCCTTCATCCCTGTGCTTACTTTTCCCGTAAATTTTCGCCTGCCGAGATGAATTATGACGTGGGTAACCGGGAATTGTTGGCTATTAAGGATGCACTCGAGGAGTGGAGACACTGGCTTGAGGGGGCTAAGTTTGTGGTCTCAATTCTCACCGACCATAAGAATTTGGCATATTTAGAGTCAGCGAAGCGTCTCAATGCCAGGCAGGCACGATGGGCTTTGTTTTTTGCTCGCTTTAATTTTTTGATAACATATCGCCCTGGGTCAAAAAACATCAAGGCTGATGCGCTCTCGCGGAGTTTTGCTCCAATCCAGGAGACCACCGAGGAGCCGTTGCCCATTGTGTCCCCATCATGTATTAAAGTGGGCATTACCCAGGACCTCTTGTCATTAGTCCTTAGAGCACAGGAGCAGGCTCCTCCAGACCTTCCGGTAGGTCTTTTGTTTGTGCCTCCTAGGTTAAGACAGCGAGTGTTCCTGGAATTCCATGCCAAGAAGTCGGCAGGTCACCCGGGTATTGCCAGAACTCGGGAGTTGCTATCTAGGGCGGTGTGGTGGCCCTCGGTGGCTAAGGATGTGGATCAGTGGGTTCGGGCATGTGACATCTGTGCCCGAAATAAGACTCCTAGAGGGGTTCCTGTTGGCCCATTACATCCACTCTCTATTCCATCTAAGCCATGGACCCACATTTCAATGGATTTTGTTGTGGACTTGCCCAAATCCTCTGGGATGACAGCCATCTGGGTTGTCGTTGACAGGTTTTCGAAGATGGCGCACTTTGTTCCACTGGTTGGGCTGCCATCGGCCAGACGCCTGTCTGAATTATTTATGCTGCATGTTGTGCGCCTCCACGGGTTGCCACTTGATGTGGTCTCTGACCGCGGATCCCAGTTTGTGGCCAAATTCTGGAGGGCATTTTGTTCCGATCTCCAGATTTCTGTCAGCTTGTCGTCAGGCTACCATCCGCAGTCTAATGGGCAGACTGAAAGGGTGAACCAGACCTTGGAGCAGTTCCTCAGGTGTTATGTCTCCAAGTGTCAGACTGACTGGGTTGCTCATCTGTCAATGGCGGAGTTTGCCTATAACAACGCGGCTCACTCTGCTACAGGGATCTCTCCCTTCCTTTGTGTGTATGGGCATCATCCTAAGGCCAATTCTTTTGACCCCCTGGACTCCACGCCTGGTGGTTCCTCTGTCGTTTCGGTCCTTAGAGGTATTTGGAGGAAAGTGAAGAAAGCCCTTGTGTCTGTGTCATTAGTGACCAAAAGGGTTTTTGATAAGCGGAAAAGACCCTGCAGCTTCAAATTAGGAGACTTCGTCTGGTTGTCTACCAAGAATTTGAAGTTGAAACAGCCATCTCATAAGTTAGGCCCCCGGTTCATCGGCCCTTATAAGATCACCAGGGTTATCAATCCGGTGGCATTTCAGTTAGATCTGCCCCGTTCTTTGGGTATCAATAAAACATTTCATTGTTCCCTTTTAAAACGGGCGATTAGTAATCCTTCTTCCAGAGGAAGACCTTCCCCTCTTCTGATACGTGGTCAGAGGGAGTTTGTTGTTGAAAGGATTCTTGACTCCAAGATGGTTCGGGGTCGGCTGTCATTTTTGGTGCACTGGAAGGGGTATGGCCCGGAGGAGCGGTCGTGGGTGCGCAGTTGTGATCTTCATGCCCCCAGACTGATACGCTCTTTCTTCTCGCAGTTCCCCGATAAACCCGGTGGTAGGGGTTCTTTGACCCCTCGTCAGAGGGGGGGTACTGTTAGGGTCTCCTGCCCTGTGCTGCCACGTCGTCATGGCAACCGGGAGACAAGTGCTAGCGGAGTAACCTGAGCGCAGCTGATACTCCGGTTCGGGTCTTTTGCTGTGCAGTGGTTACAGGCATGGGATCCGGTGCTGGTTTTTGTGCTCACAGTCTGTGAGGTCTGAGGGGGGCGTGGACAGCACCTGCTTTATAAGGCCTCTTCTCAGGTTAAGCAGATGCTGCTGAATCTTTGTTGGTTAGTCAGTTCCTGAAAGTTAGCCAGTACTGTGTAGCTTTGTATTTTGTTGTTGCTTACTGCAAATAGGCCTGGGCATTTGGTACTACACTCTGCCAATCCAGACCTAGCAGTAAGACTGGAGTCAGTCGTTTAGCCTGCTGAGGTTCTTTTGCTATTCTGTGAACCCAGCAGGTTTGTGGCTGTACTTTCAGACCTGCCTGCATAATCCTCTCTCACTGTGCAGGGCGTCCATGTGTCAGTTTAGTGGCAGTAAGCTGAACCTGGGCCCTGCAAGTGAGAATTAGGATTGTGGAGACTCTCCTTGTGTCTATTATTCCATCTCTGACCAAGGAGTTTACTGCCACACCCGTTGGTAACCCTTTAGGGTTTTTGCTGTTGCCCTTAGCAACAGCATTTCGGGTTCTCTACGTATTAAAACACAACATCTTGCTTTTTCCATCTGAGCATTTCTAATACTAGGGAGACACCCAGTTTCTTAGCCTCTGGGCTTCTCTGTTCACTCTGTGTTGGTTTTGTTACCCTATCACCTTCTGTGTACGTTATGTCATATTTCCCAGTCTGTCTGTGAGTTCATTTGTTTTGCATCCCTCTCTGTTCAGACACCAGTACATTCCTGCAGGCACTGGTGTGTATAACAGTTCAAACACCAGTACATTCCTGCAGGCACTGGTGTGCATAACAATTGATGATCTCCTGTCTGCAACTTTATGCAATGCCGCTACAAAGTCCTTCCTTACGGTACTTCCATGCATCCGAATGTGCAAGAACTGAGACACCCATAGTGTTGATACATGATGTAATACCGATTGGTGTGTTTTTAGATGCACTATCGTTTACACCATCAAAACTTGCACCAATCCTATTAGCATCTGTGTATAATACCATTGTCACGGACATGCCCACA
This sequence comes from Pseudophryne corroboree, assembly GCF_028390025.1. NCBI lineage: Eukaryota > Metazoa > Chordata > Amphibia > Anura > Myobatrachidae > Pseudophryne > Pseudophryne corroboree. The sequence goes on from NC_086444.1 coordinate 1,079,243,125, forward strand.
ACACTACCATAACAAGCCCATAAGATGGACCATCTTTGTGTGTGCGCTACGAAACCTCCATGTCACTGCCCAGGAACGCCCACTACATTTTTACAGGCAGAATCGGGACGTATGCACAGTGCAACAGAAGCAAAGAATCGCTCCCATGCACCCAACATCAGCCATATGTCCACCTCTGGACCAGCTCACAGTCTTCAAGTCTTCAAACAGTCTCTGTAACAGTCTCTTTATTAGATCTCATGTTGCTGTCAGATATATACTACTTACAGTAATGCACCCTCACAGCCAGTGGTGGATTACTCACTAGGCACCTGAGGCACATGCACAGGGGCGCCACTTGCTGGGGACGGCACAGCAGGCAACCTGCATCAAAGCCCTTGCACACCCTGTCCGAGATCGCCCTCTCTCTTCTTATCTGTACATGTACCTTGTTAATAATACTTTTCAGTGCTTAAAGATGAATGGAATGTCTTATTTATTATTTAATAGAAATGTATTTCTATAATTTATGTATACTTTTCCATTTGTGATTAATCCCATAACATAGTTTAATTGCCTTGCATGGGCTCAGGAAATATGCATTTTATTTTCCAGTATGAGGTTTAATTGTCAGCCCTCATCCTGGACGTTTGTTTTACTGTCCCATCGATTAACACTACTAGAACTGGTGCCTTTTCCAGCCTCATCTATGTAATTAGGTACAACATGGATTCCTGCATTACGAGAAGTGGTTTCATGTAATAAAACACCATGGGCCAGATGTAATGACACCCGAGTTTGGCGGCCATGCGGGATGCCGTTCGAACTCAGAAGTTTCTTTTAAAGGGGCAATCACTTACAAGGCATTGTTTTGCCTTGAAAGTGATTGCCCCTTTAAAAAAAAGAGTTCGGCAGGCATCATTACATCCGGACCCATTTTGAAGTTTGTTCAAAAATATAATATCTATAGCATAACATTCTTATTCAGCTGCACCAAAAGACTCTGAACTGTAGAAAAATGAGTTTTCTGAATTACATAGGGTGTTTCCAGCCTCACAAACTGCAACCTGTAAAACCAAAACCAAGTAGAAAGTCTAATTATAAGTAGCAGGGCCGTCTTTTCGTATGGGCTCAGTGGGCTCTTGCCCAAGGGCCCCAGGAGTATAAGGTCCCTAGGCTGATAGCTGAAGGTCCCCTCTTTCCAGGGGTACCAGATTTTTGAAAATCGGCCCTGGGGAACCGAAGATATCTGACTTGAAAGCAGTGGTCCCCATCTGAGCCTGTTAATTGCTCTTCCCAGCCAGATATCACCGGTTCTGTCTGACTTAAAGTATTTCTGAGGGTATAATCCTAAAGCTGTGAATCTCACCTTTTGGTGAACACTGGCAGCTTGTCTCTACTATGCCAAGAACCAGAGATAGAAGCCTTCCAGCATCTGCTCCCTGCTCCAGCTCCACACGCCTTATATGCAGTTTTAGATTTTCGTTGGTGAATTGCTCTGGCTCCTGAACTCTGATCTCCAAGTCCCCAGTACCTCCTGAAAGGTGGGACTCTCTAGTTTTTTATCCCATTCAAATCGAATAAATATATTTTCAGGAACTTGAGATATCTGCAGTCAAGCAAGCTGCCCTCCCACTGGAAAATGGTAAATATAAAGCCCACTCCACTATACACTCCTCCCCTGCATATTAAACACCCCCTACCACCCTGGAAGTCATGTACCAGTGCCCCTTCATTCAGCCCAATGCCCCCTTCTACAGTGAAGCCCCATCTGTGCAGTAAAGGAGTAATTAGCAGAAATTACTGCTCCAGGTCCTACAAGCTGAGCGGTAGATAGAACATCCCCTACAGCCCGCGGGACATCAAAGCTGCCAATGGAGGATGGGTAGGGGGCCCAGTGAATTGCTGTGCCCAGGGGCCTACACCTCTGTTAAAATGGCCCTGATAAGTAGTGATGAGCAGGTTCGGTTCCTCGAGATCCGAACCCCCCCGAACTTCACCCATTTTACACTGTTCCGAGGCAGCCTCGGATCTTCCCGCCTTGCTCGGTTAACCCGAGTGCGCCCGAACGTCATCATCCCGCTGTCGGATTCTCGTGAGATTCGTATTCTATATAAGGAGCCGCGCGTCGCCGCCATTTTCACTCGTGCATTGGAGATGATAGCGAGAGGACGTGCAGCGTTCCCTCAGTTTCTGTGTTCAGTTTGCTGCAAATATCTGTGCTCAGTGTGCTGCAAATATCTGTGCTCAGTGTGCTTGCAAATATCAGTGCTCAGTGTGCTGAAAATATCTACGTTCTCTGCCTGAAAAACGCTCCATATCTGTGCTGCATTGTAGCATATAGTAGGAGGACAGTGCAGAATTTTGCTGACCACCAGTATATATATATAGCAGTATGGTACAGTAGTCCACTGCTCTACCTATCTCTGTGTCGTCAAGTATACTATCCATCCATACCTGTGCTGCATTTTAGTTGTGCGCAGTATATATAGTAGGAGGACAGTGCAGAATTTTGCTGACCACCAGTATATATATAGCAGTACGGTACAGTAGTCCACTGCTCTACCTACCCCTGTGTCGTCAAGTATACTATCCATCCATTCTTGTGCTGCATTTTAGTTGTGCGCAGTATATATAGTAGGAGGACAGTGCAGAATTTTGCTGACTACCAGTATATATATAGCAGTACGGTACAGTAGTCCACTGCTCTACCTACCTCTGTGTCGTCAAGTATACTATCTATCCATACCTGTGCTGCATTTTAGTTTTGCACAGTATATATAGTAGGAGGACAGTGCAGAATTTTGCTGACCACCAGTATATATATAGCAGTACGGTATAGTAGTCCACTGCTCTACCTACCTCTGTGTCATCAAGTATACTATCCATCCATACCTGTGCTGCATTTTAGTTGTGCGCAGTATTTATAGTAGGAGGACAGTGCAGAATTTTGCTGACCACCAGTATATATATAGCAGTATGGTACAGTAGTCCACTGCTCTACTTACCTCTGTGTCGTCAAGTATACTATCCATCGATACCTGTGCTGCATTTTAGTTGTGCGCAGTATATATAGTAGGAGGACAGTGCAGAATTTTGCTGACCACCAGTATATATATAGCAGTACGGTACAGTAGTTCACTGCTCTACCTACCTCTGTGTCGTCAAGTATACTATCCATCCATACCTGTGCTGCATTTTAGTTGTGCGCAGTATATATAGTAGGAGGACAGTGCAGAATTTTGCTGACCACCAGTATATATATAGCAGTACGGTACAGTAGTCCACTGCTCTACTTACCTCTGTGTCGTCAAATATACTATCCATCCATACCTGTGCTGCATTTTAGTTGTGCGCAGTATATATATTAGGAGGACAGTGCAGAATTTTGCTGACCACCAGTATATATATAGCAGTACGGTACAGTAGTCCACTGCTCTACCTACCTCTGTGTCGTCAAGTATACTATCCATCCATACCTGTGCTGCATTTTAGTTGTGCGCAGTATATATAGTAGGAGGACAGTGCAGAATTTTGCTGTGACCACCAGTATATATATAGCAGTACGGTACAGTAGTCCACTGCTCTACCTCTGTGTCAAGTATACTATCCATCCATATCTATGCTGCATTTTAGTTGTGCGCAGTATATAGTAGGAGGACAGTGCACAATTTTGCTGTGACCACCAGTATATATATAGCAGTACGGTACAGTAGCCCACTGCTCTACCTCTGTGTCGTCAGGTATACTATCCATCCATACCTGTGCTGCATTTTAGTTGTGCGCAGTATATAGTAGGAGGACAGTGCAGAATTTTGCTGTGACCACCAGTATATATATATAGCAGTACGGTACAGTAGGCCATTGCTATTGATACATTACTGGCATATAATTCCACACATTAAAAAATGGAGAACAAAAATGTGGAGGGTAAAATAGGGTAAGATCAAGATCCACTTCCACCTCATGCTGAAGCTGCTGCCACTAGTCATGGCCGAGATGATGAAATGCCATCAACGTCGTCTGCCAAGGCCGATGCCCAATGTCATAGTAGAGAGCATGTAAAATCCAAAAAACAAAACTTCAGTAAAATGACACAACAATCAAAATTAAAAGCGTCTGATGAGAAGCGTAAACTTGCCAATATGCCATTTACGACACTGAGTGGCAAGGAACGGCTGATGCCCTGGCCTATGTTCATGGCTAGTGGATCAGATTCACATGAGGATGGAAGCACTCATCCTCTCGCTAGAAAAATGAAAAGACTTAAGCTGGCAAAAGCACAGCAAAGAACTGTGCGTTCTTCTAAATCACAAATCCCCAAGGAGAGTCCAATTGTGTCGGTTGCGATGCCTGACCTTCCCAACACTGGACGGGAAGAGGTGGCGCCTTCCACCATTTGCACGCCCCCTGAAGATGTCATTGTTGAAGTACACCAGGATGAGGATATGGATGTTGCTGGCACTGAGGAGGAAATTGACAAGGAGGATTCTGATGGTGAGGTGGTTTGTTTAAGTCAGGCCCCCGGGGAGACACCTGTTGTCCGTGGGACGTATATGGCCATTGACATGCCTGGTCAAATTACAAAAAAAATCACCTCATCGGTGTGGAATTATTTTAACAGAAATGCGGACAACATTTGTCAATCCGTGTTTTGCCTTTGTCAAGCTGTAATAAGTAGGGGTAAGGACGTTAACCACCTAGGAACATCCTCCCTTATACGTCACCTGGAGCGCATTCATCAGAAGTCATTGACAAGTTCAAAAACTTTGGGTGACAGCGGAAGCAGTCCACTGACAACTAAATCCCTTCCTCTTGTAACCAAGCTCCTGCAAACCACACCACCAACTCCCTCAGTGTCAATTTCCTCCTTAGACAGGAAAGCCAATAGTCCTGCAGGCCATGTCACTGTCAAGTCTGACGAGTCCTCTCCTGCCTGGGATTCCTCCGATGCATCCTTGAGTGTAACGCCTACTGCTGCTGGCGCTGCTGTTGTTGCTGCTGGGAGACGATCGTCATCCCAGAGGGGAAGTCGGAAGACCACTTGTACTACTTCCAGTAAGCAATTGACTGTCCAACAGTCCTTTGCGAGGAAGATGAAATATCACAGCAGTCATCCTGCTGCAAAGCAGATAACTCAGGCCTTGGCAGCCTGGGTGGTGTTAAACGTGTGTCCGGTATCCACCGTTAATTCACAGGGAATTAGAGAATTTATTGAGTTAGTGTGTTCCCGGTACCAAATACCATCTAGGTTCCACTTCTCTAGGCAGGCGATACCGAAAATGTACACAGACCTCAGAAAAAGAGTCACCAGTGTCCTAAAAAATTCAGTTGTACCCAATGTCCACTTAACCACGGACATGTGGACAAGTGGAGCAGGGCAGACTCAGGACTATATGACTGTGACAGCCCACTGGGTAGATGTATTGCCTCCCGCAGCAAGAACAGCAGTGGCGGCACCAGTAGCAGCATCTCGCAAACGCCAACTCGTTCCTAGGCAGGCTACGCTTTGTATCACCGCTTTCCATAAGAGGCACACAGCTGACAACCTCTTACGGAAACTGAGGAACATCATCGCAGAATGGCTTACCCCAATTGGACTCTCCTGGGGATTTGTGACATCTGACAATGCCACCAATATTGTGCGTGCATTACATGTGGGCAAATTCCAGCACGTCCCATGTTTTGTACATACATTGAATTTGGTGGTGCAGAATTATTTAAAAAACGATAGGGGCGTGCAAGAGATGCTGTTGGTGGCCCGAAGAATTGCGGGCCACTTTCGGCATTCAGCCACCGCGTGCCGAAGACTGGGGCACCAGCAAACACTCCTGAACCTGTCCCACCATCATCTGAAGCAAGAGGTGGTAACGAGGTGGAATTCAACCCTCTATATGCTTCAGAGGATGGAGGAGCAGCAAAAGGCCATTCAAGACTATACAGCTACCTACGATATAGGCAAAGGAGGGGGAATGCACCTCACTCAAGCGCAGTGGAGAATGATTTCAACGTTGTACAAGGTTCTGCAACCTTTTGAACTTGCCACACGTGAAGTCAGTTCAGACACTGCCAGTCTGAGTCAGGTCATTCACCTCATCAGGCTTTTGCAGAAGAAGCTGGAGAGATTGAAGGAGGAGCTAAAACAGAGCGATTCCGCTAGGCATGTGGGACTTGTGGATGGAGCCCTTAATTCGCTTAACCAGGATTCACGGGTGGTCAATCTGTTGAAATCAGAGCACTACATTTTGGCCGCCGTGCTCGATCCTAGATTTAAAACCTACGTTGTATCTCTCTTTCCGGCAGACACAAGTCTGCAGAGGTTCAAAGACCTGCTGGTGAGAACATTGTCAAGTCAAGCGGAACGTGACCCATCAATAGCTCCTCCTTCACATTCTCCCGCAACTGGGGCTGCGAGGAAAAGGCTAAGAATTCCGAGCCCACCCGCTGGCGGTGATGCAGGGCAGTCTGGAGCGAGTGCTGACATCTGGTCCGGACTGAAGGACCTGCCAACGATTACTGACATGTCGTCTACTGTCACTGCATATGATTCTGTCACCATTGAAAGAATGGTGGAGGATTATATGAGTGACCGCATCCAAGTAGGCACGTCAGACAGTCCGTACGTATACTGGCAGGAAAAAGAGGCAATTTGAAGGCCCTTGCACAAACTGGCTTTATTTTACCTAAGTTGCCCCCCCTCCAGTGTGTACTCCGAAAGAGTGTTTAGTGCAGCCGCTCACCTTGTCAGCAATCGGCGTACGAGGTTACTTCCAGAAAATGTGGAGAAGATGATGTTCATCAAAATGAATTATAATCATTTCCTCCGTGGAGACATTCACCAGCAATTGCCTCCAGAAAGTACACAGGGACCTGAGATGGTGGATTCCAGTGGGGACGAATTAATAATCTGTGAGGAGGGGGATGTACACAGTGAAAGGGGCGAGGAATCGGACGATGAGGAGGAGGTGGACATCTTGCCTCTGTAGAGCCAGTTTGTGCAAGGAGAGATTGATTGCTTGTTTTTTGGTGGGGTCCCAAACCAACCAGTCATTTCAGTCACAATCGTGTGGCAGACCCTGTCGCTGAAATGATGGTTTTGTTAAAGTGTGCATGTCCTGTTTATACAACATAAGGGTGGGTGGGAGGGCCCAAGGACAATTCCATCTTGCACCTCTTTTTTCTTTAATTTTTCTTTGCATCATGTGCTGTTTGGGGACTATTTTTTGAAGTGCCATCCTGTCTGATACTGCAGTGCCACTCCTAGATGGGCCAGGTGTTTGTGTCGGCCACTTGGGTCGCTTTGCTTAGCCATCCAGCGACCTTGGTGCGCCTCTTTTTTTCTTTGCATCATGTGCTGTTTGGGGACTATTTTATAAGTGCCATCCTGTCTGACACTGCAGTGCCACTCCTAGATAGGCCAGGTGTTTGTGTCGGCCACTTGGGTCGCTTAGCTTAGTCATCCAGCGATCTCGGTGCAAATTTTAGGACTAAAAATAATATTGTGAGGTGTGAGGTGTTCAGAATAGACTGGAAATGAGTGGAAATTATGGTTATTGATGTTAATAATACTATGGGATCAAAATGACCCCCAAATTCTATGTTTTAAGCTGTTTTTGAGGTTTTTTTGTAAAAAAAACACCCGAATCCAAAACACACCCGAATCCGACAAAAAATTTTCAGGGAGGTTTTGCCAAAACGCGTCCGAATCCAAAACACAGCCGCGGAACTAAATCCAAAACCAAAACACAAAACCCGAAAAATTTCCGGTGCACATCACTAATTATAAGGACAGTGAGCCTGGACAGAGCAGCTCTGGGGGCCTTCGGCCAGCCTGCTCCGTGCACAATGTGCAGCCTTTGTTATATCTCTGAGCCAGACACAGTGCTTTCATTCTGATGTCCTCTGTTCAGTAACATCCTGTGAGTCATTCTCTGATGGATCCCAGAAGGCCGTGACTGTGATTTCTGCCTGCTGCATGGAAGTTGTTGTATAATACAGACAAATTTGTCAAAACATTTCAAATCAGACTCACAGAAAACTCTCTGAGAATAATAATAATAATACTTATTATTATTATTATTATTATTATTATTATTATTGTTATTATTATTTTTACAAAATGTAGCTGTATAGTCTTTACACAGTTAATGCAAGACCATGAATTTCCCAATGAATGAAGTCAGCTATAACACCCCATTCCACTGTAAAGTTAGCAAAATGTTTAGTTTATTTAATTATAATAGGACTGTTAATTTATGTATCTATTATATAATCTAAGTTCTAATGTGTCTATCTAGCGCAAGCACAGTGAGCGCTGGGGGAAGGTCCCATTCATTGATCGTGTTGGCTAGACTTCCAGACACAGCTCTTCTCTCCCCGCTGCTGTACGGATACAATGGCATATCTATAATGGCCACTGGGTCCAGAGGGGCCCACACCGAATACTCTGAATTGCACGCCTGTGAGTTCTGTGGCGGCTGGCGGCTGATGCTGCAGAGATCACAGGGAAAATGGTGCAGCAGACATTTTCACAGTTATTTGTTTATGCGCAGTAATGAAGTCCCCTGGATTATGGTGCAGGTGCCATTTTCCCGGAGACCTGCACATGCACTGTAGACTCTAACACAAAGCCAGAGTCTACCGTGCTGCCAGAGAAGAGGGCCCTCTCCTCTCTTAAACCACCCCTGTATGGATGTATAGGACAGCATTATGATTCTCCCTAGAACTGGTGAGGTTCTGTATAGTACGGCGGTCGCTAGGATGCTCCCTATATTGTGTGGCGGTTACTAGAATCCTCTGTGTATTGTATAGTAGTCACTAGGATGCTTTGGCAGTAACTAAGATGCTTTCTATGATGAATGCAATTACTAGTGCACTAGTGTATTTTATAGTGGCTAGTAAGATGTTCTGTGTACAGTCACTAGTATATTTTCTGTATTGTATGCTGTTGATGCCTACTACTAATGTGGATAAAGATAATGGTGTAATAACCCTGCCGACTTTTGTGTTAGTCCTGCCTACAGTTGGTTTGATCCCACCTTCATGGGGCAACTATTAGAATTTTTTACTGAGCAGGCTTAGTGTGTCTTTTAACACATTGGCCACACAACCACATAGGATGCATGGGGGGAGGAGGCAGAGCTGGATACAGCGTGTCATTTGACTGATGAACCTATTTGACTGCAGTTGCATCCTATAGGGGGGACACCAAACTAAGGGGCAGATTTATTAAGCCTGGTGAAGTGATAAAGTGAAAGGTGATAACGCACCAGCCAGTCAGCTCCTAACTGTCATTTTTCAAATCCAGCCTGTAACATGGAAGTTAGGAGCTGATTGGCTGGTGCGTTATCACCTTCCACTTTATCACTTCACCAGGCTTAATAAATCTGCCCCTAAGTCTTTGCCCCAGGTGACAGAAAGCCTAGCTTCCTCCTCCATTGCTCCAGGTTCTGGTATATGTGCCCCAGAGCAGGAATAAGCAGGGTGCCCATGGGGAGGTAGAAGTGAATGTGGAGGGGAGAGGGTGAATATGAATGTGTTCTGAAGGAGGCAGAGCCCCTCTCACAGCAGCCTGGACCTATCGGGAGAGACTTCCTGTGGAGTGCACACTCCCCCCACTCTAACATTCCCACCACCCTGCAGCTGTAGAGGGGCACAAGCAGCTGCACAGAGGAACCATGTCCTCCTAAACAGATAACCAGCTATCTGGGCGACTAGTATGAACTTACATCCTTCCAAGATTATTATTGCCTTTTATTTATATGGACTTCATAGCAACGTATATAGTGAATGGAACAAACAGTAAAATTCGCTTATCGCGGCAATAAGAAATTATATATTGCACAAATGTATTATATACTACATACAGGAACAGGGGCTCTGAAATTAGTGATGAGCGGATTCGGTTTTACTCGGTTTTACTCGGTTCTCAAAACGGCATCTTATTGGCTCACGGATGTCACGTGTTTTGGATAGCCAATAAGATGCCGTTTTGAGAACCGAGTAAAACCGAGTAAAACCGAGTAAAACCGAACCTCGCTCATCACTATCTGAAATGAGTCCATCCCTGAGATGTGTTCAGAGAAGTGACCTCATCAGCGATCTCTTCCCTCCTCTATCGGGACTCCTACGCTTGTGCGTTTTACTGAACACGCATGTGCAGCAGCCCTTGACGGGGCGGGTTCCGGAGGAACACTCTACCCGTAATTTTTGAGAAGTGTAGCACACAAGTTACGGCGGCTAATGTCATCTTCAGATGGCGTCAGCTGCAGGGGACAAACTCTGGAATGCTTCACATTCCATTGCTTGGTAAATATGACAGCATCAGATGCTGTTATAAGCATATGGGGGCTGCAGCTGCTGTCAGAAATGGAGAGATTGCAACAGATATCAGAGGTGAGGTGATAACCTAATATTTGCTGGTATCCCCTGAAAATGGGTGTTTTGGGGGTTGGACCACATATACTGAAAAATAAATAGGCCCCTTGGTCCCTACCATCATGTCTTGCACTAGTAATAGTTTTCGGTTGGACATTAACTGTGTATCCTCAGGAGTGCAAATACCTCGCCAACTGTACTACATCAAAAAGGAAAACATAATTTGTCCCTGTTTCAAATTGTTATTTATTTAAAAATAGAAAAAAGTAAAATCCTCAGTTCATTAGAACTGACATAAAGTGTCACCTTAGAAAGTGCTGACCACTGCAAAATGCACCCAGTTACTAAACAGCAACAAAGCATAGCCAGATTAAGGTGGGGGTGCTGGGGATACTGTGCCCCTTCTGTCATATATTAAGAGGGGAGTCCAGGTAGAGAGCATCCTGTCCCTCCTGGAATCGGTTATTTGGGGAGTTATACACAATCTAATATACACCCCCCCTTTCACTGGGCTCCCTGTCATAAGTGCCCCGGAAACTCCCCCTCCCCCCCCCCCCCCCCCCCCAAAAAAAAAAAGAATCCGGCCTGCAACGAACACTTACCAAACAATTTCTAAAATAATAATAACAACAGAGATTGAGTTTTGTAATTTACAAAACCCAAGCCTCCAAGCACTGTCATACAGCCCCAGACTGGCTGGTCCTAACTCAATGTATGCAATAACAATAAGAATCCCCTTCAAACTCCTCATCCTCACATACAATGCCCTCTCTAACGCCACTGCTCCCTACATATGCAGCATCATCTCCCTGCATACTCCCTCCCGCCCTCTCCTGTCAGCCAATGACAGTCGCCGCTCCTGTACCCTAGTCACTGTATCCCCTGCGCGATTCTAAGATTTTGCCCGCACTGCCCCAGTTCACTGAAACAAGCGCCCTCGCTCTATTAGACCCTTCCCGACCTTGCAAAGCTACAAACGGACAATGAAAACTCACCTGTTCATCAAAGCCTATCCTTCTGTCTGTCTCCGCCCCTCCCCCTAGATTGTAAGCTTCTTGGAGCAGGGCCCTTATTTATTTATTTATTTATTAACAGTTTCTTATATAGCGCAGCAAATTCCGTTGCGCTTTACAATTTGAAATAACAATTACAAACTGGGTGATAACAGTCATAGAGGTAGGAAGGCCCTGCTCGCAAGCTTACAATCTCTTCCTTCCTGTTCTCACAACCCTCTTCTCTCATACTTCAGTTACAGCTTTCTCCTACTCAGCGACTGTCTATACCTGCATTGACTCTCTCTCGTTATCTTTTATCTCTTCCATCGTCTGCCTGCCCCTAGTAGTGCGCCGATTACTCCTTTGCTTCCTTATATCTCAGCTGTAGTGTGTACTGAGAATTGTGGTGCTAATTGTAACCTGTGCTCTCTTTTAGTTTTTCAGTTATTATAATGTTAAGTTCTGTTTACCCTGTATAGTTCTAATGTCCGTCGTATGTACGGCGCTGTGAGACATTTGTGGCACCTTTTACCTAAAATGTAATAATAATAATAATAATAATAATAATAATAGGGTATATATGGTATGTAAATATTAGTCTCCTGAGAAAGAGCTACATACTGTATATGCTTGTGTAATATAAATAACCGCTAAGAAATATAATAGCAGATAAGCTGTTAGAATTTCTGCAGTGCGTATAATCTGTTCTAATGAGCACACGGTTCGTTTCCAGTCATTATTTTTATCATCCTCCATATATGATCATATTCTATTATTAGAAGCAAAAATAAATATTACACTGAAAGGTTACAGCAATATAAACTCTTGGAGTCAAGAACTGAGATTCTGGCCTATTAGTGCATCCTAAATAACGAGATATTACATGAACACGCACTGCGAGGCGACTGTTTAGTAGGATATATGTTAATTGAAATTTACTCCCAATTCAGAAATATTCCATTAGATAAATAACACCCATCAATAACACCATCAAAACGATGTACTGGATTATAGACAAAAGTTATTGTGTCAAGTTGACACTAATCAGCTAATTCCAGTAAAGCTTCAGATACACAAAAGCTGAATGTCTGGTATTGATGTGTGATTAGCCTCCTGTACATCCTATAGCTATGTACATATAGAGATGTATCTGGGAGACACTTCGCCTGAGGCTTCTATATGTAAACCAAGACAGGATCTAGAGTTAATGATGTTGACCCTGACTCTCCCAACAGGGGATAAATTCAGTCTTCATAATATGTAGACAGCTGATATGTATACTCTGTTAATAATGTTATCAGTTACATGTGTGACTGGGATTCACAAAAACCATCTTATGAATTAATCACTCTATTCAGAGCTTTTGCTTCTTATATTGGTCCTGGTTTTGCAGGGCTAATAATAAACTAATGCTTTTATAGGCAATATTAGATGTTCTCATATATCTCTATAGGACTAATGTAATAGAAGATTAATATTGCTGAATGTATTCCATTTTGGAATCTATCAAAAGGTTATTTACAACAAATGAACACATTATTATATTAATTTGTAATTTGTGTTATATAAGTATTGAATTGTATATTTTGGTAGCATTTCCAACATTTATGCTCTGGTTTATATTTTCTTTTTTTTTTCTATCCAAAAACCTGAGGTATTTTTTTTTATAGGTATAAATTTCAAAAAGGCTCCATTTACAGATTTTAGAGGATGAAAAAAATTCAGGTTATCAGTTAAAAAAAAAATATTTTTTATTTTTTTATTTTTGCATGATTATTTACATATTATTGGGACTCATTTATTTTTTGTTATAAAACCCAGTTGATATAATATTTCCATTTAATTTTATAATTTGTGTCATTTTAGAATCCAATAGAAATGGTTTAAAATCCAATACTCTGTTTTACTTGTAAATCACAATGGTACTTCATTATATAAATTCAAAAAATATATCTTGTTATAATGATGCATGTATGCAATATATAAGATATTGTACGTGCCAGTCTAGCTCTCTGTGCTTGTGTGTATGCATGTAGAGAAAAGGGGTTTGCATGGTACATATAGGTGTATAATTTAGTGTTAAGCATACATAATATATAAATTAATCTCGCGTCATATGCATGGCTTAAAAAAATATAACATGAAATCTCAGATGCACGTCTAGGCTGTGTACACAGTGCATACCAGGGATGAGAGAATGTAAGATCTCCTCTCCGACAAAACGCTTTAACGACATGCCACAAAGTCTGCACTATACTTAAATTCATTTTGAGGCTTTAGATGAAATGATGACAGGGTATAACGTTAAAAATTAAATTCTATCTTATTTGTACAATTCTTGCAAGTCACATTCGCGAATAGTAGCGAGAGATTTAATGATCGCATATTTTTATCTTATTTTGTTTCGGTCGATGGCAATTTTTTCTGTTAATGTCGACTTAGAGCTAAAAGTAATTTAGTAATTGATTCTAAGCACGGCAGCTCGCCAATGCCCGCTCTACGTTGAGAGTAATATCTTTGCTAATTTTATCCATCAGAATGAGATTACCATGCTAATCTATTCCTGCCTCAGTGTTCTGGCCATTTGGGACACACTGATGTAAATTATGTTATTAAACACAATCCCTTTGGCCAGTGAAAGACGAAAAATAAAGGAATGTAGGACAGGGAGAAAGATGGCTCTGAAAAGAATTGTATTGACGTAAATGATATGTAGCCAATGTATAACTCTGCTTGAAAACCTGCATCAAAATCCATTTTAATATATTTTAAACAAGACTTACATATTTTACTGTGGTTGATTTTTATTCCCTTCATTTTACTTCAATTTTGACGTAAATAAGAAAAATTTGCCTGAGTATAATTTATTATCATTTTGATATACTTTATATATTTCAGCCATGGCAACTGTGCTACCTTACAAAGAAAAAGTAATAAAAATTCACCTCATGTCATAGTTCCCTGCTTTTATGGAGCATATAATAGATCTCAGAGGTTTGCTTGTGTGACAGATACGTAAACCTGAAAGCGAAACTGTAATCAATAAAAAAGTAAAAATGAAAAGATAATTGTTGCAAGCACAACAAACTAAAGGACAGCATGGTAATGCAAAGCCATACATAATTGCACATTGGCCCTTTATTTAAATTAGTGTGTATATGGATATTTTTTATTAGATATTTCCTTTATAATATACAAAAAAAGTGTGACTTTTAGCACCCACAGATGGTGCTGCCATTGTTCAATGTGGCCAAAAGCACCAAAACGACTAACCAAAACACGCCATAAGTGGGCAACTTCAGTATCACCTGCTGCCAGTCCCTACAGTACACTCATGCCCCTTTTGTGTAGCGTTATTACCTAAGAGTACTGCAATGCAATATAAAACTATTGTGTAATACAATATAGAGCAAACATCAAACAAGATTTGCCTAAAGAACAATAATTTTGTTTAAATCACCACAATAATTCCCGCTCACACCACAATTTATTTTCTCTTGCTAATTTCTTTCTCACGTTTCTTCATTTTCTTTGTACCAAAATCCGGGAGAAGGCTCTACGTAACGTGGGCTGTAATTTAGTGAGTCAGACTAGAGGCCTGTTTATACACGGCTCATCTCATACGGCTCTTCTGCAGACTGAAAGCCTGGCATAATTCAATTTACTTCTTCCTATCCTTTGTCACAGGCAGATGTCACTTTTACATCTGTTTGTCTGTTTAAATGCTGAGTCTCCCTTATAGCCAGCAGATGTTGCTGTTGTTAAAAAACACTGATAAAATCAATCTGTGGAGCTGGTCTTTGTTGTTAGTGATGGGTAGAGTGTGCTCCGTGTCTGCTCGCTGGATCCTTACTACCACATTCCTTTTACGTGCAGAAACATAAAGGCCATTAGTTTCCTAAACTGAAAACCACTTTTTAGCAGACTTGATTGAACTGATTACAAGGCTCACTATAGATAATAGCACCAACACTCACAAAATGGGCATAAGAGTAAGTGTTCAAAAGAAACAACAACTTCTGTATTGTTCTTTAAACTATTAAGCATGCTGCAATCCAGTGACGTGCAGTGGGACGTCCCTGCTGCAATCTGACTGTTAATGAAATGCAAACAATGCTAATGCAACTATATGCATGTTCTAAAGCATATGCTTCGATGCAACCGAACCACCCCACTTTTACATATGCAAGAGAAGCTGTCAGCTTTATAATCAGCACTTGCTACCACCCCAAGCTAGGTGCAAGACATCCGTCTGAGTTTGGGGTCCGCAATGCATACGCACTATTAAGATCAAGTAACACATCCACGACACACGCACAAAACAGTTTTCTCGCATGCATTTGAATTGTTGCCATCAGGGACGGATTGGCGCTCCGATTTGCCCCTGGCATTCGTGACGTATGGACAGAACGCACGGGGTGTGCCGCGAGTTAGGGGGCATGGACTCGTGGCAGGCCCACATTTCCATGGAAACGGACGGATCAGAGAGCCGGAGGATGCATTGCTCACAGCCTTCCCGGCTCTCTGTGGGACCAGGCCGGCCCATCTGCCCATCGGCCCTCCTGGCACAGGCCAGAATTGTCAGATGGGCAGTCCGGCCCTGGTTGCCATCCAGTTGTCACCCAGAAATACCAATATAACTCAGCAGAGAAAAGGTACCGATGCATATGACTCATGCATAGTATTTGCAAAAATGCATATGCAGCCTGCGACGCATGCACATTATGCAAGAAAACACTACATGCGACTGCATTTGAAATTGCGTGCCACTCAGAATTAGGCCCGTTGTGTGCTTGGTACTCTACAACAGTTCCTACAGTACAAAGTGACCGTTTTCAATCAATTGGTGTTCAAAAGCTGGTTTTCGAACAATAATTCAATGCGAAACGCGTCATCAAACAATATGGCTGCCCACTTCACTTTGGGACTCTCTGAGACATTTTGAGAGAATTGGCAAGCATGAACTGGATGGTTACATGTAGGATAAGTGTTCTGAGGGCATGTTGTGGGCACGCAGGAGGAATTGGGATCTATTTAGTGTTAAGTATATGCCAAGATCCATCTGATTTCAGATGGATCTTTTGCATCGGGTGTAGATAAGGATGGTGTAAATGTGCGCTGATAGTGATGATGGCTACTTTCACAAGCACAAGGATAGAGGCAGCCATTTTTAAGGCCAACGCTACAAACAGCCAGAGATCCACACTTATTTCAGAACACGTAATGCTCTTACTTCTGCATCATGGAACTTTGAATAAGGTTATAGTGTGCACTATAAATACAAATATTGTGACAATAAAGTAAAAACCACTAATCTACTGTATGTTTTCACAGCACATTTCCTTGCCCCATCTTGCCTCTTGATAGACATATCCTCCATTTCTGTTATCTGCATTTATGACAAAGCATAATCCATCTACAATGCCCTTATTGCATTACACTGTATGCACACTCTTCCAGTATATAACACCTAATGTATGGAATAAAACACTGGAAGCAAGAAGTTATTCATTCTGGAGATGTTCTGCCATTACGTCCCCATAATGTGTTTCAGAAATCAATAGCACCTAGTTTAGTCTACCAGTACACTTAACACAGCACAGAGAAAATCAATGACTTGGGGGGAAAAAAAGCTGTTGCCTTGAAAGTGAAGGTAACTGGCTTGTTACACATCAAGGGCACTTTCATACAGTCTGCATTATCTGTCATAGGTTAATGTACACTACACAGCTATCCTTGGCACTCTGTAGGAGGATAAATCGGACCAAAAACATCCAAGAGAAATGGAACAAGGAGAAAACAAACTTTATGACACTTTTACTAACTAGGAGAGTTTGGCTGTTTTGCAGCAACTGATGTCATTTTCTTCCCAAATTGCCAAATGGAAATAAAGTCTTATATGTGGGGGGGGGGTTTTATGTTTCACATTATCTTGTTGCAGTTTGCTCTTGAAGCTTTTGTATTGTGAACATTCTATTGCGCTGATTAGCTCTCACTTGGATCTACCCTGCTCACCCACTTTATAATACTTTCGTGTTCAAGCTGAACACATCGGGATTCATTCGTAACCTTTAAAATGTCTATATAATCTGAGTGTGCTTCCTTTGTTTATTAATACCATTTTCCACCTAGAAGCACGGGTCGCAGCCGGGAGTCTGACAAGTGTGCTACCCGGCTGCGGCCCGTGCTCAGCCCCCTTTCCCACTGCACTCACCAACCCGGCATATTGCCGGGTTGGTGACGCTGCTGGTGACGCTGCTGGTGACGTGGCAGGGGCGGCGCTGGTAGATCACATGATCTCCCAGTGCCACCCTTCCATACACTGTGAACGGGAGCCGTGTCGCATCGACACGGCTTTCATTTACACTGCACAGCTTACCGGGTTGAACTCGTGTTCAACCCGGTAAGCGACCCGGGTAGGATTCCCGGATCACTTGATCCGGGTTTTTGCAGAGGGACCCTTTTCCACTAGCAGAAAACATGGGTAAATGCGCGCCCCTGTGCAGTTACCCGTGTTTTTTGAGCTAGTGGAAAAGGGGTATTTGTCCTTTTGTCTTCTTAAAGACCATAGCGTACTGACTATCTGCAAGGCTCAATGGGTTCCAAAAGCATATGATGAATGTGAGACAAGCAGACATCATGTTGGCAGACCTTCTCTTAGGGCCTGATTCAGAGATGGACAGAAACGCAATGCTGCATGCAAGCAGCATTGTATTTCTATCTGATCTGAAGGAGGGACATGCAGGAGATGTCTCAGTAGAAGAGGTGCCTCCTGCATGTTGTTGTGATCCCAGCACTGTGACTGGTGTCACAAGTTGGGATTGAACACCAGAAGGCCAGCTGAGCAAGTTCCATCTTACTCAGCTGGCCCACAGAAGCAAGGTCTGCGAGGCCAGGAAGTCTGCGTAGTGACATGCAGACCCTGGCATTTCCCCTCCCAGAAAACAGGGGCAACAATCCCCCCTTTTCCAGGAACACAGACCTCCCTACACCCTCTGCCTATCACCTCAATGTTGAGGAAAAACAGAGGCAGAGAACCTTGGGCGTTATTGCAAAGCCTGTTCTGCTCATGAGCAAAATGGGCCTTCTGCAGCCACAGGTTCCCAATAATCGGGAATCTGCTTGTTGCCAAGACCTGCGGCCAGATCTGACTCAAGCCCTTAGTATACCAGACTGCTTTAATACATGACAACTGGTACATAAAACCAAATACAAATCAGCAAAAGCTTTATTATAATAATTTATTTGTATATGGCACAAATGTGTGTTTTGTCGGAATTGCGGACAAATCTGACAGGTTTTAGCCCTGGTTCCGACAATGTCAATCTGACTTTAAAAAAAGTCGGATTGGTATTGTCGGGAAAATATGGGTAAAAACGATCGTGAGTATATTTCCTTTCTGTTTCGTTGTCTGGGGTGTTTTCTGGCAGAGTGTCCACAGTGTGAATGCAGTGCAATGGGCTCTTGAAACATGCAGTGTAAGGTTACCAGATTTAAGCTTGGACCTGCACCAGCTTTCAAAATGATTTATTTGCCACAAGCATTTCAGCTTTTATTGAAAGGACAGTTGTAGGGTTCATAGAAATGACGATCACTGCAATTCACACAGCATGTATATTGTGGGTGCAGTACGAGCGGACGGCTGTCGGGATCCCGGCACCTAGCATACCGGCGCGAGGATCCTGACCGCCGGAATGCCAGCAGCAGGGTGAGCGCAAAAGAGCCCCTTGCGGGCTTGCTGCGCTAGCCACGCTGCGGGCACGGTGGCGCGCGTACGCTATTTATTCTCCCTCCAGGGGTGTCGAGGACACCCCAAGAGGGAGAATAGTCGGTATACTGGCTGTTGGGATCCTGGCGTCGGTGTGCTGAGCACCGGGATCCCAAGAGCCGGTATATTGAGTGCCACCCGTATATTGCTGTACCAGAGGTTGCACACTTCAGACTCTCTTTTTAAACTCCATTGTACTTTTATTACACTGCTCATGCAGCATGCATATGTGCATAGCAGTGTCCAGAGTTAATCCTTTCTCACATAATTATTTTGCACTAGTTCATTATGGGTTCCACAAACAATCCTGTCCCTGTTGAGCTCACTTGCTAATGCACCATAATCAATGGACTTGAGGGACAGGAGAGAAGTGTGAAGGAAAAAGGACCCTGGAAGGGTGGAAGATAATAATGTCAGTCTTATTCATACTGAGTTTAAGAAGATGTTACATCGAAGAAGAGATGGAAGAGAGACAGTTGAAGATAGGAGTTGAAGAGGTAGGAGAGGAGAGGTAGATTTGAGTATCATCAGCATATAGGTGGTATTGTAGTCTGACACAGGAGATGAGTTCTCCAATGAGGAAGTGTAGAGAAAAAGGTCAGTGTTTTGGTAATGCCAACCATTAGTGGAAGTAGTAGAGTTGAAAGTAGAGACAGAGAGGGAGCGGTTATAGAGATAGGAGGGGAGCCAAGAGGGAACCGTGTTGTGGCATCCAAATGTGTGAAGGGTTAGAAAAAGGAGACAGTGGCCAATTGTGTTAGAGGCAGCTTTGGAGGTAGTGGGTCAGTTTATAGTGCAAGGGATGGGGTGAGGACAGTCAGTGATTGAGAGTAACAGCTGGAGCAACAGAATCAAGGGCAGAAGTAAAGTAATAGAGTTACAGACGGAAGCAGTGTTGTGGGGCAAGAAAAGTTGGAGATGGAATAGGAGGTAGAAGAGATGAAGAAGAGATGCAGAAAATGTGGCAGTGTCAAAGACATCAATGTTGAGCCAAGTGAGGGTCATCTTGGGACTAGGGCCAAAATTTACTAAAAAATCGAGTTTGTCCGATTTGTGTTTTTTTTTCTAAGTCCCAACACGGGAATTCACTAAGCACAAATCTCGGCAGTGTTTGGACTATTCATAATGGTTTGAATGACACAGTTCAGAAATACGAATGAATAGACCATCGGTCAAACGCGGCTGTTATTTCCTACAACACGGGTATTCACTATTCATTCGTATTTGGGTGTTAGTCTCTGAGTGCTCAAGTGCGGGTGTATTTTTTTGCGAATCGTTAAAAAAAGCAGCAAAAAAATAGACCTGGTTTTCCAGTCGAGTTTGGATAACCATGCACGGATCAGTGAGATCTGTGCATGGTTATCTATGGGAAAGGGTCTGTTTAATGTAAAAACTGGGGAAAAAATTGCGTGGGGTCCCCCCTCCTAAACATAACCAGCCTCGAGCTCTTTGAGCCGGTCTTGGTTGCAATAATATGGGGAAAAAATTGACAGGGGTTCCCCCATATTTTAACAACCAGCACCGGGCTCTGCGCCTAGTCCTGGTGCCAAAAATACGGGGGACAAAAAGCGTAGGGGTCCCCCGTATTTTGGGAACCAGCACCGGGCTCCACTAGTCAGAGAGATAATGCCACAGCCGGGGGACACTTTTATATAGGTCCCTGCGGCCCTGGCATTAAATCACTAACTAGTCACCCCTGGCCGGGGTACCCTGGAGGAGTGGGAACCCCTTAAATCAAGTGGTCCGCCCCCTCCAGCCACCCAAGGGCTAGGGGTGAAGCCCAAGGCTGTCCCCCCCATCCCAGGGCTGTGGATGGGGGGCTGATAGCCTTGTGAAAAAAATAGAATATTGTTTTTTGTAGCAGTACTACAAGTCCCAGCAAGCCTCCCCCGCAAGCTGGTACTTGGAGAACCACAAGTACCAGCATGCGGTGGAAAAACGGGCCCGCTGGTACCTGTAGTACTACTATAAAAAAAATACCCAAATAAAAACAGAACTCACACACCTTGAAAGTACAATTTTATTACATACATGCACACCTACATTCACACATACTTACCTATGTTCACACGAGGGTCGGTCCACTTCTCCAAGTAAAATCCATGGGTTACCTGAAAATAAAATTATACTCACAAAAATCCAGTGTAGATCTATCTTCTTCTGAGCTTGTAATCCACGTACTTGGCAAAAAAACAAACCGAAAAACCGAACCACGCACTGAAATGGGTCCCATGTTTACACATGGGACCCCTTTCCCCGACTGCCGGGATCCCCTGTGACTCCTGTCACAGAGAGTCCCTTCAGCCAATCAGGGAGCGCCACGTCGTGGCAATCTCCTGATTGGCTGTGTGCTCCTGAGCTGTCAGTCAGGCTGCGCACGGCAGAGATACAATGTTGCGCCTATGCGCTCCATTGTATCCAATGGTGGGAACTTTGCGGTCAGCGGTTGACCGAAAATAACCTCACCGCTGACCGCAAAGTTCCCACCATTGGATACAATGGAGCGCATAGGCGCAACATTGTATCTCTGCCGTGTGCAGCCTCACTGACACTACAGGAGCACACAGCCAATCAGGAGAGTGCCGCGACGTGGCGCTCACTGATTGGCTGAAGGGACCCTCTTTGACAGGAGTCAGGGGGGGTCCTGGCAGTCGGGGAAAGGGGTCCCATGTGTAAACATGGGACCCCTTTCAGTGCGTGGTCGGGTTTCCGGTTTGTTTTTTTGCCAAGTACATGGATTACAAGCTCAGAAGAGGACCGATCTACACTGGATTTTTGTGAGTATAATTTTAATTTCAGGTAACCCATGGATTCTACTTGGAGAAGTGGACCGACCCTCGTGTGAACATAGGTAAGTATGTGTGAATGTAGGTGTGCATGTATGTAATAAAGTTGTACTTTCAAGGTGTGTGAGTTCTGTTTTTATTTGGGTATTTTTTTTGTAGTAGTACTACAGGTACCAGCGGGCCCGTTTTTCCACCGCATGCTGGTACTTGTGGTTCTCCAAGTACCAGCTTGCGGGGGAGGCTTGCTGGGACTTGTAGTACTGCTACAAAAAACAATATTCTATTTTTTTCACAAGGCTATCAGCCCCCCATCCGCAGCCCTTGGATGGGGGGGACAGCCTCTGGCTTCACCCCTGGCCCTTTGGTGGCTGGAGGAGGGGACCCCTTGATTTAAGGGGTTCCCACTCCTCCAGGGTACCCCGGCCAGGGGTGACTAGTTAGCGATTTAATGCCAGGGCCGCAGGGACCTACATAAAAGTGTCCCCCGGCTGTGGCATTATCTTTCTGACTAGTGGAGCCCGGTGCTGGTTCTAAAAATACGGGGGACCCCTACGCTTTTTGTCCCCCGTATTTTTGGCACCAGGACTAGGCGCAGAGCCCGGTGCTGGTTGTTAAAATATGGGGGAACCCCTGTCAATTTTCCCCCCATATTTTTGCAACCAGGACCGGCTCAAAGAGCCAGAGGCTGGTTGTGCTTAGGAGGGAGGACCCCACGCCATTTTTTCCTTGATTTTTAACACTTTAATTTTAAAAAAAAAGGTGCACAATGAAGCCCTGCACGGATCTCACAGATCCGGCCGGGATTCCTTGTGTTTTGTCAGGCAGTGTTTTACTCATCACTCACGTAAAACACTGCCTGACATTACGAATCACATCGACATCGGAAAAAACTAATGTGGAAAACTCGGCAGCTTAGTAACTGACCGTATCAGGATTCAAAAAGTTGCAGTAAAATGCACCCGATACCATTCGAGTTCAAACACCCTTAAAAACGGCTAAAACACGAATGTTAGTAAATTTTGGCCTAGGGATGGTGGAATGAGGGAGATGAGTTGAATAAGTCAGCAGGACATAATCAAAAATAGCAATAACAGCAGATACAGCATTATGAATAAGCAATATACCTAATGAATGAAGGGCAAAACAGGGCTGGCACAAAGCCTGGGGAGCACTTAAGAGAAATGGGGGTTAGAACAGGGATGGCAAAAGCTAGCTGAGAGTGCGCTGTTGTGGTAGAGAAAAGAGGAATAGATGCTGTGGGTCATCTGAGACAAGAAAACAGCTATGGTAGACAGGCAGGACATGTGCCCATTATAACAGAGAGGGGAGGGTGCCAGCGAGGGAGATGTGGTGAAATCGGTCAGCATGATGAAGTGGGTTCAGATGAAGGGTGATAAGTAGATCACTATCATCCACAGTTACTGAACAAGTTACAGAGTTCATCAGTTTCTATGTTCATTTTTCTGCGTCCATCTTGTTCAGTTGGCTTCTTAAATGGCAAAAGCTCATCATATATGTTACTTCACCATATTTATATCTGGTCATTTTGGGGTGACAATAGATCAGAACTTATCAGCTTATCAGCTGTATAATGTATGCGCTGATTGATAATATGATTGGGAGGGGTGGAAAATCGTCATCTGAAGTTGTAAGAAAAAGGTTTAGAGAACGGAGGACATTTCATAGGTCCATAGTGACATCAATAATAGTAGTATACTGCATAGTATTAGAGATGAGCGGGTTCGGTTTCTTTGAATCCGAACCCGCACGAACTTCACTTTTTTTTTCACGGGTCCGAGCGACTCGGATCTTCCCGCCTTGCTCGGTTAACCCGAGCGCGCCCGAACGTCATCATGACGCTGTCGGATTCTCGCGAGACTCGGATTCTATATAAGGAGCCGCGCGTCGCCGCCATTTTCACACGTGCATTGAGATTGATAGGGAGAGGACGTGGCTGGCGTCCTCTCCATTTAGATTAGATTTAGAAGAGAGAGAGAGAGAGAGATTGCTGTGATACTGTAGATTAGAAGAGAGTGCAGAGTGCAGACAGAGTTTAGTGACTGACGACCACAGTGACCAGTGACCACCAGAGACAGTGCAGTTGTTTGTTTTATTTAATATATCCGTTCTCTGCCTGAAAAAAACGATACACAGTCACACAGTGACTCAGTCTGTGTGCACTGCTCAGCCCAGTGTGCTGCACATCAATGTATTGTATATAAAGCTTATAATTGTGGGGGAGACTGGGGAGCACTGCAGGTTGTTATAGCAGGAGCCAGGAGTACATGATAAATAATATTATATTAAAATTAAACAGTGCACACTTTTGCTGCAGGAGTGCCACTGCCAGTGTGACTAGTGGTGACCAGTGCCTGACCACCAGTATATTAGTAGTATTGTATACTATCTCTTTATCAACCAGTCTATATTAGCAGCAGACACAGTACAGTGCGGTAGTTCACGGCTGTGGCTACCTCTGTGTCGGCACTCGGCAGGCAGTCCGTCCATCCATAATTGTATTATATACCACCTAACCGTGGTTTTTTTTTTCTTTCTTTATACCGTCGTCATAGTCATACTAGTTGTTACGAGTATACTACTATCTCTTTATCAACCAGTGTACAGTGCGGTAGTTCACGGCTGTGGCTACCTCTGTGTCGGAACTCGGCAGGCAGTCCGTCCATCCATAATTGTATTATAATATATACCACCTAACCGTGGTTTTTTTTTCGTTCTTTATACCGTCGTCATACTAGTTGTTACGAGTATACTACTATCTCTTTATCAACCAGTGTACAGTGCGGTAGTTCACGGCTGTGGCTACCTCTGTGTCGGAACTCGGCAGGCAGTCCGTCCATCCATAATTGTATTATAATATATACCACCTAACCGTGGTTTTTTTTTCGTTCTTTATACCGTCGTCATACTAGTTGTTACGAGTATACTACTATCTCTTTATCAACCAGTGTACAGTGCGGTAGTTCACGGCTGTGGCTACCTCTGTGTCGGCACTCGGCAGGCAGTCCGTCCAACCATAATTGTATTATATACCACCTAACCGTGGTTTTTTTTTCATTCTTTATACCGTCGTCATACTAGTTGTTACGAGTATACTACTATCTCTTTATCAACCAGTGTACAGTGCGGTAGTTCACGGCTGTGGCTACCTCTGTGTCGGCACTCGGCAGGCAGTCCGTCCAACCATAATTGTATTATATACCACCTAACCGTGGTTTTTTTTTCATTCTTTATACCGTCGTCATACTAGTTGTTACGAGTATACTACTATCTCTTTATCAACCAGTGTACAGTGCGGTAGTTCACGGCTGTGGCTACCTCTGTGTCGGCACTCGGCAGCCCGTCCATAATTGTATATACCACCTAACCGTGGTTTTTTTTTCTTTCTTTATACATACATACTAGTTACGAGTATACTATCTCTTTATCAACCAGTCTATATATTAGCAGCAGACACAGTACAGTGCGGTAGTTCACGGCTGTGGCTACCTCTGTGTCGGCACTCGGCAGCCCGTCCATAATTGTATATACCAGTGACCTAACCGTGGTTTTTTTTTCTTTCTTTATACATACATACTAGTTACGAGTATACTATCTCTTTATCAACCAGTCTATATATTAGCAGCAGACACAGTACAGTGCGGTAGTTCACGGCTGTGGCTACCTCTGTGTCGGCACTCGGCAGCCCGTCCATAATTGTATATACCACCTAACCGTGGTTTTTTTTTCTTTCTTTATACATACATACTAGTTACAAGTATACTATCTCTTTATCAACCAGTCTATATATTAGCAGCAGACACAGTACAGTGCGGTAGTTCACGGCTGTGGCTACCTCTGTGTCGGCACTCGGCAGCCC
Organism: Pseudophryne corroboree; assembly: GCF_028390025.1. Lineage (NCBI taxonomy): Eukaryota > Metazoa > Chordata > Amphibia > Anura > Myobatrachidae > Pseudophryne > Pseudophryne corroboree. Next base: position 1,079,268,907 of record NC_086444.1, read on the forward strand.
GTCCATAATTGTATACTAGTATCCAATCCATCCATCTGCATTGTTTACCTGAGGTGCCTTTTAGTTGTGCCTATTAAAATATGGAGAACAAAAATGTTGAGGTTCCAAAATTAGGGAAAGATCAAGATCCACTTCCACCTCGTGCTGAAGCTGCTGCCACTAGTCATGGCCGAGACGATGAAATGCCAGCAACGTCGTCTGCCAAGGCCGATGCCCAATGGCATAGTACAGAGCATGTCAAAACCAAAACACCAAATATCAGTAAAAAAAGGACTCCAAAACCTAAAATAAAATTGTCGGAGGAGAAGCGTAAACTTGCCAATATGCCATTTACCACACGGAGTGGCAAGGAACGGCTGAGGCCCTGGCCTATGTTCATGGCTAGTGGTTCAGCTTCACATGAGGATGGAAGCACTCAGCCTCTCGCTAGAAAACTGAAAAGACTCAAGCTGGCAAAAGCACCGCAAAGAACTGTGCGTTCTTTGAAATCCCAAATCCACAAGGAGAGTCCAATTGTGTCGGTTGCGATGCCTGACCTTCCCAACACTGGACGTGAAGAGCATGCGCCTTCCACCATTTGCACGCCCCCTGCAAGTGCTGGAAGGAGCACCCGCAGTCCAGTTCCTGATAGTCAGATTGAAGATGTCAGTGTTGAAGTACACCAGGATGAGGAGGATATGGGTGTTGCTGGCGCTGGGGAGGAAATTGACCAGGAGGATTCTGATGGTGAGGTGGTTTGTTTAAGTCAGGCACCCGGGGAGACACCTGTTGTCCGTGGGAGGAATATGGCCGTTGACATGCCAGGTGAAAATACCAAAAAAATCAGCTCTTCGGTGTGGAGGTATTTCACCAGAAATGCGGACAACAGGTGTCAAGCCGTGTGTTCCCTTTGTCAAGCTGTAATAAGTAGGGGTAAGGACGTTAACCACCTCGGAACATCCTCCCTTATACGTCACCTGCAGCGCATTCATAATAAGTCAGTGACAAGTTCAAAAACTTTGGGTGACAGCGGAAGCAGTCCACTGACCAGTAAATCCCTTCCTCTTGTAACCAAGCTCACGCAAACCACCCCACCAACTCCCTCAGTGTCAATTTCCTCCTTCCCCAGGAATGCCAATAGTCCTGCAGGCCATGTCACTGGCAAGTCTGACGAGTCCTCTCCTGCCTGGGATTCCTCCGATGCATCCTTGCGTGTAACGCCTACTGCTGCTGGCGCTGCTGTTGTTGCCGCTGGGAGTCGATGGTCATCCCAGAGGGGAAGTCGTAAGCCCACTTGTACTACTTCCAGTAAGCAATTGACTGTTCAACAGTCCTTTGCGAGGAAGATGAAATATCACAGCAGTCATCCTACTGCAAAGCGGATAACTGAGTCCTTGACAACTATGTTGGTGTTAGACGTGCGTCCGGTATCCGCCGTTAGTTCACAGGGAACTAGACAATTTATTGAGGCAGTGTGCCCCCGTTACCAAATACCATCTAGGTTCCACTTCTCTAGGCAGGCGATACCGAGAATGTACACGGACGTCAGAAAAAGACTCACCAGTCTCCTAAAAAATGCAGTTGTACCCAATGTCCACTTAACCACGGACATGTGGACAAGTGGAGCAGGGCAGGGTCAGGACTATATGACTGTGACAGCCCACTGGGTAGATGTATGGACTCCCGCCGCAAGAACAGCAGCGGCGGCACCAGTAGCAGCATCTCGCAAACGCCAACTCTTTCCTAGGCAGGCTACGCTTTGTATCACCGCTTTCCAGAATACGCACACAGCTGAAAACCTCTTACGGCAACTGAGGAAGATCATCGCGGAATGGCTTACCCCAATTGGACTCTCCTGTGGATTTGTGGCATCGGACAACGCCAGCAATATTGTGTGTGCATTAAATATGGGCAAATTCCAGCACGTCCCATGTTTTGCACATACCTTGAATTTGGTGGTGCAGAATTTTTTTAAAAACGACAGGGGCGTGCAAGAGATGCTGTCGGTGGCCAGAAAAATTGCGGGACACTTTCGGCGTACAGGCACCACGTACAGAAGACTGGAGCACCACCAAAAACTACTGAACCTGCCCTGCCATCATCTGAAGCAAGAAGTGGTAACGAGGTGGAATTCAACCCTCTATATGCTTCAGAGGTTGGAGGAGCAGCAAAAGGCCATTCAAGCCTATACAATTGAGCACGATATAGGAGATGGAATGCACCTGTCTCAAGTGCAGTGGAGAATGATTTCAACGTTGTGCAAGGTTCTGATGCCCTTTGAACTTGCCACACGTGAAGTCAGTTCAGACACTGCCAGCCTGAGTCAGGTCATTCCCCTCATCAGGCTTTTGCAGAAGAAGCTGGAGGCATTGAAGAAGGAGCTAAAAGGGAGCGATTCCGCTAGGCATGTGGGACTTGTGGATGCAGCCCTTAATTCGCTTAACAAGGATTCACGGGTGGTCAATCTGTTGAAATCAGAGCACTACATTTTGGCCACCGTGCTCGATCCTAGATTTAAAGCCTACCTTGGATCTCTCTTTCCGGCAGACACAGGTCTGCTGGGGTTGAAAGACCTGCTGGTGACAAAATTGTCAAGTCAAGCGGAACGCGACCTGTCAACATCTCCTCCTTCACATTCTCCCGCAACTGGGGGTGCGAGGAAAAGGCTCAGAATTCCGAGCCCACCCGCTGGCGGTGATGCAGGGCAGTCTGGAGCGACTGCTGATGCTGACATCTGGTCCGGACTGAAGGACCTGACAACGATTACGGACATGTCGTCTACTGTCACTGCATATGATTCTCTCAACATTGATAGAATGGTGGAGGATTATATGAGTGACCGCATCCAAGTAGGCACGTCACACAGTCCGTACTTATACTGGCAGGAAAAAGAGGCAATTTGGAGGCCCTTGCACAAACTGGCTTTATTCTACCTAAGTTGCCCTCCCACAAGTGTGTACTCCGAAAGAGTGTTTAGTGCCGCCGCTCACCTTGTCAGCAATCGGCGTACGAGGTTACATCCAGAAAATGTGGAGAAGATGATGTTCATTAAAATGAATTATAATCAATTCCTCCGCGGAGACATTGACCAGCAGCAATTGCCTCCACAAAGTACACAGGGAGCTGAGATGGTGGATTCCAGTGGGGACGAATTGATAATCTGTGAGGAGGGGGATGTACACGGTGATATATCGGAGGGTGAAGATGAGGTGGACATCTTGCCTCTGTAGAGCCAGTTTGTGCAAGGAGAGATTAATTGCTTCTTTTTTGGGGGGGGTCCAAACCAACCCGTCATATCAGTCACAGTCGTGTGGCAGACCCTGTCACTGAAATGATGGGTTGGTTAAAGTGTGCATGTCCTGTTTTGTTTATACAACATAAGGGTGGGTGGGAGGGCCCAAGGATAATTCCATCTTGCACCTCTTTTTTCTTTTCTTTTTCTTTGCATCATGTGCTGATTGGGGAGGGTTTTTTGGAAGGGACATCCTGCGTGACACTGCAGTGCCACTCCTAAATGGGCCCGGTGTTTGTGTCGGCCACTAGGGTCGCTAATCTTACTCACACAGTCAGCTACCTCATTGCGCCTCTTTTTTTCTTTGCGTCATGTGCTGTTTGGGGAGGGTTTTTTGGAAGGGACATCCTGCGTGACACTGCAGTGCCACTCCTAGATGGGCCCGGTGTTTGTGTCGGCCACTAGGGTCGCTAATCTTACTCACACAGCTACCTCATTGCGCCTCTTTTTTTCTTTGCGTCATGTGCTGTTTGGGGAGGGTTTTTTGGAAGGGACATCCTGCGTGACACTGCAGTGCCACTCCTAGATGGGCCCGGTGTTTGTGTCGGCCACTAGGGTCGCTAATCTTACTCACACAGTCAGCTACCTCATTGCGCCTCTTTTTTTCTTTGCGTCATGTGCTGTTTGGGGAGGGTTTTTTGGAAGGGCCATCCTGCGTGACACTGCAGTGCCACTCCTAGATGGGCCCAGTGTTTGTGTCGGCCACTAGGGTCGCTAATCTTACTCACACAGTCAGCTACCTCATTGCGCCTCTTTTTTTCTTTGCGTCATGTGCTGTTTGGGGAGGGTTTTTTGGAAGGGCCATCCTGCGTGACACTGCAGTGCCACTCCTAGATGGGCCCGGTGTTTGTGTCGGCCACTAGGGTCGCTAATCTTACTCACACAGCTACCTCATTGCGCCTCTTTTTTTCTTTGCGTCATGTGCTGTTTGGGGAGGGTTTTTTGGAAGGGACATCCTGCGTGACACTGCAGTGCCACTCCTAGATGGGCCCGGTGTTTGTGTCGGCCACTAGGGTCGCTTATCTTACTCACACAGCGACCTCGGTGCAAATTTTAGGACTAAAAATAATATTGTGAGGTGTGAGGTATTCAGAATAGACTGAAAATGAGTGTAAATTATGGTTTTTGAGGTTAATAATACTTTGGGATCAAAATGACCCTCAAATTCTATGATTTAAGCTGTTTTTTAGTGTTTTTGGAAAAAAACACCCGAATCCAAAACACACCCGAATCCGACAAAAATAATTCGGTGAGGTTTTGCCAAAACGCGTTCGAACCCAAAACACGGCCGCGGAACCGAACCCAAAACCAAAACACAAAACCCGAAAAATTTCAGGCGCTCATCTCTACATAGTATATGTGTTCTATGTGTCAAAGTTGAAAAATATTACAGAACACACATCACGTACAAACTGCACACACATGCCCACTGCGCGTGCACTTGTCCTGCAGTGCGTGCACATGTACGCACTTTGTGTATGGTCACTCCCGCGGTCCTGCGCATCGGCACGTGGTATGGGTATTTACGGCAGATTTTGTGTACGCATGGAGGGCCATCAGAACACATTACATATTTAATCCAAATAGTGCACAATGTACACATAGTCTCCTTGCACCACATCGGAAAGTTATAGCTGTTTAAATGGTTGCAGAAAAAGGGGATTCGCCTTTACAGGATAGGAGGGGACAGACTAAGGTTATAAGGTGGTATTTGGTATCCAGCTGTATGGTATTTTAAGGGAAACATTCCGGTGTTGGTCTGCGGAAGATCGCATGTTCCTGCGGATAGTTATGTGCAGAAGCAGAATCTAGATATAAACTGTATTTACTGTATATTATGTATGCAGCGGGAATCCAGAGGAGACCACCCACAAGAGCAGTTGAGAAAGACATCGCCTACCTTTTCAAATCAACCTATGACCTCTCCTGTACTGTAAAAGTGCATCCCTGTGTCCAATGGACAAAGGGATTACAGTATCCATTGTATTGCTTTTGGAAGACTTGTATAAATAAAGCCTGCTGCAGGCCAGCCAGTCACAAGACTCACAACGTAATCTATTTGATTACGGAGGACTGGACCAGGAAGCGCACGCGAATATTCTCATGTATGTACATTGACTGTAGCCATTATTCTGTTATATATATTGTCTTGTATTGTAGTGTATAATTTGTATTGTAAACCCCCTTTCAGAAATAATCCACTGTGGTGTCGGAACCCAGCGGTTAATCACAATTGGTGTCGTGTGCTTATTGCCCTGCTAAGGTTTAAAGTGTATTATTATTATTATTATTATTGCATAGCATTGCTGTAGAAGGTTTAAAGTGTATCTCTGGGTGTGTATGCGCTGCGAGTACTTTGTACCGTCAGCGCGGCGTGTGTACGCAAAGTCCGTACACTACGGAACTCTTTTACGCTAATAGCGTAAAAGGTGCGTAGTGTGAATTAAGTATAGCGGCCGCAGCGGCTAAAGGTTTAAAGTGTATTTAAGGTGTGTTTAAGGTATAGCTTTCATTCCTGTAAAGATAATCAGCTTTATCAATTGGGGGCATCGTCCGATTTTCCACATTTTTACTGCTTAACAGGTCACAAGCAGACATAATCTATCAGCATAAGGGTGGACGGGGATCCTACGTATCCCTTTCTTGGTCGGTGGATATACTGAAAACCCTACTTAATTGCTGATTAGATGGTGTCTGCTCTGTATGGTCTGTAGGGATGCTGGTAAGAACTCGTAAGGTAAGCAGGAACAAAGCTATTTACAATCTGTGAATTTATTTTTGGCGCCAAATGCGTACACAACAAAAGCGTACACCCATACTCTGTGCATACTCTCCCACATTGTTGCCATAACATTCAGATTACTAGATTCATAATATAAACAAAGGAAGTAGGTGTAAAACACAAACGCAGTCTGGCCTAGTTATAAAGGTTTATACAGAAAAGAAACTGTGTGGCGTGTTAAGTGAGCAATTATAGTTAATATTGCTCACATTTATAGAAATTGTATGATTTGTGCTATTGCGGACGTACGGTTTTGTACACGTGTCTCGGACAAGGTACAGAACTGCACACGCGGCGTAAGCACGGTCGCGTGTTTACGCAAATTGCGTAAGAATACGGTCGCTAAGTACAAATTACACAATAGTTTGTTTAGTTTAAAGGTGAGACAGTAGCCACGCTACAATAACACAAGATTGCCCAGCTTCCAAAGTTTAGTATAAAACCCTTATTTACTGTATTGCCTCTGGGAGTAAAGCTGCTTGTTTGAATGAATGATAATTTTCTGTACAGAAAAAAAACAAAGTGTAATTGAGTGAGCGAACGCAGGAGCGAGTGGAAATTTGAACCACGGAATTTGGAATCTCAGTGTGTGGTACATCAAGTGAGTGGAGAGACTTGGTGGCGTGAGGCGGCTGACTCACATTAATATAAGGTTTAATACGTAAGTCGTGAGGAGACTTACACAGGAGCGTGGTAGGGAATTGTGAAGTGTTGTGACCCATATAGTTTTTTTTTTATATGCTCCGGCTGAGGTTTCGCAGCCTGAAAATCGATTCCAGTGGTCGTACGGCAGATAAGTAACAAGTACCTATACGCTGTGCGATTGGACCGCGCGTTTGTGGGTGCGATATATAGCGCAACGTGATATCCTGTTTATGAGCTTTTGCGTAAAACCAAGGTATCATCAGCGCTGTATAGAACATACGCAAGCGTGATTTGTGTATAATAAAGTGCATAGGGAGTTTTCGCTGGTCTCTCTCAGGAAAATCTCCAACGGCCGATACTTTACTGGAAAGGGTAAGTTATTCCTAAAAACTTCCAGTAAATATAGGTCACATAGGGCCCTAAGTTGGGTACATTGCATCGCTATCGACAGTGTATGGTAGTACTGGCCAATGTGGGCGGTTGAAGAGCGCTCGGAGAACTTTCACCGTTACCTTATATTGAGTATTTTGGTGTTTGTGGGAAAAGGCCCACAATTATGGGAGCCAGTTGCTCAAGTAAGGGACGTTTAACCAGGGTTCAGGTTGTAGAGCCGCGGCCCATGGGGTCAGAGGAGTTTAAAGGAAAAAGTGTTGAAGACTTTTTGTCTGAATGGGAATGTGTGACTGACAAAGATAGGGAGCCATTCCCTAAGGTGGGCAGCTTTGAACCAGAGGTACTGCAGAATGTAAGCAGTAAAAATATGTCTTCAAAAATCCAGAAAACAAAGGATTAGACATAATGATTGTTTAAAATTATGGCAACAGGAGGGGGATATGCAAAGAGAACAAATTCGCAAAACAGGTTCAAAACCTAGCGGGAATGAGAACACAAACACACTAGTGTCGACACAGGTCGAAGGGGAAGAGATGGCTACAGTCAATGATATATCCGTAAACGATAGTAGTATGCAAAAACAATGTATTAACCCTAATTTTTGCAAGATGTATCCTGTTTTGAAGTCTTTTCCAGGTTATAGGTCACAGGAAGATGAAGGATCCAGCCAAATCGCAGCTCTCCTCCAAGCAGTCACTTTGCAGGACAATCAGGTGGGGTCTGTCCAACCAGGTAGTGCAGTAACAATATTCCCCAATGAAAGAACTGGTGAGGTCACAGCTACCGGTAAGTGTGAGACAGCTCATTGCACAGAGACAACAACACCTCACAGTAAACAAATCAGGAACGGAATGGTAGAATTACACCCTGTCTTGGGAACAGTAACTCCCAATGGGGGAACCGATAGTCAGGGAGTAGTCCTTACCAGGAATAATGCAATGTATTGCCCGTGGCCCAGAGATGAGCTGCGATCAATCATTTCAGAATTCCCCGACCCTCGGAAGGATTTAGCTAGATGTCAGAAATTTATCAGAGATCTGGGTAATGCGTATGAACCGACAAACAAACACTGGCGGATACTTTTGAAAGCGTGCCTATCCCCTAATATTGACACCCAAAAAAATAAAATAAAGTTATCACCGATTGTAGATTAGAGTCGGATAGTCTTATGACTGACAAACACAATCAGGAGAACTTAGAGCAAATTAATAGGCAACTAGAGTTGTATTTCCCCACAACTATTAAGTGGAGAAGAATTTTCTCCATAAAACAGAAGGAAAATGAAATGACATCTGAATATTTCCATCGGGCCCTGCAAATAATGGATAGATACATGGGGGTATCGGATACAGGGAACGATACGAATTACAGGGAGGTGGCTGTCTCTGTGCTAATGGACGGACTCGATAAGACAGTAAGGGACAGAGTACAAACATCTTTGCCTAATTGGAGAGGAGTCACAGTAGCTTGCCTTAGAGAGTGCGCAACTGTACACCACAAGAATATTGTTAGGCGTAGAAAACAACAGGAGGAGAGGCTGAGGATTGAAAGTATACAGGCTCTTACACCAAAGTCTCATCAGCCTAAACCCCAGACCCCTGCTGTTTGGAAAAGACCGAGAACATGTTACATTTGTAGGAAGGAAGGGCATTTTGCCAGAGATTGTAGGTATAGTAGAACACATAGCCAATATAGACCCCTAGACAGAGAAAACAAGCCACGTTATTAAACACATAGACGGGATCAAGGGACATATAGTAAGGAATTACGATACATATAGAAAACACAGATTCGGTTAATGGGAAGAACAGAATAAATGCAACTTTACCCTTTTGACAGAACTTACTGGGGTTAGGAGGAGGCCTCTAAACTTCTGCTTCTCTCTCTAGCAGAAGTGACCTCTAAGTAACTTAACAGGAGTTTTGTTAGAGATGGTAAACATAGTGGGGGTAATTCTGAGTTGATCGCAGCAGGAAATTTTTTAGCAGTTGGGCAAAACCATGTGCACTGCAGGGGAGGCAGATATAACATTTGCAGAGAGTGTTAGATTTGGGTGTAGTGAGTTCAATCTGCAATCTAAATTGCAGTGTAAAAATAAAGCAGCCAGTATTTACCCTGTACAGAAACAAAATAACCCACCCAAATCTAACTCTCTCTGCACATGTTATATCTGCCTCCCCTGCAGTGCACATGGTTTTGCCCAACTGCTAAAAAATTTCCTGCTGCGATCAACTTGGAATTACCCCCATTGAGTCCTCCCACCCATGAAGCACAAAATATGTTAGATACCCACGAAGACTAATGTTGCATTTCACTGTTTTAGATGCATGTCCATCACAGGTAGAGCAAATTATCTCAAAGATACCGGGTTCCCTATGAACTTAGAATGGACAGGACACTGGATTGATGGCTGGGATAGTCCCAGTAGAGATATAACACACACAGATTTTTTTTAAGGGGAACAGACCGATTAGGGAATCATTCCCCGTAGTGCCCAATCCAGATGTCAAACTTTGTAAAATCTTCTTTGCCTCTACAAACTTATCTGTTACTAAACTCTGTGATTTGTCTTCAAAGTTTCCTCTTCATCTCTTAAGTTCACCGACAGGATTACAGTTCAAACGTCACATGCCTACTCGGTCTTTCAGAGCTCTGCCCAAATCCAGTATCTCACCAGCATAGGGACACCAGTATCAGTGTGCCTGGTCATGCACAAAATAATAATAATAATAATAATAATAATTTTATATATATATAGCGCTCTTTCTCCAATAGGACTCAAGGCGCTTAACAGATACATAGCATAATATAGTACAGAAAATAATGAAGTACATTTTCATAAAATACAGAAGCATGAAGATACTAAAAGGGACATTATGGAAATGCTTGAGTAAACAGAAAAGTCTTGAGTCTACTTTTGAAGGATTCTATAGTTGGGGCCTCTCGCACTGTGCGGGGAAGTGAGTTCCATAGAGTCGGAGCCGCATGACTAAAAGCTCGACCCCCAGATGAATTACGGTAGATTCTAGGTACTGCTAAAAGTCCTTCATCTACAGATCGCAGTAATCGAGTGGGGCAGTATGGGGTCAGAAGCTGTTTCAGGTATCTTGGGCCTTGGTCATGTAATGCTTTGAAACTCAGTAAGCCAATCTTGAAGATGATTCGCCATCGTACAGGCAGCCAGTGAAGGGAGTAGAGGATGGGTGTTATGTGGCTAGAACAGGGCTGGTTGGTTAATAGCCTGGCAGCTGTGTTTTGCACCAGCTGTAAGCGCTGCAATTCTTTTGCTGGTAGACCAAGGTAGAGGGCATTACAGTAGTCTAAACGAGATGATACAAATGCATGTATGACTTTTGGCATATCATCTGAGGGAATTAAGTGCTTGATTCTGGCTATGTTCCTCAGGTGAAAGAATGAGGATTTGATTGTGGCTGATATCTGATGTTTAAGTGTCAAGCCACCATCCAGGACAACGCCAAGATTCCGCACACGATCACTTGTCTGTAATTCTGAATCCCCGAGTGTAAGTCCAGTTGGTTGGCTATGCTGCAGTCTTGTCCTTTGATGTTGCGGTCGTATCATAAGGACCTCTGTTTTATCCGGGTTCAGTCGCAGCCAACTGGCGCTCATCCACTCCTGTAGATCAGCTAGACAGCCATTTAGGGTTGCTATTGGGTTATCAGTGCCCGGAGCAAAGGACAAGTACAGTTGTGTATTATCTGCATAGCAGTGGTAGACCAGGCCATGGCGCCTGATTATTTCGCCCAATGGGAGCATGTATACTGCAAAAAGCATGGGGGATAGTATAGAACCTTGTGGGACACCACATGGCAATGGCACTGGTGGTGATGAGTATAATCCAGATGATACACTCTGTGACCTGCCTGTGAGAAATTATTTGAACCAGCTTAGGACTGTGCCATCCAGGCCACAGAAATGTATCAGTCGCTCAATCAGAAGCCCATGGTCCACTGTATCAAATGCTGCCGAGAGATCCAGAAGGATTAATATTGAACAGTCACCTCTGTCTTTTGCCATCAGAAGATCATTTAACACACACACCAGGGCTGTTTCAGTGCTATGTCTTCTCCTGAATCCTGATTGAAATAGATCATAAATATCATGGGTTGTCAGGCGGGTTTCCAGTTGATTTGCAATGACTTTCTCAATAACCTTTCCTAACAAAGGGTGGAGAATGGGAATACTGGTGAAGGGAGACTGTGCATAGATACCGATATACATGATGGTGTGACAGCATGATGGTGAACGCAAATCTAATACATTTTCTTTTCATTATTTCCCCTCTCTTTTCACTTTCCACAAATGGTTTACTTCACACAACTGATAATACACAACAGTTAAACACATTGAAATGCAAGATTTATGTTCCCTACAGAAAGGTCGCTGACCCAGAGAGAACCCGTGACAAAGAGCAGAGTGTAGAGAACATCGTATCACTGGAGTGTCTGTTCCGGGAAGGTTTAGAGGCAGGACTGTTGAGACGGCACCTAAGCGCAGAGAACAACAAGACCAGAGGCGGTTGTCGCACCAGTTTTTTATTTTTTTTATTTTCTCCATCTCCCACTACCCTCCTTCTCTCCTTCTCTTTCTCCCCCTTCTTGTTTCCCTTCTCTTCCCTTAACAAGATGGACTTACCCCAAGAGACTGCGTTCCGGGTTTTCCTGTTAATCCTGTTGTTGACCAGGACAGTCTGTTTCGGTGAGGGTCCCAGGGGGGTCGAGAAGGGATCTGGAATGGGTTCTGATGGCGAGGATGGATTTGTAGAATCTCAAGAGCAACACATCCCTCGAGCAAAGGCGAGTATCAGAAAGCGATGTGGTAGTCAGGGAGCTCGGAGGCACTGTGAAGGATTATTGGCTGAGGAAAATTGCATTTGTAGGAATTGTGAGAACATAGTCGAGGATGGGTGCATCCAGAGATGTCAGTCCAGCCTTAATATCAACATGGACCGTCATCCATTGAGTGATTACCACTCACTAGTGGGTAAGGTCTTAAACCAGACAGAATGCTGGGTGTGCTCACAAGTACCTCAAGGTCAGAGCAAGTCAGGATTAGTACCGTACCCTTTAGCAATAGATGAGGTACTCGAATTACGGGGAGGGAGACCGGTGGACAAGAAATTCAATATTTCTAGACCCCCTAGTTTGACGCTCCATTAGTATCATGTGGATAGATCCTTATTATGTTTCAATATTTCCAATTACCGAAAACGGGAAACTGGGAAGTGACGTGGAATAACCAGACAATGGTCTTTTCGCACAGAGCTGATAGGATACCCATAGACTCTGAACTTGTACGCCAAATAGCCAACAGTGGAAGGTATTTTCGGTATAGGTATACTCGAGGAAGCAAGACCATGTGGGTTGGAGAAGTATCACCAGGGTACTGTGCTCATATCATCCAGCCTGATACTTGTACTGAGCAGATGGGAGAACTAGGGATTGGGTTTTTCACTTGGAAAGTATGCAATATGGGAATGTCATATTCTGTCCCATATGTTCTCCCCGATGATGCCTATTTCATATGTGGGAGGAAGGCGTATAAGTGGCTTGCCCCGAACTCAGAGGGATTGTGTTATGTTGGAAGAGTGTTGCCAGAGGTCATGACCATAACCCATGATAAGATGAAAGATGTTCACCGCAGTGCTCAGGCTCCTTATACTCATACTCACTATGAACACATCGTCAAGAGACACCTCATATAGAGGACAGAGAACGTAGCCTCTGATTTGATCCACGAATCCACCGGGATTCAATTCCTTCTCGCATTAGACATCACCTGTACTGCCAGAGGAATTCTAAATTATAGGTATATCCATGCGCTAGCGAACTTGATAGATAATATCACTGAGATGTATGACGACACCTTCAGGTATACGGGAAGGGAGTTACAAGCTTACAAGACGGAACTGATCCAGCACAGGATGGTCCTTAATTATATCACAGCCATGACGGGTGGGTACTGTGTCACTTTGGCAACTCAGTATGGTGTGAAGTGCTGTACGTATATTACAAACAGCACTGACAACCCCACAGAGATTATCGATCAAAAGATGGATGATATATTGCAGTTGAAGTGGGAGTTCCGGAGGAGACACAACCTTACCCTGACCGCTGTGGGTAATGAGCTGACCGGCTGGGTCTCATGGTTGAACCCACGAAATTGGTTCTCAGGATTAGGAGAGTGGGCTCAAAATGTTATTATGAGTGTAGGGAAGTTTCTCCTTTGTATACTGGAAGTCGTCATAATTATTGGCTTGATATTTAGGTGTGTTCGAATTCTGATGCAGCGCAAGCACGGCACAAATTTGATGAGTTTAAAGAGCGAGGGCATTGTTATAGCAGCAGATTTAATTTACGACCCATCCATAGAGACAGTGTTATGATAAGGATTGCAAATGAATTCCATGGCCTGTTTCTTTCACCCGTTTTTCCTTTGTCTCCCCCTCTGCCCAGATACATCTATCCGGAAAAGACATCAGCCCTACCCAAGAATGTTTATGTAAATGTTATGTGAATGTATTTTAGATATGTGTCTTATCTTCATCTCTACAACCTTCAGTTAATGACACACATAGTCGACAGATGATATCCACATATACTAGCACTCACATATGTTCCCCCTCCATGTATCATCAACTAAATGTGCACCCCATTTGTTGGAACAAGAAGCCGAAAAGAGCTCGGTAGTGTTTGTCGGCCCACTAACAGACCCTTAATACGGGATAAGAAGGATTTAATGTATACTTCGCAATACCTCGAAGCTTATCTAAAACATATACGGCACGATGATACATGCCCCTCAGACATGGATTCATACATACATGCTTTTTACTATCCCACTAGGTCATACATTTCCCACCTACAACTCTCCTCCGACCATCCAATCGTCTGTAGATATTGTATTGATATTTTTCTGTTTAGTGATTAGATAGTAGCAGTTATTGGTGACTGCCAAAGGGTGGACTGTCAAAGTCGAAAAATATTACAGAACACACATCACGTACAAACTGCACACACATGCCCACTGCGCGTGCACTTGTTCTGCAGTGCGTGCACATGTACGCACTTTGCGTATGGTCGCTCCCACGGTCATGCGCATCGGCGCGTGGTATGGGTATTTACGGCAGAGTTTGTGTACGCATGGAGGGCCATCAGAACACATTACATATTTAATCCAAATAGTGCACAATGTGCACATAGTCTCCTTGCACCACATCAGAAAGTTATAGCTGTTTAAATGGTTGCAGAACAAGAGGATTCGCCTTTACAGGATAGGAGGGGACAGACTAAGGTTATAAGGTGGTATTTGGTATCCAGCTGTAGGGTATTTTAAGGGAAACATTCCGGTGTTGGTCTGCGGAAGATCGCATGTTCCTGCGGATAGTTATGTGCAGAAGCAGAATATAGATATAAACTGTATTTACTGTATATTATGTATGCGGCGGGAATCCAGAGGAGACCACCCACAAGAGCAGTTGAGAAAGACATCGCCTACCTTTTCAAATCAACCTATGACCTCTCCTGTACTGTAAAAGTGCATCCCTGTGTCCAATGGACAAAGGGATTACAGTATCCATTGTATTGCTTTTGGAAGACTTGTATAAATAAAGCCTGCTGCAGGCCGGCCAGTCCCAAGACTCACAACGTTATCTATTTGATTACGGAGGACTGGACCAGGAAGCGCACGCAAATATTCTCACGTATATACATTGACTGTAGCCATTATTCTGTTAAATATATTGTCTTGTATTGTAGTGTATAATTTGTATTGTAAACCCCCTTTCAGAAATAATCCACTGTGGTGTCAGAACCCAGCGGTTAATCACAATTGGTGTTGTGTGCTCATTGCCCTGCTAAGGTTTAAAGTGTATTATTATTATTATTAATATTATTGCATAGCATTGCTGTAGAAGGTTTAAAGTGTATCTCTGGGTGTGTATGCGCTGCGAGTACTTTGTACCGTCAGCGCGGCGTGTGTACGCAAAGTCCGTACACTACGGAACTCTTTTACGCTAATAGCGTAAAAGGTGCGTAGTGTGAATTAAGTATAGCGGCCGCAGCGGCTAAAGGTTTAAAGTGTATTTAAGGTGTGTTTAAGGTATAGCTTTCATTCCTGTAAAGATAATCAGCTTTATCATATGGTAACAGCTTGACCTATCGGCATGCTGATGAATCAGGTGATGGGAGGGGCTTAGCACTTATGAGGCGAGGATTGATTAAGTTCTCCCTCTTTTCCTCAAGAAAAATTGAACAGTGAAGTCCTATATGTTTGTGTTGCACTGAACTGCTTATAATTGTGAGTTTACTGTATTTTCTTTTCAATTTCCTTTCATACTTTACTATTCTCTAATTTCCTCCCCTCGTTTTTCTCTACTCTTTCCTTTATCTAATCTATTCTTTGCTTTAACATGCCGAGGCCTAGCCGTTCTGTAAATCCCCCTCTCCAACTTATGGAAAGCGGAGGATGGGGTACCGCGGTGCCAGTGTCGCAGGGTAGTACAGTGCAGGAAAAATGGCGGGGTGTATCTAATGTGGGTGGTAGGACCACCGCCAGGGGTTGGGCTCGACCTCCAGAGAGAGCTTTGGTGGTGGGTGGTGCCGCGTCACACATAAGTCGGGTTGCCAGCACGTCAGTGACACGTTCTAGTGGCAGACATGGAGGAGTTAGTGTCACTGTTGTGGAAGTACAACCGGATGGGGCAATGTCTCGCAGTATTGGCACTTTGGCTGAGTCACGGAGTGGGGTGATGCGTGGTGTGGTAGCGTCAAGAGGTGTTACCTCAGGACTGCATGTTCTGGAGGTTCGTTGAAGTCGCCCTGCGGGCCCGCGGGGGACCGTGGCGGCCATAGGTGTTCGTGGCAGGACCGGACTTTCTAGAGGTGAGCAGTCTGGAAGGGAAACTCGGGGAACATGTAAACAATTAGTGGTGCAAGGATTGGGAGCACCCAATGAAGTTGGTAGTAGGGAAAGGGCCAGTCTGCGGGGTTGCAGTGGAGGTGCAAAGGGTGTTGGTAAGCACGCGGTTACATCAGGCCGTCTTAATGCTGGTGCACCGCGGAGAGTTGAGCCTTTGAACTCGCGTGTGTGGGGCAGAATTGTGGTTTCTGAAGGGACACCAGGCAGGCTCAAGGTCCCTGGGCGGTCATACGCAGATGTGGTGCGTTCAGGGTGCGGTCGGCAGGCTGGGGGGGCGCAAAGGTGCTGGCTGGAATTCGTCTGAGGTGGAGTCCATATGCACCTCAGTGATATCAGCACTTGTACCCGTTCTTACAGCCGGTCATGCAGAGGGGAGAGTTTTGAGGGGGCAGATGTCCACCAGGATTAATGGGGATAGTGTAAGGAAAGCAGAGGCTGCTGGTTCATGTGCAGGAGCACGCAGGGAAAGGGATGGTCAGGAGATACTTGATGAGTGTCGAGTAGATGTGTCCCCTTGCATTTCTCCTGCAGTGTCTTTGATTGTTCCCGAGCTACAGGAGGATTCAGGAGAGTCGGCGGCTGTGGTCAAGTCCGTTTCGGATGATGGCAGAAGGTGTGACGATGAGTCTGTTTTTGACCTTGAGGCACGTCAGGAGGGTGCGGAAGTCAGCTCTGTTAATAAGTCAATGATTACAGAGAAAGCATGCAAGAGGAAAGCTGCGGATAAGCGTAAGTGTAGGCACAGATGCAGGAAGGAGAGTGGCTCTTCCACATCTTCCTCGGAGTGATTGCAGTGGTTGTAAGAGAAAACATAAAAGGAAGCGCAAACACAGCAGTTCTAGCATGTCCTCGGAGGAGGGTCCTGAAGATTCGCTGCAATGTGCTAATACAGCTGTTTTAAGAGGGGTCCGGCCCAGAATTAAGGATTGCATACGTGAGGGCAGGTATGTTAACATGTTTTCGTTAACAAGCAAAGCTAAGAAGGCATTAGCTGCAGCCAAAAAGAAATTGGGTATAGGTGAGGAGGCATATAAATCATATTCAAATTGGCAAAAAGGTATGTTGGTCTTTGCAGCTTGTTATTTGGATACTAGACCACAGAAACATTTGAATGAAATCAAATATATGTATTTGTTACATGGATTAGCGAGTTCAGGGCATGGGCTAGCTTGTAGGATTTATGATGAGGAGTTTCGTAGGAAGCAGCATGGTAGAGCGGTTATTGATTTTGGTAAAAAAGATGTTGAGATTTTTGTAGACGTTACACAACCACAGAAGGGTGGTTCTGAAGTGGTTAGTAAAAAATGTGGTGGTACTAGTAGTAGATAGACATCAGGGAAGAATAGTCAAGGTGGGTGCTACATGTTTAATAATGGCCAATGTACCCCAGGGTCAAGGTGTCATTTTTGGCATGTTTGTATCCACTGTGGGGGGTCACATCTCATTAGAGACTGCACACGGTCCTCAGGTAGTAGAGGTGGTTTCAACAGACAGCAGAACCGAGCCCTACTAAGTAGGGCTCCTACTCCATTTAGATTGGATAAATTGTCCTATTGGTTAGACTATTATCCAAACAGGGAAGACTTGGGTTTTTCCAAGGGCTTTCCTTTACCTATTGAGGGTTAAGTTTTTTCAGGTGTGGTTTGAAATTTGCGCTCGGCTGAGCAGTTTCTAGAAATCTTGATAGAAAAAGTGAATAAAGAGGTTTCCTTGGGAAGAATGGTAGGGCCTTTTAGTTCACCTCCAGTGTCGGACTTGATTGTGTCCCGGTTGGGTGTTGTTCCTAAGAAGACTGCGGGAAAGTTTAGATTAATTCATCATTTGTCATGTCCAAGGGGGTCTTCAGTTAATGATGCCATTCCGGAGGCTTTGACCATGGTAGTTTATCAATCTTTCGAAGATGCGTTGGTGAAAGTTAGGTCTTTTGGTAGAAGAGCTTTGATGAGTAAAATCGACACAGAGTCGGCTTTCCGTCTGTTGCCCGTTGATCCAGAATTTGTTCGCTATTTGGGTTTTCGCCTGGCGGATGGTTTCTATGTGGATAAATGTCTTCCTATGGGTTGTTCTATATCTTGTTCTTATTTTGAAAAGTTTAGTAGTTTCTTGCATTGGTGCATTTCAGAATATTCAGGCGAGTCTGGAATTACTTTTTTTTTGTTCATGGGCCCGGCTGAGTCTGATATTTGTGGTTGTATTTTAGCAAATGCCTTGTCATTGTTCTCTGAGTTGGGTGTTCTGGTAGCTGATGAAAAGACGGTTGGCTCTATATTGGTTTTGACCTTCTTAGGTATTGAAATTGATATGATTAAGGGTTGCTGTCGTTTGCCCATGGAAAAAGTAGGACGCTTGAGAGATGATGTAATGGTGGCATTGGCTAATGGCAAGGTGACGTTGAAACAGGCTCAATCATAATTGGGGTTGCTTAACTTTGCTTGCAGGGTTATCCCAATGGGTAAGGTTTTTAGCAGGAAGTTAGAAAGAGCAACAGCTGAAGTTAAGAAGCCCGGTCATTTTATTTATCTAAAGATAAAGGTTAGGGACCTAGATAACCTACAGAACAGGTTACCCTTCCTAAGCGTGGGATGGTCAAACATTGTTCCACATTTAGTGTGGAGTGATGCGGAGAGGCCGGCCGCCATAGAGTGGGAACTGGGGGTTTGTGGTCCCGCATCCCTCCATTTAGTTTTCTACCCCTCAGGTTTACATGGCCAAGGCCAATGGTGTTCATTTAAATTTGAGGGGTATGGAAATTTTTTAGGGGGACTTGTTGTCCTCCATCTATAGTTGGGAGAGTAGCAGTTAGATAGGATGAGTTTGGGAGAGGGAGTAAGTGGAGTTGTTAAGGTTAGAGGTATGGTGGCGGGGTTTCATTGAAACTGTGGCGGGTTGGGACGGCCTGAAATTGTGGCTGTAGTTAAAAAGGGTTTAAAGGTGCTCAGGAGATGAGAAGGTGGTGGAGTTTGATCCATAACGGGGCAGGACTACCATTGGACCAGATGGACTTCGGTCTCCGGTGGAGTGGGTAGACACCTGAGCACCTTTTGGTTTGGAGTTGGGGAATATCTTGAGTGAAGAGTTGGCCACTGTATTTCCGGTAAAGATTAATCAACACAAGGGGTGGCAAATGGCTCCATATTGCCCCTTGTGATGCGATGGAGGAATGGCTGAAGTTGGGCCGTTGCCTCTTCTTGTGGTTTGAAATTTAGAAGTTGGTTTGGTCAGCCATAAATAAATAAAAGGTGTAAAGGTTAGAATAAATAGGGACTTGATTTAAATAGGCCGTCCCTCCTTGCCACCATACCATTTCTAATTAATAAAGCAGACATTTTTATTTGGCAAAATTATTTCAGTTGTTGGTGTCAGTTATTTCTTTAGAGTATGTTTGGAGTATGTGTATGAATGAAATATAGTCTACGATAGACATTTTAAGAGAACGGAGGACATTCCATAGTGACATAAAATTCTGAGTAGTATACTGCATGAAGCAGCAAGGACAGGTATAGGTGTTACTATGGTAACAGCTTGACCTATGGACATGCTGATGAATCAGGATGGGAGGGGCTTAGCACTTATGAGGCGGGGATTGATTAAGTTCTCCCTCTTTTCCTCAAGAAAAATTGACCCACCCACCTGCCCTATTGAGAGTTTTTATCGGTGTTGGCTTGACGGGTTGGGACGGCCTGAAATTGTGACTGTAGTTAAAAAGGGTTTATAGGTGCTCAGGAGATGAGAAGGGGATGGAGTTTGATCCATAACAGGGTCGGAGTACCATTGGACCAGATGGGCTTCGGTCTCCGGTGGAGTGGGGCACCTTTTGGTTTGGAGTTGGGGAATACCTTGAGTGGAGGAGTTGGCCACGGTATTCCTGTTAAAGATTAATTAACACAAGGGATGGCAAATGGCCCCATATTGCCCCTTGTGATGAGATGGAGGCAGGGCTGAAGTTGGGCCCTTGCCTCTTCTTGTGGTTTGAAATTTAGAAGTTGTTCTGCTCAGCCAAGTAAGCAAAGTAAGATCCAATTAAGCAAAGTAAGAGTGCTTTTAAAAATAAAAGTGTTCATAGTTTATTTTTATCAATTATCAAAATGCAAAGTGAATGAACAGAACAGAACTCTAAATCAAATCAATAATTGGTACGAACACCCTTTGCCTTTAAAACAGCATAAATTCTTCTAGACACAGTTTTGGTTGTTCCAAACATCTTGGAGAACTAACCACAGACCTTCTATGGTTGTAGGCTTGCTCAAATCATTCTGTTATTTCATGTAATCCCAGAAAGCCTTGAAGATGTTGAGATCAGGGCTCTGTAGGGACCATATCATCACTTCCAGGACTCCTTGTTCTTCAGATGATGTAATGGTTAGCATTGCTGTCTCACAGCACTGAGGTCATGGGTTTCGATTCCCACCATGGCTCTAACTGTGTGGAGTTGTATATTCTCCTCGTACTTGCGTGGGTTTCCTCCGGGTACTCCGGTTTCCTCCCACATTCCAAAAATATACTGGTAGGTTAATTGGTTCCCAACAAAATTAACCCTAGCATGAATGTGACTGTGTGTATGTGAGATAGGGAATATAGATTGTAAACTACACTGGGGCAGGGACTGATGTGAATGGCCAAATATTCTCTGTAAAGCGCTGTGGAATATGTGTGCACTATATAAATAACTGGTAATAAATAATATAATAATAATAAAGATAGTTCTTAATGACGTTGGCTGTATGTTTATGGTCATTGTCCTGCTGCAAAATAAATTTGGAGCCAATCAGACAATTCCATGCTTCAAAAACTGTGTTCAAGTGTACCAAGAAGAATTGATGCTGTTTTGACAGCAAAGTTTGGTCGCACCAAATATTGATTTGATTTAGATTTCTCTTCTGTTCATTCACTTTGCATTTTGTTAATTGATTAAAATAAGCGGGATGCTGTTCATTCGCCGGTGGTCGGGTTGGTATACCGATGGTCGGCATCCCAACTGTGAGTATATCATACTGATCCCAAATAAACTTTCTCTGATGGTCCGTAAGGACCATGGGGAATAGACGGGTTCCGCAGGAGACTGGGCACTCTAAAAGAAATATTAGGTACTATCTGGTGTGCACTGGCTCCTCCCTCTATGCCCCTCCTCCAGACCTCAGTTAGAATCTGTGCCCGGCAAGAACTGGGTGCTCCTAGTGGGCTCTCCTGAGCTTGCTAGAAAAGAAAGTATTTGTTAGGTTTTTTATTTTCAGTGAGATCTGCTGGCAACAGACTCACTGCTACGTGGGACTGAGGGGAGAGAAGCAAACCTACCTGCTTGCAGCTAGCTTGTGCTTCTTAGGCTACTGGACACCATTAGCTCCAGAGGGATCGAACACAGGGCCTGACCTCGATCGTCCGTTCCCGGAGCCGCGCCGCCGTCCCTCTTGCAGAGCCAGAAGACAGAAGAGAAGCGATTAAATCGGCGGCAGAAGACTCCTGTCTTCATTAAGGTAGCGCACAGCACCGCAGCTGTGCGCCATTGCTCCCACAGCACACCACACACTCCGGTCACTGTAGGGTGCAGGGCGCTGGGGGGGGGGGGGGGCGCCCTGGGCAGCAATTATAATACCTTTTGGCATAAAATACACATAATACAGTCTGGAAACTGTATATGTGTAAAAAACCCCGCCATTAAGTTACATAAAACGCGGGACAGAAGCCCGCCGCTGAGGGGGCGGGGCCTTCTTCCTCAGCACACCAGCGCCATTTTCCCTTCACAGCTCCGCTGGAAGCAGCTCCCCAGGCTCTCCCCTGCAGTATCCTGATAAAGAAGGGTAAAAAAGAGAGGGGGGGCACATAAATTTAGGCGCAAATAAGATATTTAAGCAGCTATTGGGTAAATCACTTTTTATAGTGTAAATCCCTGTGTTATATAGCGCTGTGGTGTGTGCTGGCATACTCTCTCTCTGTCTCCCCAAAGGACTTTGTGGGGTCCTGTCCTCAGTCTGAGCATTCCCTGTGTGTGTGTGGTGTGTCGGTACGGCTGTGTCGACATGTTTGATGAGGAGGGTTACGTGGAGGCGGAGCAGGGGC
The DNA here is from genome assembly GCF_028390025.1 of Pseudophryne corroboree. Classification (NCBI taxonomy): domain Eukaryota; kingdom Metazoa; phylum Chordata; class Amphibia; order Anura; family Myobatrachidae; genus Pseudophryne; species Pseudophryne corroboree. The sequence continues at coordinate 1,079,290,992 of NC_086444.1, forward strand.
AGATAAGTGTGGTGTCGCCCCCGACGGGGCCGACACCTGATTGGATGGATATGTGGAAGGTCTTAACCGACAGTGTCAACTCCTTACATAAAAGGTTCGATGACGCAGCAGCCTTGGGACAGCCGGGGTCTCAGCCCGCGCCTGCCCAGGCGACTCAGAAGCCGTCAGGGGCTCATAAACGCCCGCTAGCTCAGATGGTAGACACAGATGTCGACACGGAGTCTGACTCCAGTGTTGATGAGGATGAGACAAATGTACAGTCTACAAAAGCCATCCGATGCATGATTACTGCAATGAAAGATGTATTGCACATTTCTGATATTAACCCGGTTACCACCAAGAGGGGTATTATGTTTGGGGAGAAAAAGCAGCCAGTGACTTTTCCCCCATCTGATGAATTAAATGATTTGTGTGAAGAAGCGTGGAGTTCCCCTGATAAGAAACTAGTGATTTCTAAGAGGTTACTGATGGCGTACCCTTTCCCGCCAATGGATAGGTTACGTTGGGAAACACCCCCTAGGGTGGACAAGGCGCTGACACGCTTATCTAAAAGGGTGGCACTGCCGTCTCAGGATACGGCCGCCCTAAAGGAGCCTGCGGATAGAAAGCAGGAAGCTATCCTGAAGTCTGTGTATACACACTCTGGTACTCTACTGAGACCTGCTATTGCTTCAGCCTGGATGTGTAGTGCTGCAGCAGCATGGACTGATACCCTGTCAGACAACATTGATTCCCTCGACAGGGATACTGTTTTGCTAACCATCGAACATATAAAAGACGTCGTCTTATATATGCGGGATGCCCAGAGGGACATTTGCCTGCTGGCATCTAGAATTAATGCAATGTCCATTTCTGCCAGGAGAGTATTATGGACTCGGCAGTGGACAGGTGATGCTGATTCTAAAAAACACATGGAGGTTTTGCCTTATAAGGGTGAGGAATTGTTTGGGGACGGTCTCTCGGACCTCGTATCCACAGCAACTGCTGGGAAGTCGACTTTTTTACCTCAGGTTCCCTCACAGCCTAAGAAAGCACCGTATTATCAAGTGCAGTCCTTTCGGCCTCAGAAAGGCAAGCGGGTCAGAGGAGCATCCTTTCTGGCCAGAGGCAAGGGTAGAGGAAAGAAGCTGCACCAGGCAGCCAGTTCCCAGGAATAAAAATCCTCCCCTGCTTCCACTAAGTCCACCGCATGACGTTGGGGCTCCACAGGCGGAGCCAGGTGCGGTGGGAGCGCGTCTCCGAAACTTCAGCAACCAGTGGGTTCGCTCACAAGTGGATCTCTGGGCTGTACAAATTGTATCTCAGGGATACAAGCTGGAGTTCGAGGCGACTCCCCCTCGCCGTTACCTCAAATCAGCCTAGCCAGCTGCTCCCAGGGAAAGGGAGGTAGTTCTGGCGGCAATACCTCCAGCAGGTGATAATCAAGGTCCCCCTCCTTCAACAGGGCAGGGGTTACTATTCCACAATGTTTGTTGTACCGAAACCGGACGGTTCGGTGAGACCCCTTCTGAATTTAAAATCCTTGAACACTTATATAAAGAAGTTCAAGTTCAAAATGGAATCGCTCAGGGCGGTTATTGCAAGCCTGGAAGAGGGGGATTTTATGGTGTTGCTGGACATCAAGGATGCTTACTTGCATGTCCCCATTTACCCACCTCACCAGGAATACCTCAGGTTTGTGGTACAGGACTGTCATTACCAATTCCAGACGTTGCCGTTTGGTCTTTCCTCGGCACCGAGAATATTTACCAAGGTAATGGCCGAAATGATGATACTCCTTCGGAAGAAGGGAGTTATAATTATCCCGTACTTGGACGATCTCCTCATAAAGGCGAGGTCCAGAGAGCAGTTGTTGGTCAGCGTAGCACTCTCTCAGGAAGTGTTGCAACAGCACGGCTGGATTCTGAATATCTCAAAGTCGCAGCTGATTCCTGCGACGCGTCTGCTTTTCCTGGGCATGATTCTGGACACAGAACAGAAGAAGGTGTTTCTCCCGTGGAGAAGGCCCAGGAATTGTCATCTCTGGTCAGGGACCTCCTGAAACCAAAACAGGTGTCGGTGCATCACTGCACGCGAGTCCTGGGAAAGATGGTGGCTTCTTACGAAGCAATTCCCTTCGGCAGGTTCCATGCAAGGATTTTTCAGTGGGATCTGTTGGACAAATGGTCCGGATCGCATCTTCAGATGCATCAGTCGATCACCCTGTCCCCAAGGGCCAGGATGTCTCTGCTGTGGTGGCTGCAGAGTGCTCATCTTCTCGAGGGCCGCAGGTTCGGCATACAGGACTGGGTCCTGGTGACCACGGATGCAAGCCTCCGAGGATGGGGGGCAGTCACTCAGGGAAGAAACTTCCAAGGACAGTGGTCAAGTCTGGAGACTTCACTACACATAAATATACTGGAACTAAGGGCCATTTACAACGCCCTGAGTCAAGCAGAGCCCCTGCTTCAAAACCACCCAGTACTGATTCAATCAGACAACATCACAGCGATCGCCCATGTAAACCGCCAGGGCGGCACGAGAAGCAGGATGGCAATGGCAGAAGCCACAAGGATTCTTCGATGGGCGGAGAATCACGTGCTAGCACTGTCAGCAGTGTTCATTCCGGGAGTGGACAACTGGGAAGCAGACTTCCTCAGCAGGCACGACCTCCACCCGGGAGAGTGGGGACTTCATCAAGAAGTCTTCACACAGATTGTAAATCGCTGGGAACTGCCACGGGTGGACATGATGGCGTCCCGCCTCAACAAAAAGCTAAAATAATATTGCGCCAGGTCAAGGGGCCCTCAGGCGATAGCTGTGGACGCACTAGTGACACCGTGGGTGTACCAGTCGGTTTATGTGTTCCCTCCTCTTCCTCTCATACCCAAGGTACTGAGGATAGTAAGAAAGAGAGGAGTAAGAACTATACTCATCGTTCCGGATTGGCCAAGAAGAACTTGGTACCCAGAACTACAAGAAATGATCTCAGAGGACCCATGGCCTCTGCCTCTCAGACAGGACCTGTTACAGCAGGGGCCCTGTCTGTTCCAAGACTTACCGCGGCTGCATTTGACGGCATGGCGGTTGAACGCCGGATCCTAACGGAAAAGGGCATTCCAGATGAAGTGATTCCTACGCTGATAAAAGCTAGGAAGGATGTGACTGCCTGAAGTTCAGACGTTTGTTAAGGGAGTGCCTGAAGTTCAGACGTTTGTTAAGGGAGTGCTGCATATTCAGCCCCCTTTTGTGCCTCCAGTGGCACCTTGGGATCTTAACGTTGTGTTGGATTTCCTGAAATCACACTGGTTTGAGCCATTTAAGACCGTGGAGCTAAAGTATCTCACGTGGAAGGTGGTCATGCTGTTGGCCTTAGCTTCAGCTAGGCGTGTGTCAGAATTGGCGGCTTTGTCATGTAAAAGCCCGTATCTGATCTTCCATATGGACAGGGCAGAATTGAGGACGCGTCCCCAATTTCTCCCAAAGGTGGTATCAGCGTTTCATTTGAACCAACCTATTGGGTGCCTGCGGCTACTCGGGACTTGGAGGATTCCAAGTTGCTGGACATAGTCCGGGCTTTGACAATTTATGTTTCCAGGACGGCTGAAGTCAGGAAAACTGACTCGCTATTTATCCTGCATGCACCCAACAAGCTGGGTGCTCCTGCTTCAAAGCAAACTATTGCTCGCTGGATCTGTTGCACGATTCAGCTGGCACATTCTGCGGCTGGACTGCTGCATCCTAAATCAGTAAAAGCCCATTCCACAAGGAAGGTGGGCTCTTCTTGGGCGGCTGCCCGAGGGGTCTCGGCTTTACAGCATTGCCGAGCTGCTACTTGGTCGGGTTCAAACACATTTGCTAAATTCTACAAGTTTGATACCCTGGCTGAGGAGGACCTTGAGTTTGCTCATTCGGTGCTGCAGAGTCATCCGCACTCTCCCGCCCGTTTGGGAGCTTTGGTATAATCCCCATGGTCCTTACGGAGTTCCCAGCATCCACTAGGACGTCAGAGAAAATAAGAATTTACTCACCGATAATTCTATTTCTCGTAGTCCGTAGTGGATGCTGGGCGCCCGTCCCAAGTGCGGACTCTCTGCAATACATGTATATAGTTATTGATTCACTAAAGGGTTATTGTTATGAGCCATCCGTACAAGGAGGCCCAGTTGTTGTTCATACTGTTAACTGGGTATGGTTATCACAAGTACAGTGTGATTGGTGTGGCTGGTATGAGTCTTACCCTGGATTCCAAATCCTTTCCTTGTTGTGTCAGCTCTTCCGGGCACAGTTTCCCTAACTGAGGTCTGGAGGAGGGGCAAAGAGGGAGGAGCCAGTGCACACCAGATAGTACCTAATCTTTCTTTTAGAGTGCCCAGTCTCCTGCGGAGCCCGTCTATTCCCCATGGTCCTTACGGAGTTCCCAGCATCCACTACGGACTACGAGAAATAGAATTACCGGTGAGTAAATTCTTATTATTAACACTTCTATTTCTGAAAGCACTCTTACTTTGCAGCATTTTTCCACACCTGTGTAAATCTTTTGAGCAGTACTGTATACATATATATTCTAACTGCTCTCCCACTTGAGTTACTGATTTTCACAGATGTACATAAAAATGGGTGTTAAAGATTTGGTAACTCTATAGAGATGTAAATCCATGGATCTTGGCATTCCCCGAGGAGTAGATACAGTAAAAAGCAACAGGACCATTTTTGCCGTTTATTAAATTCTACACACTGGAGGTGCAATCCAAATTTTGATCCAATTGTCCGTTATCGTTCACACAATGCAAGCCACGCATCGGTAATGACGTCATTATGTAAACCCCTTTTTTATCCCCTTAGGGGAGGTTTATTACAATTTTAATCACGTAGTCTTTCTTTTTCGCACCTGAAGAATACCTATGTTAAATTTCATCTTCCTAACATATCGGGAAGTAAGAGAATTAGTGCACCTAATTTCAGAGAAAGGTTGCAAACTGATGCCTCCAGGATGGGTCAGGGGGCTGTATTGTCGCAAAGGGTGAAGGACGAGGACAGACCGATTCTTCTCCTCTGCAGTAAACTCCTCCAGAGAGAGAGAAAAAGTATGCTACAGTGGAGCAGGAATGTTTGGCCATTAAGTGGGCAGTGGATGCCCTCCGGTACTACCTACTTGGTAGGGAATTCGCCGAGGTCACCGACCACTCCCTGCTACAGTGGATGCATGCAAATATTGAGGTAAATGCCGGGGTCATGTGTTGGTTCCTGATGTTGCAACCTTTCAATTTTGGAGTGGAACATAGACCTGGGACTCTCCGTAATAATGCAGATGCCCTGTCCCGGAAGCTTGTGTTTCCCAGAGCTGCTTATTCACCAAAGTTGGCGAAGCTAAGAGAGGAGAAGGAGGTAGGAAAAGGGAAATCTTTTCCAGGTAAAAAATTCACTTCAGCAAGTATGACAAAGCTAAGGGGAAGGCTTTGTGGCAAAGAGGGTACTTTGCCACGTTCTGATGTCCAGAACAGGACTCACTCTCTCACAGATAGGGTTATGAATCCTGCTGTTTCTTACAGAAAAGGGCTAACATACAGCTTCACTACCTGTGTGTGATTTGCTCTGGAGTGTGTGAAAGGAAAAAAGGTTTGTGGGTTCCAGCGGGTGTGGGTTCCAACGCTAATTAGTAGCCACATGATAACTAGGGCTGGTGGGACATAGCTATAGTCAGGAAGCTGTGTCAGGTATACAAATGTGCTGTTATAACACTTGTTCTGCGTAAAGAAGCCATCTGACTAAGGGCCTAATTAAGCATGAGTTGTAGTTTTGTGAAATTTTGCAAAACTACAACTCCTTTGTCTAAAATGTGGGGGGCTGCCCAGCACAGTGCAAGATCTCCCTGCAAGCCGGGTCCCCCCCCCCCCCCACTAAAATGGGTAAACAGCGATGCGCCCGCATCTTAAGAGTAGCCCCCTGCCTTCTCAGCAAAGGCAGTTGCCGGGCCGCCATGTCTTGAGTCGCAGCTGCTGTATGTAACATTACGCAGCCACCGTGACCTGCCATGCAAACGGTCAGGGCACGCCTCTGTTCTCCGGACCGTGGTGCACAGTCCGCCTCCAAAACACAGCGATGACGCCCCGTCGCTGGCTCTTAAACTGCGATTGCAGTTTAAGTCTTCTCGCATGCGCGCAGCAGCATGCACACATGCAGAGAAGTGCGGAAGTTGCCGAATAGCGATTTCCCCACTTTAGCGACTCAAGCTGAATCAGCCCCCAAGTCAACCAGTGACCAGTTTGTAATTTTGTAATGAGATTCTTAGGATAGATAGATAGATAGATAGATAGATAGATAGATAGATAGATAGATAGATAGATAGATAGATAGATAGATAGAAGCAAACATCCACACCATGAGGCTCCAGCAGGGGCTATGTTGAAGATGAGACTAGCCTTCCAATAAACAGTTTTTATAGTCATCCACCATGACACGTGCAAAATCAGCATATTCGGGAAAAACAGATCATTCTGATAGGCATATCACATTTGTTATCTAACAACTCAGATCTAATCTGGGGATATTCATCCAACCCAGTCACAGCTCCCAACAGTCGTTTTGGTCACCACCGTCATCAGGGAAGAATCAAACATATGCTGCTCTAGATCCTTCTTAAATATTCTAATAATTAACCTAAAGTGTGCCCACCTTGCCAATCAAGCTTCCCGCCAGACAACAGGGACTGCATGTTGCCAGGATGCTGGGACGCCGGATTGACACACCATGACGTCACCTGGAAGTGACACAGGCGCAACGACACCCACCTCTCCTGGCAACCAGTAAGGATGCAAGAACAACGTCATCCGTAAGTCATTCGTAAGTGACGCACGTGCAACAGCATCCGCATCTCCCGGCAGCCCACAAACACTGCCCTTCCCCTTACTGTAATGTGGCACTCAGGGGCAAAGTGGAAACTGACAAATCTACAGTATATCTAAAAACAATACACCAAATTATAAGACAAGCACAACACTTAGACATCGCTAACAGTGTTAATCATAATGAGCATATCAGCAGTGCATTATATCATGGTATCCACAATCAAGATGGTTACCATGGTAATAACAAACATGGCAGTTCTAATACACTAACAGCGATGCACTAATCACACTGTACGCATGTGTCCAGCATTACCCATGTCATCCACCAACAGGACCGGGATACTCACTACAGGGGGACATATATAATTTCATACCTGGGTACCAATTAGTAGCACATCTATGTATACATACGTACAATGTGAATCCACATACAAGATTATATTTACAACAATAACAAAGTCACATAATGGAAACCATAAGTGTCAGAAAGTGCAAATGAATCTGCAATATCACAGACTACAACATTATTCAGCTATTTAATAAGTAGGCCTAGGTCACTAGATCACCCAAGTATACTCTCTCTTGCAAAAAAAAGTGAAAATGATAGCTCTTCGTTGAGCTCATCTGGGGCCATAGAGTTCAATTGATAAATCCACTGACTCTCTTGCCTCAAAGGAGCCTTACTGCTATCACCTCCCTTCTTAGTGGCGGCACATGATCCAGTGGCATTTAAAAATCCTAATTAACCTTGTGTAAGGGTTAATAGCCCAAAGACCCAAACTGTGCCTAAATGGATGGAGAACCCACCCTCTCTACTCTCATTCAAACCCAGGACCCTAATCCAGTTCTTACCAAAAGCCAAAAGCTCTCAGCAGAACCAACACAATATTCCTGGGGTTTTAAAACACATATGTAAGAAACTTGGGGCAAATAAACCTGCCTTTCACCACTATTCCAGTTCCCATCTTGGTTTTGGAACAACATGGCACCTACCCCTACATCTGATGCATCCATCTGAACCACATATTCTTTAGAAACAAATCCTTTTTCTGCCTCAGGATTCTATTTGATTGTCTACCTTTAGTAAAGTCTGATAAAGGACCTGTAGTCAGGCAAAATTAGGAATAAACCATTGGTAATATTTGGTGATCCCCAAGAAAGCTCTCACCTGTTTTATTTACCAGATGGGGACAGTTTTGGATAGCCTCAATTTCATTCAGTTATGGCTTAATCTGACCTCTACCTATGGTAAAACCCAAGTATTTAATCTCTTTCACTGCTAAGCAGCATTTCTTTGGGTCGGCTGTTAACCCTGCCGCTTTGATAGAGTCCAACACTGCCTGTACTCTCACTGAGACTCCCAGTCTGGACTGCGGACTACCATATCATATAAATAGACAGCTGCATGCTGTCTGTGAGGCTTCAAAATTCTATCCATTGCAGGTTGGAAGGTTGCTGGGGCCCCATGCAACCCAAAAGGCAACATCTTATACTGAAATAGTACTCCTGGAACAAAGAATGATGATTTTTCTTTTGCCCTGTCAGTTAATGGGATCTGCCAGTAACTTGTTCAGGCCCAGTGTGGTGAGATATGTGGCTGTTCCTAGACTTTCAATCAACTCATCCACAAGGGGCGGGGGGTAAGCATCAAACTTGCACATTGTATTTAACTGACGAAAATCTTTGCAGAAACGTAGGCTGACATCTGGTTTTGGAATTAGAACTATGGGGCTGGACCATTTACTGTAAGACCCTTCAATGACACCAAGTTCTAGTATATGCTTAATCTCTTTAGAGCAGGGGTCAGGGAACTTTTTTACCTTTTACCCCAGAATATATTTACCCCCTTGATTTAAAAGGAAGGAAATCATATATTATTGTGCATATATACTGGTTATCACTGCTTATATGGCATTTCAGAGATACTGTGTGTGTGTGTGTGTGTGTGTGTGTGTGTGTGTGTGTGTGTGTGTGTGTGTGTGTGTGTGTGTGTGTGTGTGTGTGTATATGTATATATATATATATATATATATATTGTTTTTTATTTAATTTTTTTATTATTTGTGCCAATTATTTTTTGGCAATGAATGTATTAATTAACACTTTCTCCCCAAAACACCAGAATGAATGTAAGAAAGATGGATGAGGGGGGAAGGGGGGGACACGACAGATGGTCACATCCTCACCTCGGTAACAGGGCTTAAAGTGGTCGTGGAGAGGTGGGGGAACTCTTCTCCCGCATGACCCCTCCCGCTTAGCGCGCGTCACAAAAAGGGGTGTGGTCTCATAAGGAAGGGGCGTGGCCACACAAAAGTACCCCCAATTCAAAATACTGTCTCACAGTAGCACAATCTTCTGGGGGCTGGGCACTATGGTCAGCTAGCAGCCTGGGGATGGAGAAGACAGTAGCGATTACCTTCACAGTGTGGTGCTCTACATGGCTGTGCACCTGGCGTAATGGTCGGAAACGGCCCTGAGTACATTGCTTGTAATTAATATTACACCACACAGTAGGATTATACAAGCAAACAAGCAGCAAGCCTAACTCTACTACTAGGCCCTGCACAGTGGCTGCAACAGATGTCCCACAGGCAGCTAAATAGCTACAGTATACTGCCCACCCTATGAATATTACTTTTGGAGCTACTAGCATTTACTTGAATTCATTCAAAATCTACAAGCCTGCTTCACTATCCAGTTCATGTGACGCAATATAGAAGAGAAAAGTGGAGGTGTGCTGTGAAAAAGGAGGGAGAGAAGAACACATACAATATACACACAGACACACATTGGAATTGTGGAGGAAAAAGAGGCTAGAATTTAAGAAAAAGAATGGCAGGCAGAGAGAGAAGGGAGTGTGCCAGTCAGAGTGAAGAGGGGTGCTGTGTGGGCACTGCCACTCTTACCTTAGCCATTGCCAGGATGATCCTTTTCTTGAGACCAGGCTCATGCAGCTGGCGCTCTGCTCCTCGGTCCCCAGGTTCAACATGCTGGCACATGGGGGTGGTGACTTTGCTGGGCTGTGTGTGCGGTGAGCTGTCGCTGGGTGGGCTGCGTGTGGCGTTTTCCTGACTGTGGGCTGGTAGAGGGGTGTGTGAGTCTCAGTGACTCCGAGTCCCAGCTGCTTGTAACTGCTGCCGTGTAAAGAGGCTGCTGCTGCCCCCAGCCAGGAGAGTAGGGGCTCGACGGACTTAACGCCACTGCTCCTCCTGTAAAGGATCCGGACATCCATGGCTAACACATGGCGGCGCTCTGCACACTGCAGTCCTCTACGCGGCTGCGTACGCCGCATAATGGTCGGGCCGGCCCTGGGTGAGCTGCTCTGATCCCCTAGCATGCCTCACCCAGGGAAGAGCTGATACAGTGACCAGAAGCGATAAGCCACCGCACTTTGAATCTGGCGCCGATTGTGCGCCATTCACGGCACCTGGACCGCCAGCTAATGAGAAGCTGCCACTTGGCAGCTTCTCATTGGCTGGCGGTCCGCGAGCCGTGATTGGCTCACACCAGACTTTGAAAAAGCTGCCTCTTCTTTAGATTGGTGCTGCAGCCGGTCCGCGAGCCGGGATTGGCTGGCGGCTGCACCCAACTTCACAATGCAGCAGGGACCTGATGCTGTGGCCGGGCGGAGGCGGAACTGGTTCCGCCTGCAATTAGAGGTGACGGAACGCAGTTCCGCCCCGTTCCGGCCCACTTTAACCACTGCTCGGTAATATCAGTGGGAATTTCCCACTGTTATGTTGGCCACTGTCTGATCCTGCGGAACTCCGTCAGTGGTCAGCCACAGAACACTTCAAGTTCTGTGTGTGGGTTGGTGGGCCGCGTGCAGGTGGACAGGACAGCGCAGGACGGGCGGGAGTGAGGGAGCGTGGTGTGACATCAGCACGTCAAAAGGTGGACAGGAGCACAGCGCAGGGTGGGCAGGAGGGAGCGCTTTATCACATCGCGAGCTGGCCGGTGCTGGACGTGGTTGTGTCTCGGCAGCGCGACCGTCCATTACCCCCAGGAATTTTATTTTTACCTCATTTGGGGTAATTTAACCCTGTTCCCTGACCATTGCTTTAGAGACTCTTTAGATGTCTCCCATATAACAGATGAAAAGGAGAGAATCCCATAGAAGACTGAGGTACTTCTCTAATAGCCAACATCAAATATGGCAATAAGTAATCCCAGTTTTTCCCATCCTTTTAACAACCTTTTTCAGCATACTTTTTAAGGTTTTGTTGTACCTCTGTAGCAACCCATCTGTTTGGGGATGATAAATTGAGGTTCTCAGGTGAGTAACTTTAAACAATTTGTATAATTCCTTCATAATTCTAGACATAAAAGGGGTACCTTGGTCAGTCAAAATTTCTTTTGGTATTCCCACCCTACTAAAAACATGCACCAGCTCTCTAGCTGTTGTCTTGGTTGACATATTATGCAAAGGGATTACCTCAGAATATTGAGTAGCATAATCCATTATTACGAGAATATACTGATGACCCTGAGCAGAATTTAACAAGGTCCCAACCAGATCCATAGCTATCCTGTCAAATGGGACCTCTATAACAAGCATGGACACAGAGCCGGCGCAAACCGCTCAGCAAAGGGATGCAAAGCAGGTAGGCGCCGGCCTGGAGAGGCGCTGTACCTGCTCTGCATCTCTGTTGAGCAGTAGCGCTGTACTCTGATTTACGAAGGAGCGGTGCCGCGCCGGAGGAAGCAAGGCAGCGGCAGCCGCAATCACACAGTGAGTGAGCGAGCTCTGTGTTGCTGCTGGGAGTAGGGGCAGTGTGTGAGCGGGGCGGAAGATCGGGAACCAATAACGTCAGGGCAGGGGTGGGAATGGGAAGGAAGCCGCTGCTGTACAGAGACGTACTTTCAGAGGCAGGCTGACCCGGCCAAGGCAATGCGGAGGGAGAGAATCGGAGGTTAGTGCCTGTACAGTACCTGCGCTGCCCAGTGAGTGCGGGAGACGTGGAAGGCACTCCAATGGGCAGCCCACCGCAGACATTAAGCGGCGCAGCTATACCTGGTCAACAGGCAGCACTAAATCGGTAGGTGGGGGGGAGTGGGGAGGGGGAGAGAGAGAGAGAGAGAACACTGAGGGGGGGGCTGACACTGGCTGGCAGAGAACACTGGGGTGGGGAGGTGACACTGAGGGGGGGAGGTGACACTGGGAGTGAACACTGAGGAGGGGAGGTGACACTGGCTGGCAGAGAACACTGGGGTGGGGAATATGGGAAGGCGCAAATTTATAGTTTGCAGGAGGGCGCCGAACACCCTAGCACCGGCCCTGCATGGACACTAGAGGGCTTTTAAAATGGGGTTTACTCAGACATATCTTTATTTACCCTGGCTCAAAAGAACCACTGCAAAATCCTCTCAGTGGTCTTTTCAGCCCCAAAGTATCCTGCTGTGATGTGACCATCAGCTAGGTACATCATGGTTCTCCTATAAGGCTGGGGAACCATGAGTTGTTCTACCACATCCTCACTCCTTTTTGTCCCTTCGTACAATAGCTCATTGCGGAGGGCCATGTGTGGGTACGTAAGCCTGTTATCGGGATATACTGGTTCCCCATTGATAACTTTCACATTTTCTCCCATAAAGGTGGGGTCCTTTAAATGTTCTGATGCAAACATTTCCTTTTTCACTTCAAGATTAGGCATACTTTCAGCACCATCTACAGCTTATCCTTCCACTGGAGGAGGTAGCTCAATTTGTTCCTCATTGTCTACTATTTCAAAAGAGCCATCCTAGCAAAAAGACATGGGTCTGAGGGTTTTTAAGTTACACCTGTGGCCAACATATCACCAGGATGGACTACTGGCTCAATACCATTCACACCTGTGATCAGTACACCTAGCAATGCACACATTGCGCTCAGATTGATAGTGTAACTCCCAGGCAAGTCAGAATTTCTGTTTTTTGTTTTTCATAGTTCAAAGCATCTGCAGTGCTAAAGTCAAAATAAGGTTTTTGAGGCTCACCTGAGAGAAAGAGTGCCAGCAGGCCAGCCCACTGTCCTTTAGGCCAACTCTACCACTCGGCCGTTCTCTGAAATGTTGTCCGATAATTCTCCACATCATCAGTCTTTGGGACATTTGGGGAAGCATTTCCAGGCCATGCTGCGAGATGCTACACCACCTCTTTAAGAATCTCACGGTACTGGTGATGTTGCTTCCGTATCTCCTCAAGCTCCAATTGATGATGCCAGGTGGCTTCTTGTTGGACCCTGGTGGCTTTCTGCTGCGCGGCTGTCGCTTGTAGCAAGGCCTTAATTACGTCCTCCATGTTGTCTGTTTTTGCCAGCAATTTTGTAGCCACTTTCACCAAGGACATGTAGCCACTTTCACCCAGTACTGGTTTCCAAAAAGGGTGGGTCTGGCCCTTTATCTGTACAGGTTACCATAATCGTGCAGACAAAGCACCACTTGGACTTGCTTCTGTGTGTGAGGTACCACAGCTCCTAGCATGTTACACTGTGAAAAAGCCTCTGCTTATCGCACCTGCAGTTTTACTCTGGCCCAGATTTATCAAGCCTTGAAGAGTGATACATTGCACAGTGATAAAGTACTAACTAATCAGCTCCTTCTAACTGCCATTTGTCAAACACAACCTGTAACATGGCAGTTTGGAGCTGATTGATTGATTGATTGATTGATTGATTGATAGATACTGCACTTTATCACTCTCTAAGGCTTGATAAATCTGGGCATCTGGGCCATATATTTAAATTCAGTCAAGGCAGACACAGACCTGCTTTCTGCAGGGCTGTCAAAGCTGCTGCTCCCTTCACTTATGCACAGATCATGCATGGCAATTCTCCACCACATTCTACCAAGGTCAGGGGAATAGGTACCATCTTCTAGGGTTGATGGCAGGATGCAGCAGCTGCAAGATCACACAAGTCCATTGGTTTGGTGCAACTGGCCTCAACCATTTTTTTGTGCAGAAAAATAGAAATAAACATCTTGCTGTCCGGGACTAACAATATACAGGCTAATCCTAACTCACTAAAAAAGACATGGCTGGTATGTCCTGAGGAAGAGGCTGACGCCTCGAAACATGTTGATGTTATACCGCTGATGTTACAATAAACATTGCTATAAGAGGTGTCCCATGGAGTGCCGTGCTGTATTGGAGGAGTATATATATATATATATTTACCATGCACTCTCTAATGGTTAGCCAAACTGCTGTGGTGGCAGACCACACCCCCTCTGGAGACTGACCACAGCCCTGTAAGAGGGGTGCGTGTGGTGCCTGCTGCCGTGCAGGTGTAGTTTCGCTGCTAATCTCGCGTCCCACCCTCTCATCTTTAGATTGCAGAAATCTCAACAGACCTGGAACCTTTGCTTGTGTCCGGATGCGGTGATCCCTTTCCAGGAGCAGACGACAGAAAAGCTAGGAAGGAAAGCAAACCAAATAAGAAGTATCAACTCTTCTTCCACCAGAAAAGAGGAAACATCAGGAGTGGCTGAGACCTTCACTGGTTGAGTGAACGGTCATCACAAGCACAAAGCCTCAGCCACCCAATTTTCACCAAACAGCGCTCTCACGCTGAGGTGTACTTTGGACCTTGCATAGCTGTGCAAGGTCCACCGAACCGGCGCTCAAGGGACAGAAGCACACAGAGACAAACGGACACAGATCTTGTACTCCGATCTTCTTATTCACTTACAGGTCCCTGTAAGCAGGGCCAAAACCTACCCAAGTGTACAACAGCTACATTAGCTTCAAATACAGAGTCCTCAACTATCTGTGTGTGTGTGTGTGTGTGTGTGTGTGTGTGTGTGTGTGTGTGTGTAGTGCAGCACAATCATATGAAACAAACTTTGCCCTGCACAGTAACAGCATGTTCTCCAAACGCCCCCTTACACCCCTACACATCGGCCCCTACCACTGCATTACCCAGTGTGTCCCACTTATGTCACAGTCCGACCCTGTACACACTGGTATTTGTAATTTGCCATTTAGTGAATAAATATATAGCCCATTGCATTTATGTAAGAATTTAGGTCCCTGTTCAGCATGAGTTGCAAATTCGGCTAGAAAGCAGAATCTGCAACTGCTTGTGATTATTTTCAGACTTTAGTGATGGAAGCTGAATGAGGGCCTTAA